>NC_134472.1:47929099-47996599 GCF_964194025.1 Convolutriloba macropyga
CCAAAAAATTGCAAAAATGCGAACTATTTTGTATAACTTCCCAAAAATGTATGTTTTAAAAAAATATACTAGAAAAATATGCAAAACGCAAAATATAAATGCAAAATTTTCATGGAATTTCAAACACCTAAAGCCAATAAACAATCGAGTTATCAAAAACACCAAGTAAAATTTCTGACTGTGGGCAGAAAGTCCTATGCTAATAACCAAACCAAAATATAAAAGATATGAGAAATTGAGAAAAAAACAGAAAAACTTATTTCTATTGCACAATTTTTTAAAACCAAACTACAAGCTAAAAACAGATGATATTAAAGAATGATTTTTCAAAACGAAGGTTGCCATCTGCACTTAATACCAAAAATACACTCAACGATGCAAAATCAAAGAAAACACTAAAAAAGGGGCCAAAAACATTAAACATAGCTGGCAGATTGCCAGAAAATAGCCGCAATAGATTCGTAGATCGGCAGTCTAAAAAAACAGTAAAAAAGACAGACCAAAAAAACTCGTCTTTTCATTGAAGGCTGATCTGTTATATTTTGATTAAAAATCTGTATAAGTTACTGCCGCCTCTATTAGCAGATCTCAAATAACCTTCATTTAGAGTGACACACGCCCATTTGACCTTATCTCTGAATTAAAATAAATAAAGTCAATTTCAAAGTGAGGAAGTCATATTTGAGAGTGAGGTAAGTCAAGTGTGACCAAAAATTTAATCACGCGCATGAACAAAAAACTCGCTCCACTATGAGCGAAAAATGACGTCACACATGCAATTCAGTTAAAATTGCATGAACGAATGAACAAAAAGTGGCTGTGACGTCATATGGTCGTAACAAAAATCATGACGACGAAAAAAAAACCAAGAGAAGGCCAATAATAGCCCCAGCTATCGCTGTGCGGCTATTAATAAACAATATGAGCCGATTTTCATCGCATTATCAATTCGATAGGGTTAAATGTCAAGGAAGGCTCCCGAAAAAAACAACTCTATAAAACCACAATCGAAAAAAATGAGCCAAATGGACGAAAAACGGCTAAAACGGTTATCTATATGCGCCATTCTCTCAAAAACACTTTTCTGAAACTCTGAAGTAATTCACTGAACACAGCTCATGAACAAAAAACTTCTAGCTCAGGAAATAGTTCACACGACAATTTTACTCATTATCGCTATTAGGTCGAAACGCCGCCTCAATAAATGTAAAACTCCCGTCGAGCCGTAACAGCCATTAGAATACCAATATTCCTCTTCCACTCGTAAAAACCATTGCAGCTAGTCCACTAACTGTGGGCAAATTGCTGAAACGACTGTCCGCAGCTTTTGTTGTTTTCGTGAGCAGCTAACAACGGCTTAGGGAAGCTAATTTAAGTTTAATTGAGGTGTGCGGAGTTTGGGGGTACAGTGTACGGGTCTAATACCAATGTCAGCTAGCAAAAACTATAATGAACTTTGATAACCTTATTCTCAATTACTTCATGAGCGTGCTTTATCGGTTTAACCCGCATCTTTTGATTTTGATCTTTTGACTCACAGTATTCACCACATTGCGTAATTGAATGCATCAAAGATGCGTAATTGAATGCGTTAAAGAATTTAAAATCCATTCAGTTGAAACAGTGACTGAAGTAAGTCAGAAGTCAAACGTGAAAATCGTTACTTATGTAAAACGAAAAACGTGATCAAAAGGTAAATCGAATTAAAAATGGAGATCGCCTAAATAATAGCCCTTGAGAGGCTGACGGCGGCTATCAACAGCAGCATATAGTTAGAAACAACCAACTTTTACTTAATAATATGGGCCGGTGAGGGGGGCTGCGGAGCAGTTAGGTGGGGATGGGGTAAGGTATTTAGAGGTGGTAGGTTGGTGCAGGGGGTTGGAGTAGGTATGTAGGTATTTTAGTTATTGAAGGTATGTAGGTTATATGGGATCAAAAATTCTCGAGATGGCCTTATCACATTGAATATAAACAGCAGTTCCTAATTACTATACATAACAAACTAAGCTGCTGTTAGAGCCCAACGTTCGAAAACAGACGTCAACAATCAAAAGCGGAATTAAAAGTTCGATTGCAAAGAAGTCAAAATTCAAGCCATTCAAGTCATGAAGAAACTTGCTTCAGGCTTAAAAAACCTGTAGAATACCCATACTCCTCTTCGAGTCGTACAAACTAAGAGAAGACCAATAGTAGCCCCGCTAATGCCTTGAGGCTAGTAAAACCAGCTCTGTCAGTAGCTACCAGGGGCTTAGGGAGGCTAGCTTAAGTTTTTAATTGAGGAAGTGAGCGGAGTTGGAGATGGGGGTAGAGCGTACGGGGCTACGGTGTGATGAGGGAAAGAGAGGGGGTGGTGATTGGGGCCAATCTCTTAAGATTAAGAAAGGCGCTTCCACAATGAATTTATTTCTCTTCAACTGTTTCGGCGAATCGCATACTTAGCGACTACTAGGACGAACGGCTCTAAGAGAACTGCTCAGATTCCCTCTGGGTTTTCATGTTTATCCAGTTCTAGAGGATGAAAACTCAAATGGGCAGACAGAAAACGTTTAGAGGAAAAGTTGGTAGCAAAAAAAATTGCATGAAAAAGACCGGCAAGACAAAAATATTTGCTACAAACTTCGTTTGGGAAGCAATTAAACAAACTTCATTTGACAGGAATTAATAATATCTACGAACAGAAAACCTCGTGTCACAGAAATGAGCTATATATGCTCATAATAGTCTTTTTCGGAATGAAGTTTTGTGCGATCTTTCATGTCTTAAACAAAAACCGACAAATGTCGGAAGAATTGCTCTTGAACGACAGGCGAGGCAATTTAATTCAGGGGCTGTAGCCTAGATCTATGGGTGCAAAAAGTCCCGACGGGATTTGAACCACTAACCTCCCGCTCCACAACCACACGCACTTACCACTGCGCTACGAATCACTTAACTCTGGTATTCTGCAACCAATTTTATATTAGCAACAAGCTTTACTTCGGAGCAATAGAGATCACTCAAAAATTAAGAACGAAAGCGTGAAAAAGTTACTTGAAAGTCAAAGAATGTTCTAGAAGAAAGGCGCAAAATTGTCAAGGGAAAAATTGCATAAAAAAGACACACGCGTTTACAATAATTGCTATGAACTTCGTTCAAGAGCAATTGAAAATTTTAAGCCTGAAAGGCTCCATATCTCTAGCTTACGGAAGCCACACAATAAACCGGATATAGTTTTTTAGAGAGACACTTTATCCTCTCAATACAAAACCGCGAGGCGGACAATTTTAAAATCTCACCCCCACCCCCACCACAAAAAATTATAGGAGGGCTGGAATAAAATACAGCAATCTAAATTGAAAATAGCAAAAAGAAAAGAAAGTATTAACTAAAATTCTTACACAAGAGCCCAGCTTTCCACATGTGACACTTCAGTCTCAGCTGCTCTCTGAAGGACACTGATCACAAAGAAGACTACAGAGTCAACTTCAGAGCCTCCTTCTTTGTCATCACCTGACTGTCTACTCCCGTTGGTCAGTGTCCGTAAGTTGGTTTGACCTTCAGCTGAGTTTGACTTCTTAGCCGAATCTGCAGCCTTCTGACGCATATGGGTCAACAGAAAGTGGCAAAGGAATTTAAGCGAATCCGTCTGACGGAGAATTAATGTCACAGTCTCTGCATCTGAAACGACAACAAAGACTTGTTTAAAACGAACAAAAAATGATAACAGGAAACTAATCACGAAATTGATGGAAACACTCACTCTGATAAGTGACACAAATGGCGTTAAGCTGAATGATAATATGAACTCAAAACTCAAGGAAAACAAACGTAATTCATCAAAAAAAATTTCAGAATGGTTGATGTCAGAATGGATGAAACCCTTCCAGAATGGATGATGTTGCTAACACAAAAATAACTTTTTTTGACGAAGTAGAAAATGATAGCAGGACAAGCCGGAAATAAAATTCAAGTAATTGTGAAATTTACAGGCTACCTACTATCAGATTGACACATCAATGTCAGTTAAAGACTTGACCAAAGCCATGCCCCAAGCTGGTTCAAAATTCCGTTTGCAATGCCGCACGTGAACAAAAAAACACTAGAGAGAAATTTTTGTTCAAACACCATATACAAACGAAACCACAAAAATGAAACGGTAAAATTAGATTTGGGCATATGAACAAAAACTTTTCTAAGACCCAAAACACCATTTTTTCACTCTAGTTGAAACTTTAAGCTTTGAAACGACCGCTTTTCGCAACTCTTCACTCCTTAAGAGTGACTTAAAACGGACTAAAGTCAATTTTAAGAACAAGAGCTCAAAAAACAGCGCCCCAATCCAATTCATGCTCCTCGAATTAGAAAAACATAACTGACTAACGTCGGGCGAATTGCTATCATACGGTTGGCTTCGTCAGCAGCCAGCCACGATCTAGCGAGGCTAGCTTCAGATTAATTGAAGGGGCGTAAAGGGAGCGCAGCGGGGATGCAAAAGTGGATTGGGGGGACTGATGTGGGGCGGTGGGTGGGTGGAGGTGTGGGATCAATTTCGAAGAACCGCCCTTCACACCAAAATATAAGTCTCCAAAACAGTTTCTGCTAATCACATACTTGAAGACTAGTGGGCTGAACGGCTCTAAGAGAAATTTATGTAAACTCTAAATTTATAAAGAGGCGCTACCTCTTTATCCCGTTTCTGAAGACAAAAGACAGAAGCTGAAGTGCGGCATCAACATAGAGAGAGAGAGAGAGAGATAAGACGTGAACGAGAAAGAGAAGGAAAGAAACCCTAACCGACAGAGAGAAAGAGATATAGGAATATTTTCTACGATGGGATTCGACTCGGCGACTTCTAGTTTTCTAGCCTTGTCAGCAAAAAAGTCATATGAAAAAAAACTCAATATGGCAAAATTAAAACGTTTCCAACTTCGCAGTAAAAAAGACCAAAACCATTTTTTGTCTCGAAAGTTCTTCGTCAAGTACCCCATCTCCAAGACTTCAAACGTTTCGTTGGCCAGTAATGGTCGTGAAACTCAGAAAAGGACAAATCTTGCTAAAATTCAAGATATTAATATCTTAAGAACCATACATTGTTCTATCCAATATCCGTGATTCAAGCCTGAAATAGTTTTTCTGGTTCATAAAGATCAATACACTTGGAACATGATAAAACCTTCCGAGAAATAACTGGAGTCATAAAAAAAATTTATCACCATTCCACCAATAACTCTCGAAAATATGCAGCAGCTTATTATTAAACCTTCGAGGAGGTCCCAGGGCCCCTGGTGCTGGAAAATTCAACAACATGAAAGTGCAAAATTGCTTAAATTCGTGATACTAAAATCTTGAAAAACATTCCATTACATCTATAAATTATGCAGTAACATATTATCAAACCATAGATGAAGTTCCGTGTCTCTTGACGCTAGAGAAACCTCAGAAAAAAACAAAAAAATTTCAAGTTTGATTTTTACAAATTCCTAAAACTTGTGATATTTAAAAGTTGAAAATTCATATCCATAACGAACAAAAATTTTCCAGTAACTGATTATCAAACCCCAACGGAGGTTTTTTGACCCTTGAGGCTAAAATACAAAAAATTAAAAAATGGCAAAAATTGTCAAAAAAGCAAAAATTCGTGATGTTAAAATCTTAATGACATTCCATTGCATCTAGAAATTACACAGTACCCCCGCGGGGGTAGCAGCGCTGGGTAGGGGGTGGGGGCAATAGGGGGGGTGGGTCTTAGCCTCTAAGAACCACCCTTCACACCATAAGTATAAGTCTTTAAAACAATTTTAGTTGAAACTGAGCTGATAGGCTATAAGAGCACTTAATGCCCGCTCGGCGCTACCTATTTATCCCTTTTTTGAGGACAAAAAGTCAAAAAGCGTCAGACAAAAAATCGGCAAAGCGAGAAATCTCATTAAAAAAAGACCGACAGGACTAATATAATAGCCAAACTTCGTTTGAGAGCAATTAAAACTCATTTAACACTCGCTTTCTTTTTGCATAAAACAGGCCCTCTGAACAGCTAGCATAGCCTGCAGAGTGCAGAAATAGGCGTTAAATATAGATAGAAAATTTTAAAGAGCGCAGATGTTGCAGTTGTCCCAAAAAATTAAATTATAAGCGCAAAAACTGGGCCAATTGGACGCAAAAAACGACTAACAATGGTTATCTATAAGCGGCATTCTGTCAAAAACACTTCAAAGTCGAAAAATCATTCACTGATCAAAGTTCATAATCAAAAAACTTCTCGCTCAGAAAAAAATTAGTTCGCATGATAATTTTACTCTTGGGCTGTTAGGTGAAAACGCCATCTGAATGAATAACACTTCCGGTAAAAGAAAACCTTAAGAAAACCAATACTCCTCTTCGAGTCGTAAAAACCTGTAGAACCCCAATATTCTCTTCGAGTCGTAAAAAGACACATACGTTTACAGTAGTTGCTTCTCATTCGAGAGCAATTAAAAAGACAACATCAATATATCTGGACTCAGTTCACAGAGCATAGCAGCTATATTACGTAAACATGGTAGATCACCGATAATCTGATTTCTATGATGACAAGAAAAACTTTTTTTTCTAACAAAACAACAAAGTATGTCATTTTGATTCAATTTGATTCAATTAGGCTGACTGCAGCTTCTCAATTAGTGAATAGAAGGATTAGAATCAATATCCTTAACCAAGAGTCCTGGTAACTATGGAAAATAAGATTAGGTAACGGGCATACAGGTCGGCCTTATCAAATCGTCCCGTTTCTGATCTTTGGTTTGTATGTTTAGGTCCGAAGCCCTTGGGGTTTTGAGCAGCATGTCTATTTGAAAAAATGCCCACTTTGACAAGCATGTTATAGGAAAAACGCGGTTTTTAGTTTCTCAAACCAAAAAATGACCACTTTTGAACGAAGTTTTTAGGCAATGGTCGTTTTTCAACGAAAATGGCGATTTTCAAATTGCCAAAAACGTTCATCTCAACATACCGGTCAAAAACCTTCATTTCCCTCGAGTCTCTGATGGATCTTCTCAAATGGGGATAACTATCATAAATTCATGACAGGAAATGGAAAACAATATACACAAAAAATGTTTAGTAAAAAAATATGTGGAACTAATGATTCGTTAACATAAGAAAGAACGCTGGTGGACAGTAAAGATTGGAGATTCAATTCACAGTAGCAAAACTACATGCATTAAATATTTACTGTTTCAGTATCAACAACTGTTAACATGAAAACACAAAGTAATTTTGGGTCAACAATCTTAGTATAAATCATTGTGAAATGTGATAACCTTCTCTGATGAGGAAGTAGATTCTCTCTAGACAGACACGCATTTTATCCAAATTAGATTCCTCCTTCACGCCAAACGTCCTCAACTCATCCACTGCCTCATGCGTCTGGAATAGAAAACAAGTGCTCAATTAATCAAAAACATATCCGGCTGACTGCCGGAATCGCAGCGAAATAGACTTGCGCGCCGTAGAACACAGATAGAAAGAGATATGAGTAGCCGTAGATACAGAATTGAGTTCAAAAAGAGGTCGACGCCGCTTAACAAATTATGTTAAAAAACAGGGATAAAATGTGATTAAAGTAACTAAAGTCACTCCGCAAAGCCTTTGACCTTAAATTCATTCAAATCGAACTGACTTTTTCAGCTTTGCTGTGTTAACAAATGTAAAATGACAAAACAGCACCAGACTACGAAAGAAAAATACATAGCCGGAGGAATTCTGGAAGCGTCGAACTTCACAAACAAAACCATAACTGCGTCCAAAACCAGTATCTTTCGTTTGAAACATTTATTCTATACCTCACCAGATTTGAAATACCAGATTCAGCACAAAAATTACACCTCTCATAACGAGAAAGATTTCAGCAGTCTGAAACAACTATTGGACATCAGATTTGACATCACTCAAATCAGCATAAAAACAATTCAGAAAGAATGCATAAATCCGCACAGATTTAAATCTCCAGACATCATTTTGACAGAAACCTTGAAACAGCAAAGTTTAGTATGATTAGAAACATATCTGGTAACATATGTGAAAAATTCTCAAGAGGGACAAATACTGATAGGATCAAAGAACTGATCGGGCTAAAAATTGGCATGAAATGAATTCGGAAATAATTGGGAAATCATATGGCAAATAAAATTCTGAGAAAATGAACAGAATAATTCAAGAAAACAACAACTCAGGACTCACGAAACCACTACATTTATGTTTTGGTATCACACGAATTAAGACAAAATAAGACAAACTTCGCTTGTTAGCTACATAACAGACAAAATGAATTCAAATTACAGGATCAAAGAACTGATCGGGCTGAAAAATGGCATAAAATAAATTGGAAAATAATGGTGAAATCATAAGGCAAATAAAATTCTTAGAAATTGAACTGAATAAATCAAGAAAACAATAACTCAGGACTCACAAAACCACTACATTTATGTTATGGTGTCACACGAATTAAGACAAAGATAAGATAAACTTCTCTTGTTAGATACATAACAGACAAAATGAATTCAAATTACAGGATCAAAGAACTGATCGGGCTAAAAAATGGCATAAAAGAAATAGGAAAATAATTGTGAAATCATATGGCAAATAAAATTCTGAGAAAATGAACAGAATAATTCAAGAAAACAACAACTCAGGACTCACGAAACCACTACATTTATGTTTTGGTATCACACGAATTAAGACAAAGATAAGATAAAATTCAATTATAATGAAAAAAAGACGAAATGGAATAATACTCAAAAACCAAAAATTGTTCATTACAAACACCTAGCCCCAGAAGATTTGAAAAAAAGACCAGTCAAAATTAAGCAAATTCGCAGTGTTGAATTATACTTGAAATCAATTGCAAACCGGAAACACTTTTAAAAGATCTAAGAAAAGTCAAAAATCATGCAATCATTATTAACTGAAAAGCAGAGCGATTGAAACTTTGGGTCTTAAGAGAAAGCTAGAATGAGACAAATTAGAATGTGGAGAACTCAAACTAAAAAAAGACAAGAAATTTCATTATTCGGCACTCATGTCTTTAAAAAATGTGTACAGCCATCCTCCAGTCTGAAAACAAAAAGTTAAAAGAGTTGAAACCTACAATCATTTCGCAAACAATATTGCCAAAATACTGTTAAAGTGCTATTACGAAACAGATTTTCACTGGAGGTAGGGAAGTAACGCCAGAAAATAGGGATTGCCAGAAAAAAGCCGCAATAGCTTTGTAGATCAAATCTCAAAAACATAGTAAAAGAAGCAAAGCTAAAAAATTTTTTTTAAATGCTGAGATGTTAAAGTTTTGTTAAGAATATGTATAACTTATTCCTGATTCAATTAAGTTAAAATGACGAGTCAAATTCAGAGTGAGGAAGTCATTTTGGAGAGTGAGGTACGTAACTTGTGACTTAAAACTTAATCACACGCATGAACAAATTAATTCACTCCGATAAGAGTGAAAAATAACGTCACACACGCAATTCAGTTGTAATTAATTGTTTGAAAGAACAAGAAGCAAATTTGAAGTGATTGTGACGTAATATGGTCGTTACAAAAATCTTGACGACGAAATAGAAAAATGGCCAAAACCTCCGGAAGTGACCCGAAACCAAATGTGACCCGTGCATCATTCTTAGAAATCAAATTGCCTTCCTAAAAAACTTTCTCGCATTAGTAGGACTCAATAAAAATTAAACTTCTTTTCAGCACTTAAGTAGGACAAAAATAAGATATATTTCTCTTTTGTTGGAGATAGCAGACAAAATGAATTTCGAATAGAACAACACTCAAAAACAAAAAAATCGTTTATTAATAACCTAGCCCCAAAAACCACAAAACAGCCAACCTTTCCAAAACTAATTCCAGCAAAACCCAAGTGGTAAATAATGAAATCAAATTCAAACCACAAATATTTGAAACATCAAAAAAGCATAAAATTGTAATCTTTTAACGGAAAAAAATGACAAACATTCCAGATCTGAGAAGACTGCCAGAATGATACTTGCTAGAAATTGTATATTACAAGACCATTGCTAAAAAAACGAAATGGACTACTTCGTGAATTTTGAAGTTAAAAATCTAATAGGAAAAGAGTAAAAAACAGAAGATTTGAATTAGCGTTCATGGTTCACAAGATTTTATGCCCAATCTCTTGCCTAAATAAAAAAAAGTTGAAACTGTTCAAAGATTTGAAAAATTGTCAAAATATTTTTAAAAGAAAATATTTTCTATAGATCAAAAATGACTAAATTAAAGAGAAGTGCCTTAGGTATAAATTGTCAAAAGGACATTACCAAGCATACTTATTTTCTAGAAAAAAGTCTCAAAAACACTTTTAAAGTTGAACAGTCATTCACAGAACACTACGCATGATCAAAAAACTTCTCTCTCTAAGAAAAAAAGTTTATACGACAATTTTACTCATATTCTCATTTGGGTAAAAAAAGTTAGAACAAATAGTACTTCCGGTTAAAAAACCTCAAGAAAACCAATACTCATTGAGTCGTGAAATCCAAGAGAAGTCCAATAATAGCCTCAGCTATCGCTTTGAGGCTATTAATAACACAAGTATAAAATCCCTGACATTGAACAGAAACGCTTTTCTAGTACATAAAAACAAAAAAACATAGCTGGCAGATGGCCATAAAACAGAAAATAGTCGCAATAGCCTCGTAGATCTGCAGTCTCAAAAAACAGTAAAAAAGACAGACCAAAAAAATTCGCCTCTATTAGCTGCTCTCACATAACGTTCATTTGGAATGACACGCACCCATTTGACCTTATCTCTTTGAATTAATTAAATAAAAGTCAATTTCAAAGTGAGGAAGTCAATTTCATATTTGAGAGAGAGGTAAGTCAAGTGTGACCAAAAATATAATCACGCGGATGAACAAAAACCTCGCTCCCCTAAGAGCGGAAAATGACCTCACGCACGCACTTCCGTTGAAATTGCATAAAATGAACAAAAAGCAGATTTGAAGTGGTTGTGACGTCATATGGTTGTAACAGAAATCTTGACGACGAAATGAAAAAAAAACAAGAGAAGACCAATAATAGCCGCAGCTATCGCTGTGCGGCTATTAAAAACAAACGCGTTATAAGGCTTTCAAAAACATTCTGGTAAGAATTGCAGAAAGTTTCATATTAATGAAGCATCGATTAATAATTATTTCTACAAGTTGAAAAAATTGAGCCAAATTTACGACATAAACGGCTACAAAAGGGTATCTATATGCGTCATTCTCTCAAAAACGTTTTCAAAGTCGAAAAGTCATTCACTGGACGCAGCGCATGATCAAAAAAATTCTCTCGAACAGACAATTGGTTCATACGGCAATTTTACTCACTTGCCTTTTAGGTCAAAAAGTCGCCTGAACCAAACATAGCCGGCAGATCGCCTGAAAATAACCCGTCGACGCGCTAGACGCACATCGGGATTGAAACACTTCAAAAATGGTTCTAATTCAGTGTGCTGTTTCAGTTAGATTCTAAACCTATACTTACTTCAGCTTCAAAACTTCTAAAGGGCATTAAACTTAATACTAATATCAGCTAGCAATCGCTCTAATGAAATTCGATAACCTAATGCACCGGGCTAATGACTTAATGACCGGGCTGTATCGGTTTATCCCATTTCTTTTGATTTTTGTTCTTTTGACATTGACCGTGTTCACTACATTGCGTAATTCATTGCGTGAAAAAAATTAGAATCCGTTCAGTTGAAACAGTGAGTGAGGCAAGTCAGAAGCCAAAAGTGAAAATTGTGACTTTTATAAAACGAAAAACGCGATCAAAAGGTAAAGCGAATTGAAAAACATAGAACGACAAACGACAAGTCCCGAAGTAAAATTCAAAGAATTTCACTAACTAAACGAAAACTAGAACGACAAACGACAAGTCCCGAAGTAAAATTCAAAGAATTTCACTAACTAAACGAAAACTAGACCTAGAACGAACTGTGAGTGAATTTGGAAAACCATTTCCAGAAAAATCAAAACAAGTTTTAAAAAAACTGAAAAACAATGTCAAGATGCCGCATGTGAACAAAAAACCATTAGCGAGAAAAAGGAAACTTGGTTAAAACAAAAAAGTAGGCCTAGAATGAACTCTGAATGCATTGGAAAAACCATTTAGAAAGAAATCCGATCCAAAAAAAATCGAAAAAACAGTAAACATCAAAGTGAAATAGCCGTATGTGAACAACAAAAAACCACTAGCGAGAAAGCGAATTTTTGTTCAAACACCGTTTTCTCACTCTATCTAAAATTAGAGTTAAAAAATTCACACCGCAAAACCACTCGCTTTTTCGCTCCACTTCGTTTCGTGTGACCAAAATCACTACTCCAATTTGAATTCAAAAATCATGAAAATGTGTGAACAGATCTTTAAAAGACAGCGCCCCAATACAATTCAAATTCTTTGAATTGTAAAATTTAGTGCCTAAGGAATCGTAAAATTTAGTGCCTAAATAATAGCCGCGAGAGCCTGACGGCGGCTATTAATAATACTTCTTGTTTAAAAATCCTCAAGAAAACCAAAACACCTCTTCGAGTAAAAACAGGAACACGCCAATATAGCTACGCTCAGCTTACAGCTAGAAAAAATTATTCAACGAAGCAAAAGAGCAAAGAGTTATTCCCTCTAGAACAGCTAAAGCTAACACTCAAAGACATATATTTTGATGTTCAAAAAAAACTTAGGACCACCTGAACTGATTTTCAGTTATTTGATCAGGACGCAATTTTGCGAGCTATCTATAGTTTATTTTCTCAAAATGGAAATAAGTTGGGAGTTAGTTGAATGACCAGAACAATCATTTACCTTAACCGCACTTGTTAGTTGCATTGCTAAAACACGTTGCTTCTCGTTCTCTAAATCGTCCTCGCCTGTGTCACAACTTAAGCACTCCACACAACCTTTCACTGCCTCCAAATTCCACACCAAGAACGCCCTGCCTTCGTTGGAGGCTATGAACCACTGCAGCAGCTTCATCAACGACGCTGCAATCATATTGGATGATTGGTTTAAAGGACTGGCCAATAGGAGTTGAATCTGGTCAATCAATCCTTTCTCATTCATCAGGCGGAAAATAAATGCCTCGTACTGTCGGGGTTCAAACTTCTTGATTCCGGGAGGAACTCGAATTTGATTTTTCGGGTAGCCTTCGATAGCTTCCATCAAAGCCGCAAATGCATTCGAAACCGCTTCCGCTTCCATCGACATTGAGTCAGAACAATTTCTGATTTTTCTGGAAACTTCCAGGGTCTGTTTATGACACGATTGCAGACATTCAAATATGTTGATTTTGTGGGCAATCACACTTATTGCATGGTTTATTCGCAGGCACTTGGACGTATTCAAAATTTCAAGGAGTTTCGCAAAACCATCAGTAGCGAGCAAGGTTTTCAAGCCCAGAGATGAGCAACAGAGCGCATCAATTGCTAAAACAAAAGCAAATAGCATCAGCCGTAGGGTGGCCTACAATGCCCGTCAACAAATCCTCAGAGATACTCGATCTGAAATATCTAGAACTATATAGATCCGGATGGACCTTTTAAGGAAAAAAACTGTTGATAATACATCAGATCAAATTATGAACTTGAAGGAAGAAACTACAGATAATGTATCTTATATTTCTTACCTTCTAAGGCGAAGAGACGCATAGTCGAGACCATCAACGGTTGACAGACTAAATTGAACAAACTATCCAGCACTTGGGAGCTCTGAAAGCACATAGAAAAATCTTTTAATGCTTGATAGGAAGGTAATACTGGCAATATTTCCATTCTCGTAACTTAAACACTCAAAAGTGAAACCAACCACTTAGCCATTAAAGCATGAGCATCTCAGCGTGAGAATTATCGATATTACCATACAGATATCTGCTATATTGACGAATGCGTTGTACAATTTTAGTGATGTAACTAAAACAAATTCGGACTCCCGAAAGCAAAATCCTGAGCAAAAATTATGCTAACCAGCAACTGTTTGACACACTCGCCATCGACAATAGCTAACAGGGATATGAGTCTGCAGCCGACCTTGATCTGTCTGACATTGACGCCCACCTTCTGGCTGAGAGCCCTCTCCCACTCCACTGCCAGACAAGCATTGCCAGTTATCAAGTGCAACAGCTCTGAAACAAAAACATAACCGACTAAACGTCGGAAGAATTGCTCTCGAACAACTAGTGGGAGCTCTAATCAATTGCAGCCTGCTTCAGTCGGGGGGGAGGGAGGGGGAGCCTAAATGGACTAAGAAGCTCAACAGTGGGCTTTAAATAACCACATTAGAGGTTAACATATACCACTATTAAGATTTAAAGTAAAAAATGGCACCAGTTTCGGCGCACTTTTCATTTGACATTTAATATTAAATTGCCGCCAATTGAGTTCAGTTGCTTAAAATTGTGATTGAGAGAGAATTTTAGATCACGCGAAACGCAAAAAGTCAAGGGCGTAAAAGTCACTCGAAAAGTCAAAATTGTCAAGCGAATATTTTGCATAAAAAAGACACGTTTACAATAATTGCTATGAACTTCGTTCAAGAGAAAATTAATTACATACACATACAACTCCGACGAATGAACAGACAGTTTTGTGTATATACGTATCAAAAAAGGCACTGATTTCAGTCAAAACGGTTGAGCTATCTAGCTCTTCTCGTTTTCAAGATTTGAACAGTTTTCAATTAAGCTTGCCATTTTTCGAGGAACCTCCTCAAGTCTGCATAAAAACCAATCTCAGTCACTGGTGCAAAGGTAAGAAAAACAAAGTGTGTTCAACAGAACATATATAAAAAACTGAATGGAATTTTATTGAATAGAATTGAATCGGTTAGATGATTCTTTGACGCCTCCTGATTATTCAATACCCCTCCTTTCTGTGATCTAATGTACTGGATTTGTTTATACTCAAGATTAAATGAATTTTTCTATCCTAATGGATGAGCTGGAAAGTGTGATTCTAACGTTTGAACAGTTCAGCGTGGTGATGCTTGAGCTGACTGAGTGCCTGTAGACATGCCTCGTAGAGCACCTCCAGTCTCTCCACCCACCTCTCGTCTAACTCTTTCTCCTTCTGAATCTCGCCAACCACACTCGACAGCTGCTTGTCTGCAACAATTCACCACAATTTTGCACTTTATTACAACTATAGCCAGTTATACTTTCTCCTAACAATGTCAAATTTCAGCTTCAGCCGCCACGTTTTATGAAATAAATTTAATTTTCCCGAAAATCTGAGCCCAATGAGAACTAACGTTTGTTTTCATCGAACATACTCTTATCGACTCTCTCAGCAATGTACAAATGAGGACTTTTGAAGTGCTTCATCTCGAGCACTCCTCTAATTTGAGACAAAGATCTGATGGGCTCTGCCTTTTCGTCTTCGAATCTACCCAGAACGTGTCTAATAAGTTGATCCTCTTTCTGTTCCAATAGAGACTGTTGCTCCTGGAACTTCTGGTTCTCTATAGCCTGCTGTTGTGACTGCTCTTCCGATAGATTATCGTCGTCTGACGCGTCCTCGTAATCGTCCTGAAGAACAAAAAACACAGTTGACCCAAATAACCAAGACCAACGTTGAAAACAAGACAACCGCAATATAGCTAAGCTCATTTTTCAAGAAGCGTACAGAAATTTTTAAAAGCCTATCCTGTACGAGGAGAAACCCACAAAGGACAAAGATGTATAAACAAATAATCAGACATGCCCAGGAATGAATGTTGAAAAGCAATTAAAAACGATGAGGAAAATCAAAACAGAGCAGGAAAAGTCCTGAAATACAATCCAGCATTAATATCAAGACTATTACGAAGCCTATTAATCAAGACTATTATCAAGCCTATTACAGGAAAATAATAACCAGTAAATAAAAAGCAGAAAAAACTAGTCAAGAAAGCTAACGAAGCAAAGTCACCAAAGCCAATAAGCAGATGTTGAATACCCCCTTCACAATAAGCTTCTTTAGGAGGCTTGCGAAATTTTTCCTCAAAAAGACAGAAAAGTAAAACCTAAAACATAGCCAGTAGATTATTTGAATTAAGCCGCCGTTGATCAAACTGAATCAAACACTGAACAACAGTTACAGAAAAATAAAGAGAAAAATTGACAACTAATTTTTTTTAAGTAAAAAAAAGGTTCCACAAAATATGGTGAATAAAGCCTCAAAATAGGATTACCACAAGGTTAATACTAATAGCAGTTAGCAGCATACTCAGAGGAAATTTGACGATTTGAAGTACGCCTTTACACTAAGCCTTAGTGCTTAGTAGCCAGGCTTCATTGGTTTATCCCGTTTTTTTCGCTTTTTGACCGCAAACATATTTGCGTAAAATTGTTTGCTGGATTCTAAATTCCATTCAGATGAAACCGCGAGTAAGGCAAGTCAGAAGTCAAACGTCATAAGTGGTTACTTATAATAAGAAACTAAAAACGAATTCAAGATCCAAAAGAGAGGTCCCATTACAAAAAAAAATCATGAACTAATTGAATTGCAGCAATCAATTGATCAAAAGCCAAACAGACAAAATAGTTGCATACGAAAAATAAAAGCAAAAACATCTAACGTCGGGCGAATTGACCTCAAACGACCGGCGAGCGGTTGGCTCTGTCAACATCTAGCCACGGATTAGTGACTTCAAGGCACTACCTCTTTATCCCGTTTCTGAAGACAAAAGTCAAATGGGTCAGACAAAAAATTGGCCAAGTGAAAAATTGCATAAAAAACAAACCGGATTAATATATTTGCCACAATTTGCTTTTGAGAGCAGTTAACAATGGTTTCCTAAAAAGTGCCTGTTAGATCATTTATGATAAAAAATATTTCAACTATAACTCATTGATAATGAGGATCAGAGATGATGACAATACGCTACATAACAGCAGCTGAAGTGCGGCATAAACAAAGAGAGAGAGAGAGAGAGAGAGAGAGAGTGTATGAGAGAGAGATGATACGCGAACGAGAAAGAGAAGGAAAGGAACCCTAACCAAAAGAGAGAGAGAGAGAGGAAGATCTTCCATTATTGGATTCGACACTGCAACTTCCAGTTTTTTAACCTTGTTAATAAATAAATCATATAGAAACTGACTGAAAAACGCAAAATTGAAAACAAATTTTCAACTTCGCAATAAAAAAATTCAAAACCATTTTTTTGTTTCAAAAATTCTGTCATTTAACCCATCTGCGACACTTGTTGGCCAGTAATGGTCGTTAAACTCAGAAAAGGACATAAAATATTGAAAAATTTTGGAGAAATTTGCAAATTTTAACCAAATCTTTCTAAAATTCAGGACAGTAATATCTTAAGAACCAACTCATTGTCTCAAGAGACTATCCTGTATCCCTGTTTCAAGCCTGAAATAGTTTCACAGGCTCAGAAAGATCCATACACTTGGAACAAAAATTTTCCAAAAATTTGAAAATTTTAAAATTAATCAATAAATTACTAAAAATGGAGTTAAAAAAAGTTGATCACCATCCCACTAACTCTAGAAACTATGCAGCAGCTTATTATCAAACCTTGGAGGAGGTCCCAGGGCCTCTGTTGCCGGAAAAAAGTTGCAAATAAAAATTGCAAATAAAAATTGCAAATAAAAATTGCAAATTTTTTAAAAAATTGCTTAAATTAGTGATATTAAAAAAATGAAGAACATTTCATTACATCTATAAACTATGCAGTAATATATTATCAAACTTAGAGGAAGGTCCGTAGCCCTTGAGGCTAGAAAAAGCTAAAAAAAATGACATTATTCAAAAAACTTTAAAAAAATGCAAGTTTTACAAAAAAAATTGCTAAAACTTTTATTATTAAAAAGTTGAAAATTAATCCATGATAAACAAAAAAATTCCAGTAACTTATTATCAAACCCTAACGGAGGCTTTCTGTTAGGCTGAAAAACCTGAATAAGGACAATAAAAGTCAAAAAAATGAAAAAAATGCAAGCTTCATTTCAAAAAAGCTAAAATTCGTGGTGTTGAAATCTTGCTAGACATTCTATTTAATCTAAAAATTATTCAATAACCTATTTTCAAACCCTAGAGGAGGTTCCTTGGCCCTTGAGGCAGAAAAATTCTATAGAAGACAACAAAATATTTCAAATAATTTGAAAAAAGCAAGTTTTATCAAAAAATTGTTAAAATTTGTGACATCAAAAAGTTGAAGAACTACTCCATGGCCATTAAAAATTTGTCAGTAACTTATTATCGAACCCCCTAGGATAAAGACCTTAATAAGGACAAATGTCAAAAAATTTGATAAAAATTGCACGTTTTGTTAAAAAAAAATTGCTAAAATTCGTGATTTTAAAATACAACTAGAAGCAATGCAGTAACCCATTATTGAACACTAGAGGAGGTTCTTTGACACCTAGGGCTGTTCCAAAAAGTCAAAAATTTTCAAAGAGCTCGAAAAAAACATTGCAAAATAGTATAAATTTGTGTTTTTAGCAAGCGGTTGTTCGTCAGCAGTTAGCCACAGGAGGGGGGGGGGGGGGGGTCATTTGGGGATGATTGAGGGCATCACTTGGATGGGGGTCATTAGCGCGGTGAGGGGGTGGGGCAATAGGGGGGGTCAACAGCGGGGGTGTCTTCAAACTCTAAGAACCGCCCTTCACATCATAAGTATAAGTATAGGTCTCTAAAACAGTTTGAGCTGAAACAGAGCTGAAAGGCTCTAAGAGCACTTAATGCCCACTGGGCGCTACCTGTTTATCCCGTTTTTGAGGACGAAAAGTCAAAAGCGTCAGACGAAAAATCGGTCAAACGAAAAATCGCATAAAAAGACCGACAGGACTAATATAATTGCTACAAACTTCGTTTGAGAGCAATTAAAAATGAATTCATTGGGAGTTTAGGAATTGAAAACTACTAATACTAAACGAACACAAAGAAAAAAAATCGAGTTATCCATCCGTTAACAGCTAATTTTCAACCACACAAACGCCAAGCAGAAGTAAAAATAACAGAAGTTAAAAATTAGCAACATTTTCAAAGAAATCTTAATTCTTGGGGTTAATATCTTCATTTTTTCTAAAAACTACAACGCATCTGCAATCCTGCGAAAAGATTTGGATTTATTAACTTTTTATAGTACAATAAAACCAACGTGCAAAAAGCAAAATCAATAAAACAGGTATTATTTTTTTTTCCATTCTTTCGATGCTCAAAACCAGATAGTCCATGGCAAAATTTAAAAACAAGCAACCTGCAGAATAGAAAACTTGCTGGACGTATTAGCTAGACGTGGAAAAATTGTTTGAAAAATATAACACATTAGGAAAAATTACAGAAAAGCTACTAACCTACAATCATAACCAATTTTGAACTGCTAAAATCTACCCATTAACCCACTGGCAAACGTTTTGTTAGCCCCAGAGGCAAAATTGAAAACTTGTAAAACTGAAAAATTAACTTGTAAAAATTGTAAAACTTGAGAACACTTCAATTTCGTAAAAATTTACTACGTTTGTGTTTAAGCTGGTATTACCAGCACACATACCTATAACGGCATGAGAAGAATTTCATGCAGTCACGAGACCTCTATAGCCTGTGAACAATTTCAATTGCAGACATACTTGACAAAATATAAGCTTTGTCAAAAACGAAAAAAAATACGGATAAAGGCCACAATAATTCGGGCTCAAAAACTCCAAAAACTGAACCTTTCACCTGGAGCTCAGGAATTCCCAGCAAATTCAGCATGCGTAGCACCACCCTATACACTAGTAAAGCAAGCTTAGGACCTCTAATGCAACCTAAAGCTTCATCTGTTTATCCAGTTTTGAAAACTAGAAAAATGTTTATCCCATAGTAGCCATTCAGAAGCAGGCGGAGCCAAAAAAAAATCACTTTTAAAAACTGTAGCTTAAAGAAATTCCACGCCTTTTATTGAAAACTGGTACCAGATCAAACATAACCAATCATACAACATAAGATATCCTTCATAATACCAGAAAGGGACAAATAACATTAAGAGCAAGAGAGCTAGAATTTAAAAATATTTTCTAACAAATATTAAGCGTGGCCAAAATCTCCACTCGAAGATCAAAACACAAAAGCTTAAAACTCAACTAAGTGGTCAATCAAGACACACATATTTAGTATACGTTGAATAAGTAAATATGTATCAGTAATTTGACATGCATATGTGTGTGTGTGTGTGTGTGTGTGTGTGTGTGTGTGTGTGTGTGTGGAAAATGGACAAGGTTCTGTAAACGAAAATACGGAAATTTCCAAATCAGTTAACCAATTATTGCACTAATTACTAATAGCGCCTAGCTGAAAAATCTTGAGTTCAGAGTTGCCTGTTCTGCTCAAGTTCCTCAAAATCTTTCCTCAATTTAGGCAAAATCGTTCTGACTTGCTCTAGTAAAAATAATCTTAATGTTTGCTAATAATAATAATAATAATAATAATAATCTATAAACATAGATAGATAGAAAATGAGTTTTTCAGTGTCAAAGTGTTCTTATTGGGTGTGCAAATTCTGCATATTCGGTTATATTCTCTAATTACACTTAATTCAACTTCTAAACTGAGCGCTATTAAGCATAATACTAAGGCCAGCTACCAATCGCTTTAATGGACATTGATAACCTAATGAACTACGACTTAATGACCGGGCCGTATATGTATATCGAGATTCTTTCGATTTTGCATTTTGACCGCATTCACTTCAATACGTAATTCAACAAGTGAAATAATTTAAAATCCATCCAATTGAAACAGTGAGTGAGGTAAGTATGAAGTTAAACTCGAAACAGAAGTCAAACGGAAGTACAAAACCACTTTATTTGAGTGAACCACACAAAATAGTCCCCAAATTTGTTATTTACCCACAGTAATCTTTTGGTTCTCTCATATATCTACATTTTCTGTGGTACCAAATGGCATTTGATAGCTTACAAAACCAACAAAATATGTACCATCCAGCAAGACAATTTATTATATCTGCTTTTTAAATTAATAAGGAATCAACGCTTTGTATTCTTCAATTTATCTCTTGAAAAACCTCAGATGGTGAAAATGTGTTTGAAGTGAAAAAAAAAATCAGGATGAACTGATTAAACTCTCTGGAGACCATATACAAACATAAACCGACGAATGTCGGAAGAATTTGTCTCGAGCGACAGTCGGGTGGAAAAACATTTGACTACACCGGGATTCGAACCATTGACCTCCCGCTCCCTATCCAAAATCACTGACCACTCGGCTGCTATCGGTCTCTTCTTTTTTCTATGCTACAACCGATTTAATATTAGCGACAAGCTTTACTTCGGCGTGAGAGCAATAGAGATCACTCAAAAATGAAGAACGAAAGCGTGAAAAAGTCACTTGAGAAGTCAAAGAATGTTCTAGAAAAAAAGCGCAAAATGGTCAAGCGAAAAATTTGCATAAAAAGACCAACATGTTTAAAATAATTGCCTTGAACTTCGTTCAAGAGCAATTGAAAATCAAACGTTGGAGGACTGTTGCGTCATCGAAACCAAGAAATTTTTTCCAGCAGCCCACCAAACAGAAGAATTTGGACGACTGCCAGCGTTTTATGTGAGAGCCAACCAAAGGCACAATTATTAGGTAATGTATGTCGTCAAATAAGAAACATAACCGACTAACGTCGGCAGAATTGCTCTCGAACGACTAGTTGAGGTCAAATCTATTGCAGCGTGCTTCAGTCCGGGGAAGTACCTAAATTCATTAAGGGGGGATTCACATGAAGTCATTGAGGGTTACTATATACCACTAATATTTTCAGTAAAAAAATCATAAATTTTGGCGCACTTTTCAGTTGACTTTTAGTAGCGAACTGCCGCCAATTTAGTTCAGCTACTGACACTTGCAAATGACAAAAATGTAGATCCCGACAAAAAAAATTTAGATGTAGACAACTTTTGGCTTCGGTACTAGTTATCTCAATCCTAAGAAATCTGGACTCCTTGGTTGCGCAGAGTGGGGAATAAAATGGCGCCCCAAATTTTGCAAAATTGACAAATCGTGAAATTATACTCCCTCCCCAATTTTGTTGAAAAGAATAATGAGCTCCATGAGTACTGAATAGACATTTATAACCCTCGGACTTCGCTGTCGGACAAAAAGTCAAAAGCGTGTCAGACTAAAATGGATCAAGCAAAAAATCGCATTAGAAGACCAGCAGGACTAATACAATTGCAACAAACGTCGTTTGAGGTCAACTGAGTGCTCAAGAACAAGATGAATTGCACCCGAACGACAGGCGGGGCAATTTAATTAGAGGTGTAGCTTAGAAATGTGTTATGGGTACAAAAACTTCGACACCACAGGGGATCGCGCCAGTCCAACATAGTGCACCACATAGCCACCATGAAATTGATTACTTCTCGCTCATAATCGCTTTTCTATTAGCAACAAACTTTATTTCAGAAAGCGAGCAACTTAGATCACTCAAAATAAAAACTCAAGCTTGAAAAGTTCACTCAATTTTCTAGAACAAAAGCGCCAAAACGTTCCAGCAAAATATTTGCGTAAAATAGACGAACATGTTTACAATAATGCTTTAAACTTCGTTTGAGAGCAATTAAAAAGCTTTCAATTAATTTTTTTTTGTGGTAAAACACGGTGTATTGGTCTAATTAAATTTCGAAGAATCCGAGGACTTAAATGCAAACAGTCTCTCAAAAACATGGATCATACAAGCTACACCAGCATTTACATGAATGTAAGTCCTCTCCGGGAACGCTAAAAAATCGGCAAAAATTGCTAACAAAACATTCAAGTTCTTCGAGACAAATGATATTGGGTGCTGATGCGGGAAATTTCTCTGACTGATAAAAACATTCATTATAAAAATTCTCAATTGCTGGCCAAGCCTGCCAGGCGACGGCTGACAAGTTCCCTTTTACTTTCAAAACGGATTAAAATTTTAAATCAGTTTTTAAGCAAGACAGTTTCTTTTGGCACCTTCCAGTCATGCACCGTAATCGAACATCCGGGGGCATTTTAAAAAACACATGTTCTATCGTTTCAAACAAAAAAGCACCCCAGTCACAAATGGAATATCTCAAGCTGCTTTAGGGTTATCGAACACGTAGTTATTTTATGAAATGAATAGTAAGCTTCAACTGGTAAATCATTTGTGACTAACAGATTTACTATCTAATAGGTAATACATTATATTAAATTCATTCGCCCTTCGGAAGAGAAAATGGCCTAGATAGAGTACAAACATGACTTACGTCACTTTCCAAGCCAGCGAGGGGTTCGATCTGATTACACTGCTAGATAGGAGCTGGATAAGTTTTCAATTAAAGTTCTATAGTACTCAAGATAAACACATCGATGTTAAAATGTCACCTTTTCTACGAATAAACAAACTCTCGAGCATACTAGACAGATAAACCATTGCAAACAAGTATAAATGTGTGGTGATAGATATGGGAAATTATTATTTGTAAAGGACTAGCGTGTACTCAACATTAGCTGCAGTGCTATTTTGGAAAAACGTTGCTTTTTATTGCACACAAGCACGTCTACATGCACACAAACAGCGCCGCTTACTGTTTCTCAGAAATGCTGTTTGAACAAAATGTGCTCAGTAGTCAAACAATACGGACTAAGCTCAGTCAAATAATAAATAGCAAACGCATATTACTAAATACAGATCAACTTCTATCGCGCCTTACATGCACAGTAAACAATGCAAGAACGCCGTAACCAGACCAAATACAAATTGAACTAACTGTCGGTAAGTAAGTTATGATGACCTTTCGAGCAATAAATTATTGCATTTGGACACAAAACTGAATTAGCTCAAAAGTTTGTTTGGTAACTTCACTTCATCTCTCAGTTGTATATTTGCTATTATACTGTTGTAACTACTAAATTTAAGGTCACAAGAACAGTTTCAAAGAAACCAAAGGTTCCTGTGAAATTTTCCCACATATAGTGACCCAATGGATATTGTCGCTGCCTTAATAGAAAATTTGCGTCCATTCATTCTTTACATATTTTCCACGTTTTTGAATCTATAGCAATGCATGGTACGTGCCTGATAATAAAGCTGTATTAGGCTTTATTGGACCTTCTCGGAAACAGGAAACATATCCTGATTTGCATGCTTTCAAGTAATCAACTGTCTAAGCACTTGATTAAGACAAATTATTAGGAAAATTTTTTGCTACCCCAAAATTCTCAATTTCTGAATCCTATGCAAAGTATAAAGTTCAGAACAAAATACGCTCATTTATGTGCCATAACATATATGAACGGGGGTTGAAAAATTGCGAAAGGGCGGGGCAATAACAGAAAAAAATCCCAAAATAATTTATTTGCACAGTGAAAACGACTTCGAATATGAATGCTTGCATGAGTGCAACATTATTCAAAACAGAGAGATGAACAATTTTAGTGAGTGTTAATTGATTGCTCGTTTCAGTGCCGTCACGACCGAGTTTCCTCTTATTGGTACACACTTTCGTCATACAGACAATAGATCCACGCATGCCGGTATTTTGAGTTCTTAAGTTCTTGCAGTAAAGAGGGCTTACATCAAAGTAGTCATCAGCTGAGAGGTCGTCATAGTCTTCGTCAGCGGAAGATGCGCTGTTTAGAACTGGCACCTGCATGCCCATATTGCCACTTATAGGATGTGAGAATCCAACACCCACATCAATGCCTCCTCCGTTCATACCACCATGAGATTCCGGCTGCGGCTTGTTTAGACCAGGAGGTTGGATAAACCTGGGACCAGTTAGACCTGCTGCCACTCCTGGTGGAACTATACCTCCCATTCCAGGTGGTGCACCAGCAACACTCACTGGCGCTGCAGCTGGATTCAACATTGGATTCCCATATAACTTTGCCATTTCATTCAGCGCACCAGGATTAAAGAACGGTGGCATTGCCATGTTGAACGGCGGAACTGGGAAGGGAAGACCAGACGCCGCCATGGCTGCCATAGCCGCAGGATTCAGCCCAGGGGGCAGGGCAGCTAACATTCCTGGAGGTAACCCTGCCCCAGGAAGTGGGTTCGGAGCAGAGGGTGGTTGAGAAGATACATTGGGCTTAGGACCATCAGGTGCTACTTCTGGTAGCGGAGCATTAGCTGACTCTTTACTGAGTGATCGCTCACGCCCAGTCATCAACTCAATTGTCCTGAAACATGCAAATTGATTTTTCGTGCGAAAAACTATATGAGGCAAACAAAAAGCTAACCACATTTTAAGCACAAACCCCAGTTCTCGACTACGGAGATCACGTTAATATAAACATTCCCGGCAGAAATAGCTGCCATTGATACCTATAAACCCGGTTAAGGGACAGAAAGTTTGAAGAGAAATTTTCAAAATATTTATAGTTGCGCGATTTTGACTGGATTTCGCAGTTAAGACACACACCTGTTTCTTAATGAGAAGATACATGCCTTAGCATCAACACCAATAAGCATTAGAGATGATAACAAAGAATTATAAGAACTAAGTTTATCTAATATCAAAATAACATAGTAAACAGCATGTTCTACAGTGCGTGTTCAGTAAAATTCCTACTTCTATTTTCCTAAATTTTATCCGGATCGACTAAAAATTGATAGAATTTTAATTGCTCTAAATTCTAGAAAATTAAACATAACCGACTAACGTCGGGAGAATTGCTCTCAAACGGCCGGCGAGCGGTTGGCTTTGTCAGTACCTAGCCACTGTTTAGTGAGGTTAGCTTTAGCTTGATTGAAGGGGCCTGAGATTAGGGTAAGACAATGACATCACGACACATAACAGCCGCTGAAGTGCGGCATCAACAAAAAGAGTTAAAGAGAGAGAGAGAGAGAGAGAGGAGAGAGAGAGAGAGCGAGACTAAATGTGAGCGAGAAAGAGAAGGAAAGAAACGCAAGCCAACACGCACGCACGCACGCACGCACGCACACACACACACACACACACACACACACACACACACACACACACACACAGAGAGAGAGAGAGAGGGAGAGAGAGAGAGAGAGCAATAGAAATTTTTTCCATGATGAGATTCGACTCCACAACTTCAAGTTTTCTAGCCTTGTTTGTAACTAAATTATATAGAAAAAAACTGAAAGTGCAAAATTCAAAAGAAAAATTTCCAAATTTCACAGTGAAGAAAATGTTAAAAACAATTTTGGTCTCTGGATTTTTGTCATGTAAACCATCTGCAAGACGTAAAAACCTTCGTTGGCCAGTAATGATCGTTAAACTCAGAAAAGGACAAAAAAATTCAAAAATTAAAAAAAAAACAATTGCAAATTTTAACAAAATCTTGCTAAAATTCGTGATATTAATATCTTCAGAACACCATTCCATTGTCACAAGAAACTATCCAGTATCCCTATTTCATGCCTTAAACAGTTTCACTGGTTCATAAAGATCCATACACTTGGAACATAACAATTTCAAAATTTTTTCAAATTAAGTTTTATCAAAAAATTTCGAAAGTCGAGTCATTAAAATAATGATAACCATTCCATTAACTCTAGAAACGAAGCAGCAGATCACTATCAAAACTCGAAGGAGATTTCGTGGCTCTTGATGCTGGAAAAACCTAAAAAAATGACAAACAATTTAAAACATGAAGATTGCCAAAAATTTTTTAAAAAAATGCTAAAACTCGTTAAATGTTATAATCTTTAAAAACACTCCATTGCATCTAGAAACTATAACATAACTTATTATCAAACTCTAGAGGAGGTTCCTTGGCTCTTGAGTCTAGATAAACCTATAATATAAAAATTGTCAAAAAACTTGAAAACTTTGAAAAAATCGATAAAATTTGAGATATCAAACAGTTGAAAACTATTCAATGGCCAATAAAAAACTTTCAGTAAGCTATCATCAAGGCCTAGAGCAGGTTTCCTGGTTCCTGAGGCTGGAAAAACTTAGATAATGACGATATATTTTCAAAAAATTGAAGGAAATTCCAGTTTTATCAAACAATTGCTAAAATTCGTGATGTTAGAATGTTGCAAACCATTCCATTACAACTAAAAACTATACAGCCAACCCTAATATCAAAACATCAAGGAGGTTGTCTGAACCCTGAGGCTGGAAAATCTTGAATAATGACATTGTTAAAAAACTAAAAAAGGCAATTTTTGTCAAAAAATGCTAAAATTCGTGATGTTAAAATCTTCAAAACAAATTCAAACATAACCCACTAAGGTCGGGCGAATTGCTCTCAAACGACCGGCGAGCGGTTGGCTTCGTCAGTAGCTAGCCACGGTTTAGTGAGGTTCGCTTTAGCTTGATTCGACTCTGCAACTTAGTTTTCTAGCCTTTTTAGTAACCAAATCAAATTAAAAAGTGATACTTTAAAAATTTGCAAAATTTTAAAGAAAGGCTTCCAGATTTCTAACCCATCTGCAAGACTTGAAAAGCTTCGTCAGCCAGTAATGATCGTTAAACTCAGAAAAGGAAAAAAACATTCAGAAATTTTGAGAGTCAAAAATTTGAACAGAATCTTGCTAAAACTCAAGACATTAAAATCATCAAAACCATTTCATTGTCTCACGAGACTATCCGGTATCCCTGTTTCAAGCCTGAAATAACTTCACAGGCTCAAGGATCCATACACATGGAACCAAAATTTTTCAAAAATTTGAAAATTTTATCCAAAAACTACTAAAACTGGAGTAATAAAAATGTCGATCGCGATCCCATTAACTACTAGGCAGCTTATTATCAAACCTTGGACGAAGTCCCAGGGCCTCGGCTGCCGGAAAAAATCAAACATGAAAAATTGCAAATATTTTAAAAAATTGCTTAAATTCGTGATATTAAAATCTTAACAAACGATCCACTACGTCTATAAACTACGTCTATATGCGGTAACATTTTATCAAACCCTAGAAGAAGTTCCGTGGCTCTTGAGGCTAGAGAAACCTAAAAAATGTCAAATTTTTAAAAAATGAAAAAGTCAAAACTGCTAAAACTTGATATTATAAATTTGAAAATTAATCAATGACCCACAAAAACTTTTCGGTAAATTATTATTATACCCTATCGGAACTTTTCTGGCCCTTGAGGCTCAGAAAACCTGAAAAATGACTATAAATGTCAAAAATTTGCAAAAATTGTCAAATATGCTAAAAATTGTTGTTAAAATCTCGCAAGACAATCCATTTAATCTAGAAATTATACAGTAACCTTCTTTCAAACCCTAGAGGAGGTTTCTTGGCTCTTGAGGCTGAAAAAATCTAAAAAACCAGGAAAAATTTCAGAAAAAAAGCAAGTTTTATCACAAAAATTGCCAAAATTTGTGAAAATAAAAAGTTGAAAAACGTTTCCATGGCCAATAAAAAAATGTCAGTAACTTATTATCAATCCCCTTAGGATGTTTTCTGGCGCCAGGGTCTGGAAAGACCTGAATGAGGAAAAAACTGCCAAAAGAATTTGCACGTTTTGTCGAAAAAATGCTAAAATTCGTGATGTTAAAATGTTGAAACTATTCCAATACCACTAGAAACTATGCTGTAACCTATTATTAAAACCTAAAGGAGGTTCCTAGACACCTAGGGCTGATAAAAATGAAAAAAGTCAAAAAATTTTAAGCTTGAAAAAAATTGCCAAAGGAAACATTTGCGTTTCTAGCAAGCGGTTGTTCGTCAGTAGCTAGCCAGGTGGGGAAGGGGAGGGGGATGCACCGAGGTCTGATGGGGGGTGGGGGCAACACTCTGGGGTGGGGGCAACAGCGCGGTGGGGAAGGGGGTGGGGCATTAGTGGAGGGTCAACAGTGGGGGTGTCTTCAACCTCTAAGAACCGCCCTTCACACCATAAGTAAAAGTATAAGTCTCCAAAACAGTTTGTGCTGAAACAGAGCTGAAAGGCTCTAAGAGCTCTTAATGCCCGCTACCTGTTTGTCCTGTTTTTGAGGACAAAAAGTCAAAAGCGTCAGACGGAAAATCGGTCAAGCGAAAAATCGCATAAAAGAAAGACCGACAGGACTAATATAATTGCTACAAACTTCGTTTAAGAGCAATTAAAAAGTACTTACGTTTATTTTTGTTAACGAGTATAATTTTGAGTTCAATTTTCGATGTGACTCCCCGATCATTTAAGATTGCTCCGCCGAGGTCTCATTTAAGATTGCTCTGCCGGGGTGCACCGAGGTCTGATGGGGGTGGGGTCAACACTCTGGGGTGGGAGCAACAGCGCGATGGGGGGGGGGGTGGGTCAACAGTGGGGGTGGGTCAACAGTGGGGGTGTCTTCAACCTCTAAGAACCGCCCTTCACACCATAAGTGAAAGTATAAGTCTCCAAAACAGTTTGAGCTGAAAAAGAGCTGAAAGGCTCTAAGAGCTCTTAATGCCCGCTGGGCGCTACCTGTTATCCTGTTTTTGAGGACGAAAAGTCAAAAGCGTCAGACGAGAAATCGGTCAAGCGAAAAATCGCATAAAAGAAAGACCGACAGGACTAATATAATTGCTACAAAATTCGTTTAAGAGCAATTAAAAAATACTTACGTTTATTTTTGTTAACGAGCATAATTTTGAGTTAAATTTTCGATGTGACTCCCCGATCATTTAAGATTGCTCTGCCGAGGAACTACTGTTTCGAAGTACTTTGAGCAGATTTAGAGTAGCCTAGAAAATTCAAAAACAATTCCATCCAAAATGTCGAAAAAGCGCGAAGATGAGGTCAAGCAAAAGAACATTTTTGTTGGATGAAAAAGAGCCGGAAAACTCCGAAATCCAAGTAAAAATTCATTTAAGCCCCCATCCAACTACTGACCTAGCAAAAAGAAATGATAACTAATAGCATGCTGCTGATAGCTCTTGACACGTTGCGACTCAAAAACAATTACTCTCAAAAACTTTTTTCCCGTGAAACAAAGTCTTTCATATGATAGAGCGAGCAAAAAACCATACATACATCAAAACTGAGGACAGAAATAGGAAACGAGCAAAAGAAAGTTTAAAGCCAGTAACATTTTCCGGAATATTCACCGCATCTTGCTACGTGCAACCAACCTTTGATACTGTTACTCGTCAATTAGTGACCAACCAACGCCCGACAGAGAAACAATATCAACCATTAAGAAGGCAAAAAGAAAAAACCTGATTGAATTTTTTTTCATTTATTTCTGATATGAAACGTCTGGTACGAAACTTCACCCACAGAAAAGATTTAAATTAACATAACTGTTCCTGAGACGACAGAAACATAAAAAATAGGCAGGAAATTTCAAAAAAGTGACAACACTGCCAATATTCGACTCAATTTAATTATTTGTAGTTCCGAACAACTCAACTACAAAAACTGAAAAAAGCTTCTAAAACGGCAAAGTGATAAAAATAGCATCCCCGAAAAAGCATCCCAAGGTCTGATATTTAATTAAGATGCTCATATATGAAGATGACCAGATGATGATTCCAAACGTACGACTATGGGTAAACATAATAGACAAAAACATTGTCATTTTCAAAAATCAACGCTCTTTTCTCTCCGGACTCTAATGTTGTTCATCAACAAAATAAAATTAAAGTTTGTCATGTGCGGCATTGAATTTCACATCCTGTTTTAATTAATTGCACTGATTTTCTTTTTTTAAAATTAGACCACCATAACTCAATAATTTTAAAACATTATTAGAATTTAAAAATTGAAGACTCGAAAACGGTAATGCTTAATCGAAACACATCTGCTGGATTTTCGCGAAAAGCAAAGAAATAAGCAAAATCGGCAAAAAAAAATTGGCCAAAGTGGGATAAAAATTATATTATATTCAACTAAAACAAAAAAAACTTAATCAATCTAAAGTCAGCCAAAACATATGAAACAACTAACTTCAACTATAGACATCCCCAAATTCATTTAGAAAATTGAAGAATACATAAAGCATTTAGAAAAAAGTTGCACTAACTTAGCAAGCAGATTGCCAGAAAAAAGCCGCAACGGCTTAGTAGATCTGGAGTCTAAAAAGATAAGAGGAACATATCAAAGAAAACTTTTTTAATGCTGAGATGTTATATTTTGATTAATAATCTGTTTAACCTATTGCTGCTTCTATCAGCTGATCTCAAATAAACTTCAACTAGAGTGCCAGACACTGACATGACCTTGTCCCCTTGACTTAAAGTAAACAAAATTCAATTTGAAAGTAATGAAATAACTCTTGAGAGAGTGGTGATTCATATGTAACTGAAAACTTAATCACGCGAACGAGGAAAAACTCGCTCAACTAAGAATGAGAAATGATGTCACGCACGCAATTCATTTGAAATTACAAACAAATGAACAAAAAGCAGATTTGCAGAAATTTTTATGTCATATCGTTGTAACCAAAGCACTAGACACAGGTTGGATCCTTTAGAAAAAATTCTGATCAAACAATTCGGAAAAAATATTGAAAATAAATAAAAGCGCGGCATGTAAACAAAAACCCATCATCTAGAATCAGGTGTTTGCCCCAGGCGGTCAGTTGAGAGTCATTAGTTTGATTGTCCTCGCAGGCGTTTTAGCCGTTTTCATTATCTTGTTGTGAGTGGGTGGCAAAGAAGATGGTAGCGCCCTTCGGGCGCTAACAAGCTGTTGCACTTTGGACGAAAGTACGCATTGAACTACGCGAAAATTTTAGAAACTCATTTTCTCAATGGTGGCAGAAAATCAGGCTTGAAATTTGTTTCTGACCTTCAATAGGGGCATGATGTGGTGCAAGCCCCACATGCATGCCCAGTGTAATTTTCTAGCGAAAGTATACAAAAATGTTGATCAAAATGCCATAATTTGAAAATTTTAACATTTTTCTAAAATTTTGCATTTTCATAAGGCCAAAAAGCACTGAAAGCGAGGGACTTAGGTCTAGGGAACACGTGACAACATATTTCTCGATCAAAGAAAAATTTCCAAGTTTTTAAAATTTTTTGCACTTAGAAAAATTTCAAAAAAGTTACACTTTTCAGTCAAAAAATGAAGTTTTTAATTTAAAATTTTCCAAAAGTCCGATTGCTCTCGTTTTTTTTAAATGCAGGCCCAACTATAGGTCATAGGACTTCAGATTGACCTTGACGGAATATTGCTAAAGGTTATGGTTTCAAAGGTACAGCTTTAGAAAAACGGTCGAAAAAATGAAAAAAAAAATTTGAAAAATTATGTTTTTTCAATTTTTTTCAAAATCTGTAAATTTTTTCACCAAAACACCTTTATTACAACCGACATGATTTTTCACGGCAGACAAAGTTCCCTTTAATGAAAAAAGTGAAAAAATCAATATTTTGGGAGAAAACTGCAAAATTTTTATAAAATGCATAAAAATGGGTCAAAAATGTACATTTTCTGAAAAACTGGAAAAAGTTAGCAGAAAACTGTTTACGTGGACCAGACTGCAACTAAAATTTATCATAATTCACCCTTATGAAAAAAGACGTAAAAATTAACACGAAAGAAACTAGAGCAAAAAAACCCAAAATTTGGGCAAAATTGAACCCAAAATTTGCCCAAAAACCCATGAAGGAGAAGTTCAATCAAAAGCTTCACTAAGGGACTTTTCATTTTCTCGGCTATTCGGGGTCGCATGCAAAAATTTGGAGAATTTTATTGAAACAATTTTGAGAAACCCACTTTTATTTTTTTCAGGGTATATAGGTATTTGGTTTTAGACCGGCCGGGGCCCCGACCCCACCCTACCGTATTTTTGATGCAAAGGGCGACCACCAAGTCAGGTGTTTCGCCTGCCGGCAAGTGTCGGTCACTAGTCAGGTGGCGTCTGTGGGCTCTTTTTTGGGTCATGAAGAGGTTCGATTTATTCCTTGTGAGGGTTTGATGGCAGCGCCCTTCGGGCACTGCCAACGTGTTTCGATAACTTTTTATGTAACCTCAGGGCCTTACCGAACACTTTCTTCTGGAACTTTTTTTGATGTTGTGAAAAAAGCCTAGGTTAATTGTGTGCTTTGGAATCTTGGATTGGGCATGATGTGGGGCCAGCCCCACATACATGCCCCGAAATATTTTTAAACAAGTGTATGAAAAATTTGTTAACAGAATGTCCACTTTAGATCAATTTTTCATTATTTCTATCCTTTGAGCCCTAAAACGTGGGAAGAATACTTAACTTTTTTTCTCTGCCAATTTTGTGTAGATTTCTTGTGGTCAAAAAGAGAGTTATGTAACTTTCGAAAAGAGGAAAATGAATTTTTGGACATAAAAACTTAGGAAAGTGAAAACGAAAAAAAATTCAAAAATTTTGAAAATTTTTTTGGTTTTTCGCACAAGAAAACGTTTGGGGTAGTCTTTTTTGACCAACCAGGGACATCAAAACGGTTTTCAGGACAAAAAGAAAATTTTCAAAATTTTTCATTCTCGGACTTTGAATTTTTTCGGAAAAACTTAAAATTTAGCTTCAAAATTTCAAATTTGAGTATATTTTTCTGGAAAAATTAATTAATTATTTCAAATTTTATATAGGAAAGCCTTGCTATAACTCATTGAGGACCTCAAAACAGCTCATAAATGAAGGCAAAACATTTTTGTTTCGAAAATAAACTATTAAAAAACCTGCAAAAAGTCATTTTTTTCCACAAAAAATTGTTCTTTTTTTTCGGAATATCTCGAAACTGTGAAAAATTCAGGAAAAATTGTTCTTATTAAACAACCCCTAATTTTTTATGCCAGACAAATTCGCTTTTATGAACTAGGCACAGAAATTCTTGGTTTTTGAGAAAAAGCCAAAAATGATGATTTCGGAGGAGACGAAGTTCAAAAAAATGCAAATTTTTTCAAAATTTTTACTTTTTATACTTTTGACTATTCTAGACATAGTGGTTGGTCATCCGGTAGCAGACACGTATGCAAAATTTTTGGAGTCAAATTTTTTTCAAAAATTGGCAAAAATTCACATTTTTTTCGAAAAACTGAAATTTGACCACTTTTGCCCACATTTTGCCCAAAAAGTACATGAAGGAGAAATTGGGCAAAAAAGTTCAGTAAGGAACTTTTTGTTCCCTTAGCACATGGGAGCCACATGCAAAAATTTGGGAAAATCGGTTGATTAGTTTTCGAAATCGTCACTTTTTTCAAAATTCCGAATAATGTTTTTTATTTTAAGATCGGCAGGGCCCCTACCCCACCTAAGCGGATTTTGTTGTGAATAGATGCACGGCCACCAAGAAAGCAATTATTTTTCAGACAACGTTTTTTCTTTGCTTTAAAATGACAAGAGTTCAAAAATTATAAAAACGTTTGAAAACATAGCTGGAAGAATCCTGGATACGACTTGAAGGAGAAAATTGGCCAACATAACCGACATAAAGAAAATCCTACTTAATAACACTAATTATTTTCAAAACAATAAACGGAAAATAAAAAATGTAGAAGTTTCTCACCAGAAAAATTGATAAACAATCTAAACATTTCATTCATGAGTTGCGAATCTAATACAACTATTGGCAAAAACCGGTTAATTTTCATTCAAACAAAGACTACCAATTGACAGAAAAAAACTTTTTTCTTGTACATCAAACAAAGGTTCGGGAAAGGAGAAGGGCAAAACCAAATTCTCCGCAAAATTTCCGCAAAATGAGCTACAAAATTTCCGCAAAATTGCTAAAATACTAATTTCCAACCATTGTGTTAAAAAGCTCTTATAATTGCTTTTGGTCAAGCATTCATCATCCAACACCTCCATATTTATATTGAACATCAAAAAAGCAAAAAACGGAAAACAAAAAATTAGAAATTAGCATTAACTATTTCGTTGAAAAGCACTTCCAGTACACCCTTTTAGGAGCATCAACTCTAGAGTAGCTCTAAATAAAAGAGTCAACAAGGAAAAAACCGAAAAACGAAGAAAAAAAACAAGCGGACAAAGTTTGATTAAAATTACATAATTTTAATCAACAAAAACAAATGAAACTAAAATAAAATCAATCTTAAGGCAGACAAAACAAAAAAAAACTAATTTCAACTGTAGACATCCCTAAATTCTATTAAAGAAATGAACACAAAAAACATTTATAAACAACTTGAACTAGCATAGCTGCCAAATTGCCAGAAAACAGCCGCAATAGCTTTGTAGATCTGGTCTCAAAAAGATATTGAGAAACATACCAAAGAGAAACTTTTTAAAGATTAAAGCCAAAATGTCATATTTTGATCAAGAATCTGTTTAACTTATTGCTGCTTCTAATGCCTGCGCCCGAATAGCCTTCAACTAGAGTGCCACACACTCATTTGACCTTATCTCTTTGGAATTCAAGGAAAGGAAAGTCCAGCTCAGATTGAAGAAGTCATTTTTAGTGTGACGCAAGTCACGCGTAATCACAACCCTAATCGCGCGAATGAAATAAAAACCTCTCTCTCTCTCTCTTCTCTCTCTCTCCTCTAAGAAGTGAAAAATGACTTAACGTACGCAATTCGGTTAAAATTGCATGAGCGACTGAACAAAAAGCAGTTTTGAAGTAATTGTGACGTCATCATGACGACTAAATAAAAACCAAGAGAACTCAGCTATGGTTTTGCGGCTATTGAAAAAAGAATTTTTTATATTACAAGGGCACATAAAGCCAAAAAATCCTCTGAGCAAATACAGTATTAAAATGCTCGAAAAAGAACAGGCAAGTCATGCTAGGCAACGAAAAAATGAACACTGCAAAAACTAAGAAAAATTGCTTTAAAATACTCGATTTTTCTTTTTCAACAAAAAAAATCAACAAAGTGTAATTAACAAAGTGTCGCACTTTGCAGCAAATCAAACTTAAAACAAAACGATGGGAAAAAACGATAAAAATCGCCGGAAAAACAGCAAAACAGATGAAAAACCTCCAATTTAATATAAAACGCATAACATCGGTATGAACAAAAAACCACAATCTTCGCACCACTCTTCAGTTTTGTTCAGCGCCCAAATCGCTCCAAACTTTTTCGCCAGTGTCATTTCCTGATTCAAAATTCACTCCTCTAAAATTGATTAAACAAAAACCGACTAATCGGAAGGATTGCTCTCGAACGACAGTTGGGAAGAAAAAATCTATCCCCGCCGGGATTCGAACCACTGACCTCCCGATACTTAACCAGATGCACTGAACACTCGACTATCAGGCCCTTATTTTTGCTTTATGTTAGCACTCGACTTTATATTAGCAACAAGCTTTACTTCGGAGTAAAAGCAATAGAAATCACTCAGAAATGAAGAACGAAAGCGTGAAAGTTCACTTGAGTCAAAGAATGTTCTAGAAGAAAAGCGCAATATGGTCAAGCGAAAAATTTGCATAAAAAAGACCAACACATGCACATTAATTGCTATGAACTTCGTTCACTAACAAATAAAAAAACCTCTCCGAAACTCTTCTTTGAGTCGTAAAACAGCGCCCCGATACAATTCAAATACTTTGAATTGTAAAACAAACAAGACCAATTATAGGCCCAACTATCGCTTTCCGGTTATTAAAAAAGAAAAGGGCAATAATCGCCACTTTTATTCTGCTTTAAGTCAAGCACAGCGAATAAAGTTAACAATATGTGAAGATACTGAAGCATATGCACCATTTTTAGATACAGCAAATTTCGGAAAGACGACAAACACAAAAATATTCACCTCCCTATCGATAGAATATCGAGCATTGAAATTACTCTGAAAGTGTGATACAACTCACCTACTACGGTTGCCAGGTGATGGCGACTTTTCGCTCTCCGGCATGGGAGTAGGTGAGGGTGGCGATTGTTTGACCGGATTATGCTGTTGGTTCATAGTGGCAGCTGCTGCTTCGGCCGTTTGTTGGATGAATAAATTGGCCGCATCCAGCCACTTCTTACTCTCATCTTCAGGTGGGGTCACAGGAGTGCTGCTCTGCTGGTCATTATTCTGAGCACTACTAAAAAATTATATAAATATTAAAAAAGAGTGATAGTATTTTAAATTGGACTTCATCAGAAATTTTCAAGCTACATAATTCGGTTAGACTTCTACTCCAAAATGATTCAACAAACCACTAAAAAAATTCACGAGTTTTTGATTACGAGTTTTTAAAAAATCGACCAATGGGCAGCGGCTTAGGGAGACTAGATTTCGCTTTAATAAAGGGGAGCAGTGGCATGGGTCGAGCTTGCAGGGGTTACTGGTCGAATGAGGTGGAGGGGGGATGAAGTGAAGGTGGTTTGATGTGAGGGGATCAAACTCCAAAAACCTTAATATTATTAATTTATGTCTCCTAAACAGTTTCACTGAATCGCATACTTACGAGACTAATAAACCTTAAGGCTCTATTAAAATTTTAAGCCCTCCCCAATTTACTTGTTTATCAACCAAAAAATAAGACAGGACAAGTCCTGACGTACAATTCAAAGAATTTTTATTGACTAAGCAAAAAAACTAGAAAAGGACTGAGTGAATTGGGAAAACCATTTCTAAAAAAAATCAGATAAAAATTTAAAAAAAAAAAAGAAAATCAATGTCAAAAAGCGGCATGTGAACAAAACCACTAGAGAAAAATGGAAATTTGTTTCAAACAAAAAAAAGTCTAGGCTTAGAATGAACTAGGAATGGATTGGAAAAACCATTTAGAAAAAAATCGATCAAAAGAAATGAAACAGTAAAAAATCAAAGTGAAATTGCCGCATGTGAACAGAAAACCACTAGCGAGAAAGAGAATTTTTTTCAAACACCGTTTTCTAACTCTACTGTAAAATTAGAGCAAAAAAATTCACGCCGCAAAATCACTCGCTTTTTCGCTCCACTTCCTGTTTCGGCGTGACCAAAAACCACTACTCCAATTTGACTTCAAAAATCATGAAAATGTGTGAACAGATCTTTAAAAACGTAGCCAGAAGAATTCCGGAAGCAATTCAAAACGCCAAAACTCCACAAAAACCGTAATTGCAGCAGAAGCCATTACCGTTTGTAATAAACCATTAACTCATTACCTCCCCAGTAATTCATGATTCTAATCTCGAAGCAAACGGCAGATAATAAATTTTGAAACTAAGTAAAATAACTCTACAATTAGAGTTAATCAATGCAATTAAGACAACAACAACACATACTTTTTCTTTGTGGTATATATTCCAGACATGATTTCACACTATTTCAAAAATTGAATTAATCATAGAAAAGACATAAGCAACAGAATAATATTTAAAGGCAAAAAAATTGTTTAAAAACAATCCCAAGGCCGGAAGAAAATCGCAAAAAAAGTAATAAAGGGAAATTTTGGAAAATGCTTTAAAGCAAACTCCAAGTACTGCCTTATGTTGAATGAAATCAATTGCAAACCAAAGAAATGACGAAAATCTAAGAAAAAGCTGAAATCACTCAATGACTGAAAAAATCAATATAACGATTATAAATGTAGGTGCCAGGACAAAACTAGAATGGTCCTAACAGGCGAATGTTTAAAACAAAAGTCAAACATTCTAAAACAGAAGTCTTGTGTTCGACAACACAACTAAAAAGTTCAGGTCAGCAAACTTGCGTCAACTATAAAATGTAAAATACCAATATTCCTCTTCGAGTTGTAAAAACTGGTACTCCTCAAGCAGTTGCAAAACGACACGCAAGTTTAAAATTATTACTTCAAACTTCGTTGAAGAGTAATTAAAAATCAAGCCGTTCGAAATCAAAAAGGTTACCTTCTAAATAGCCGACAGAATATACCGGAAACAACCAGTTATGGAACAACAGCTAACTAAAACTATCGTTTTTTTTTCAAAAAGCCAATATCATAGGGCTAATGGTGCCGGTATGTGGACGGGGGAGTGGGGGTGCGGGAGCCTTTACGCGGGGTATCTAGGCGGCAGGGTAGTCAAGTGGGAAGGTCGTGGTCATATATATGTGGGTGGTAGGGGGATATGAATTTTCGGAAGAAATTCATATCCCCCTTCCACCTACCACCACCATTCAAAGAAATTCAAAGTGTGACTTCTGCTTTAAAAAATTGACTTGTTTTTGAACATTGCACTTGAAGAGTAGCTTAGGTAACTTAGGAAGAGTAGCATGTTCGAAAACAAAAGTTCCAACTATGAACAACTAAAAAAAAACCTGTAACTTCGGTTAAAAAACCTGTAGAATACCAATACTTTTCTTGGAGCCGTAGAGACACGTAAAATTACAAAAATTACGTCGAACTTCGTTCCATAGTAAATAAAAATCTATCATTCTGAAAACACCAAGGCCGCCTTCAAACAACTAAGGCTTTATTTCCTGTCTCGGGAAGTGTTCATGTTCTTTAGCACAATGAAGATTTGCAGTGGTTTAAAAATCGTTGACTGAGGGGGCAAGGTGAGACTAAAGAACTGCTGAGGACAAAAAATTAAAAGGTCCAGACGAAAATTTGGTAAGCAAAAAAAACGCATAAAACTGCTGGCAGATAGTCAGAAAACAGCCGCAATAGCTTTGTAGATCTGCAGTCGCCTTTGTAGATCTGCAAAAAGACCAAAAACAAAAAAACAATATTCTCTTCTTTTTTAAGGGCTGAGATGTTATATTTTGATCAAGAATCTGTATAAGTTATTGCTGCCTCTATTAGCTGCTGTCAAAGAACATTCATTTAGAGTAACACACATTCAATTGACCTTATCTCATTGAATTAAAGTCAACGAAATTCAATTGCGCAAGTCAGGAAGTCATTTTTGAGAGTGAGGTAAGTCACGTGTTAATAAAAACTGAATCACGCAAATGAACAAGAAACTCGCTCTACTGACGGTGAAAAAGGACGTCACGCACGCAATTCAGTTTAAAATCTATGAAAGAATGAATAAAAAGTAGATTTGAAGTGATTGTGACGTCATATGGTCGCAACAAAAATCTTGAAATAAAAAACATAACAGGATAAGTCCTGAAATAAAATCCAAAGAATTAAACGAAAAACTTAGAAATACTCTATCTGACCAGCAGATCAATTGAACAAGGCCAGCCAAAACGAAAACAAAGAAAAAGTTGAAACTTTTTGTCAGATTATGATCATTATCGGTTAGTCATCCCGATGCAAGATCGTACTGTTGGTGTCTACCTCCAGATTCCGAAGAATAGGGGAGACTCTCCCAGACCTACATATCTGGGAGAATGTTCAAAGGGCGAGAAAAACAATCAAACAAACTAAACAAAAAAATACTCATCGCTAAAACTCTTGAAGCTTTTACCCCGAAGTCAAATTTGATCCCTTTGAGAATACCCATTGCAAAAAATTGTTCACAACCAATTTTTGTCTCGGAAATCGATCCAGTATTATATCTAACTAGGTAAAAGACAATAATTTTCAGAAAAAATTTCAAATTGTTTCGAAAAAATAGTATTTCGTCATATTAAAACGTTGAAAACCATTCCATTGACCCTGGCAACGATAAATTAACGTATTATCAAAACCTGGAGGCGGTAACCTGGCTACTGAGGCAAGAAAAACTGAAAAACAAGTTCTTTAAAAATTTGAAAATTGCGAATTTTATCAAAAAATTTCCAAAATTCGAAAGGTTAAATTGTTGGAAACAATCCCATTGACACCAAAAACCATGCAGTAACTTTTTATCAGACCGTGGAAGAGGCTTTCTAGCCCTTGAGGCTGGACAAAAATCAAAAATTGATAAGCTTTACGAATACTCGAAAAAAATTACAGCTTTTATGAAAAAGAAAACGATAAAATTTGAGTCATTAAAATGTTGAAAACCATTTCAAAATTACTAGACTATGCAGTGCTCTATTATCAGACCTTAAAGGCGATTCCCTCGCCCCTGAGGCTGGAAAAACTCAAAAATGACAAAAACTTTCGAAATCTTGCAAAAATTATTATCATTTTGCGTGTTTGTCTTTGTAGTACCAAAACATATAGCTCATAACATGGTCATAACATGGTCATGTAAACTTGTCTCACAAAAGAACTTAAAGTTTCAAAATTGCACCATTTTGAGCTCAAAACTCCTAAAAATGACCTTTTAACATTAAGTTAAGGCCATCCCAGCAGCTGCACCACTCTAAGCACTTGAAGGACTACTAAAGCCCACTTTGGGCCTCTAATGAAACTTAATGCCCGCTGGGTTTTACTTGTTTTTCCCTTTCTGAAAAATCAAAGTCATTAATGTGAGAACATCTTAAAAAAACATAGTCCTGACGTACGATTCAAAGAATTTTCGATGACTAAACAAAAAACTAGACCTAGAACGGAGTGAGTGAACTGGGAAAACCATTTAAAAAAACAGATAAAAAACCAAAAAAAAAAACAGAAAATCAATGTCAAAATGCCCCTAGCGAGAACAAAAAACCACTAGCGAGAAATGCAATTTTGGTTTAAACAAAAAACTAGGCAAAAAATGAACTACAAATGGATTGGGAAAACCATTTATAAAAAAACTGGATCACAAAAAATTGAAAAAACAGTAAAAATCAAAGTGAAATTGCCGTATGTGAACAAAAACCACTAGCGAGAAAGCTATTTTTTGTTCAAATACCGTTTTCTCACTCTACTGTAAAATTATAGCAAAAAAATTTTACGCAGCAAACCACTCGCTTTTTCGCTCAACTTCCAGTTTCGGTGAACAAAATTACTACTCCAATTTGACTACAAAAATCATGAAAATGTGTTGTGATCAGAAGAAAAAAAGACAGCGCCCCAATACAATTTAAACTCTTTGAATTGTAAAAAAGAAGAGAAGGCCAATAATAGCCTCAGCTATCGCTTCGTGGCTATTAAAGAAGACCAAATGACTAATACTAATACAATTGCTTTAAAATTCACATTAATAAAAATGATGTATTTAGTTTTTCCACTTCAATAAAGTTGCAACAGTTTAAAGGACATTCATAACCAAAAGAGCCTAACTTTTTTGCCTCTAATTTTTGGATGACGGGATCTGTGCTATCCTTGGGGCTCTCAGCAGACCTATCTCGCGGCTGTGTGAACGGGATGGCTCCTGGTAGGGCATTGGGGTCCATAAGTGCACTGATCGGCGGAGGGGCTAAAAATCAAATCTAAATGTAAAAAATGTTTGTTTCAAAAAATTCATTTGCAAGCCTAGAGGTTAAGATTATTGAGCATTCAGCACAGTTTCTATCCATGATTTCATCCAAAATTCATTTTATCCATAATTTGGAAGAACGAACGCAAATGAAATATTAACCTTCAGTCGAAAAGTAGCGAGCTCAGAAAACATTTCTGAAAAGCATCTGTGATTCAATGTTCGTACCTTGGTTGGTATTTGGTAATGACATCTGGGATCCAAAGAAGGCCTCATTTGGCACATCATTCGTATTTACTGGTTCTGACTTGGGAACAGCTGCAGATGCAATCGAAGCCGGAATTTGAAGAGAAGTGGGAATGGGAGAAACTAGTTTACCACCCACATTGGAAGCGCTCAAACTTCTTGCAGGGATAACAGCATCTGTTAGATGTGGTACTTTTTCTGTAAATCATAAAACTTGAAGCTTCAACAAAATTGCTGTATTTTTTGAATGAGCCATTAATAAAAAAAACCGTTGGAAATGTGTTCCCGCACATAGACCCCGTTAATTTCAAGCTTCCTTCAGTCATAAGCCAGCAAAGGGACTAGAAAAAGCGTGTTTCAACGTGAATTCTAATTCCAACTTTCATTCCTAAATTTTAAAATACTTTGACCTAAATTAACAAACATTTTTCAAAATTCAAGTTAACTTTAAGCAGCTTCCTTAAAAAAGCCGATAAAACATTGCCGGATAAACCTGAAACGGGCTGCTGGCAGGTATGCCAATTTTTATATCTTGAGATATTTTATTCTGGAAACCAAATATTATGATAACTACCACCTCATGCAGGAGAAGATTACGCAAGACGAACTCAACGCTCGACTTAAGAGGATGGAAGCTCGCAAAAAGGTAACCTACGGGCGTTACCAGAAGACGTCATATTGACTACTTGGCATCTGAAAAAGTAAGGTGCAAAATACACCTATCCAATACCCTTGTGGGGAAAAATTCACACTAACCATGCTCTCTACTGAGCAAATGGGGGGTTATAGCAACATGCGGCAACAGGCATTCTTTTCGTTCGCGAAAATAATGCACACGACGTTTTCTATGACGTCGAAGTTGAGCCACCACTTGCTAGAAGCCGAAAGCTTTTACAAAAAATCTAGCACCGATGACAACCCTCGTCATGACATCAAAGCGAACGGCTTGTGGGGGGTCCAGATTCAGCAGAACCTTCTTCGACATGAACATTCTCAATCCTTCGGTCAAGTCAAGCCCAAAAGGAGCTAAGGAAGCATACAAATATCACGAGTCAATTAAAAACCTATAAAATCACAAATATACGAAATTGAGAATCAGTTTTGTTCCGCTCGTGTTTTCCTGCATAGGACGCGCAGGGTCTTCTGCAACACGCACAATAAAGCAACCACCAACAAAATTCTCGAAAGAAAAGACGACACAACTCGTACGAAACAACATACATTCGGACGAAGATAAGTTGTTTCGCACTCCTACGCAGCGCAATTATCTGTCTCAGGCTGCAGAGGTACTAAACGTGTAAATGAGGTTGATAATGTCTATAGTGTTGCTATGCGGGAGGGGAGGGTAGACACATAATTAGTATAGTGATATTTCAACCTTTTGACGCTGCTCCTAGAGAACAGCATAGTGCTCTAAGTTTAAAATACAATGCGATAAATTTAAATACACTGCTTTGATGCTTCATAGTGGGGGTTCACTGTTCCATTGGGTGGATTATACCCCTTTTCCAAACGAAAATAACTACCAAAATACCAGCATCGCTGTTAACAATTAGACGGGCAGCTTAGAACTGAACACTTTCATAAAAAACTCATATCATCACTTTTTAACAAATTCCACCTCACAAACGGTAACAACCAATTATCGAACTGTGAGCTGAACAATACACATGCGTAAGAAGACAAGAAAAAAGCTTATTTGGAGAGAGAAACGCAACCGATGATAGTGAAAAAAGTTGTGAATTTCAATTTTTGCTTTTCACCTCATGAGCATCCGCGGTAAAAGGCATTGTGTCTATAAACCATTTAATCTCAAAGATACTTGAAAACATATTAAATGCCGTCAACTGTTAGCTAATGGTTTTAATGACCTCACATTTATTTCTAAAAATTTGTATTGTCGATCTTTTTGTTGTCCTTTTTCTCAACTTGAAACTCAGTCTCAAACCGACAGGTCAAATTCACTTTCTCATAAAGCAACCGTTAATCACTGTTGGTTTTAGGTCCGAACTTGATTTTGACATTGTATTTACAAAAATTGTTGACAGGGTTAAATGTTTTTGGTTCTTTTCCTTTGTCTTTTCACAATGTGCTTTTGGAAAACAAATTACAGTTAATAGCTTATCGTTCTAAAGACTTCAACTCTGTACTTTGCAAACTTTTAATATTTGAGTTTTGGTTGTCGTTGTATTTATTTCTTAGTCTATGACTAAGTCTCAATAATGAGTCCCCATTGGCGTTCTAAGGAGTTCCTTGTAAAGCTATTCAGTATTTTCTAATGCCGACTTGTTACCTAGTCGCATTCTAGACAGGTACTATCGCTTTCTAGTGAAGTACCAATTAATTTGCTTGCCTGAGTTTATATTTGATGCTACTTTGACCTTTTCACAAAATTTTCTATGGAAGAGATTGAATGTTGACAGTAACTAATGCTTTTCGTTTTATTTTGTTGTTTGCCTTGTCTCGCAGTCTCATTTATGTTGGGTCTCATCGGCCCTCGCATTCGGCATTATTTAATTCATCAAGTGGTCTGAGTTTATAACTTTTATAACTGATACATGATTTCTTTCGAACAGTTAATAGAATTCTTGAACGTTCCCTATCTAGCGAAAAAAGTGGATGAGCAGGTTCGGAACATTATGTGCAAACGCACATTACCGAGCCTCATAAAATCACCTTAAATACGATCTTTGAAATGACAAACTGCTGTTTCCAAATTTTCTGCAGTTATAATAATTTGTAATGTTAGACAGAATAAGAAAAAAGGTTTATTTATTTATGGTGAGACAACTTTTTGATAAAATTTGTAGTTATTTCGTTTTTTTTACCTCGTAAACCGTTAAAATCAAGCATAGAGCACCAAGCACATCAGATATTATTCTTACTCATACACCACAGGAAACTGCTTTTTGCTCCGACCCCACTTGTGGGGGGAGGAACTATATACTCAAATGGGTTTCTTTTGTTCAGAAAATTTTGGCCGATCGATATATTCATCGTAGAGAAATGTGAGTGGTACCATTGAAAAGCTCGTCCAGCGTAGAATTAGAAACTAAAAAATTTTTTTGAATTTCCTTTTTTCGTGATATCGAGGATTGAAGTTAAGTGTGAACGCGTGATATTTGGCATGATTTTGTTCACTTTTAGGGGAATTTTCGTTCAACTTAAGATTTTTTCTATAAAATAGGAATTCAAAATTACATTTCACGCCACAAAATGAATCAATTTTGTGTTCCTAATAGACGAAAGGCGATAAAAAGACTAGTTCTTGTCTCATAGTGAAATTAAATATAAAAAAAATCGAATTCTATTTGAGAGCTCTTTATCAGAAAACTTTTCATATTTTTTTTGTTTTCTTAAGTCACCTAGAGACTTGTCATATTTCATATCCCAGTTCCGTTAATGAAAAACATTATTTAGAGTCAAAAGAGGCCCAATGAACAAAAAAAATTGTTTTCAAGTAATCACTCGTGTTTTTTTGGCTACGACTCCAGTAATTTCACATGAAATTTCGTAATTTCAGAGTTTTCGTAATTTCATATGAAATTTTGACTTTCCTTTGGAAGTTTTATTAAAATTTTGGAGTCCTGTGTTATCGACTCGTTGACTAAAAGTGCAACAGGTTCCGTAATGAGCATTAAGTGAACATATATAGTGCTTTTAGTGGCCAGATATTGGCTGTTAAGTCTATTTTTTCGAAACAAATTTTTAACATTAACAGATCATGAACTTATTTCCGAGAAATGTCCGTCAGTCTCATTCATGACAGAACCCCCTCCGTTCCACTGCAACCGAATTCAGTCTGGTTAGAGGTTTTATCTTCTAACTATTGGTTGTATGACTTCAAGGCCACAAGATTTCAAAAAATTTAAACATTTTTTGAATTTCGTATATCTGATTCCTGTTGAAATCTCACCTCATTATTCAATATTGATCATTCCCATTAGCTTAGCTTAGGGAAGACGTTCAATGGATCACAGATATAGTTTTCAGATAAACAGTTATGTTTTAAATGGCTTCGACAATTTCTTCTCGCACTTTTCTGAGTTTTTGGATTTTGCCTGTATTTGTTGTTGTTTTCATAGTCATAAGACTTATTTTGATGTCTTATATTGATTGAAAATGCAAGAAAAACATCCTTGTCCCCAAATTGAGTCATAACTGAGCTTATTTATTGACTTCCGTTGAAAGCTATTGAATTTAATGGCTATTAAGACTTAAAAAATAACTTACCGATTTTTTTTTCATTACACAATCTTAAACTTATTTTCGTGAATTTTAAGACAATTGAAGTATTGACCGGACAACCTTCCTTTCTACTTCAAACAAAATAAATCTAGTTAATGATATTAGCTTCTTGCATGACTTCAATGCCACGATTTTTCATTTTTTTTCAATTTTTGGAATTTTTTTGTAATTTTGGTTCCTTTTGAAATCTCAACAGATTCCAATAATGATAACTCCCATTAGCTTAGAGAAGACGTTGAATGGATCATAGAAAAAGTTTTCAGGGAAACGCTTAAGGTTTAAATGGCTTCGACACTTTCTCGCAGTTTTCTGAATTTTTTGGATTTTGCCTGTATTTTGTTGTTCTCAAAGTCAATTACTTTTTGTAACGTCTAACTGATGACTTGTGAATGACAAACATACTTGTCGTCTCATCGATGCATAACTTAGCGCATGTATTAGCTTCCGTTGAAAGCTATTGCATTTAGTGTGTTTGATACTACGTGTTTTCTCAAAAATTCCGTGGTTTTAATAAATTTGTACATACTTCGTTAATTTTTTGGAGTCAAATTGTCCAAAAATCCCATTTCTGTTTAAAAAAATAATTGAAAAACGGACAGTTATTAATGAAAGGCTCAATTTTTTCGACTGCGACACTCGCAAATTTTTTTTTAATTTGCTGGTTTTGCCTGTTTTTTTATTCCTTAGGTAGCCGTAAAATGCTGACAGGTCTCATAAGCTTCTAACTGAGGATTGTATGAATGATGTTACCCGAATCCGTCAGTTTATAGCGAATAGTCTTAACGTTAATGATATTAAACAATTTCAGTGATTTTTAAATTTTTTCGGTTTTTGTTCTTTTTGTCAACTTGTAACTTATTCTCATCATTGAGAGCTACATCTAACTCCTTGTATTAAAAAAACAGATTAACTGATATTATGTCATTATTGATGTTTGTTGGACAATAAGCGTTTTCATAAAAAATTTTGTGAGTGGTGTATTTGTGTTTCTTTTTCTCTTCCATTAGGACATTCGCGTAATAACACATCCCAATGATTCTAAAATGTATTCAAATTTTACATATTCTTTAAGTATAGTTTCCGCTGAATTCGTATCAATAGAAATAAAAACACGTAATATTCAGATAATAACTAATGATTTAAAATCACTAGCTATTATCTGAATATGTATTTTTAATTTAATTTCTATTTATACTAATTCAGCTGAAACTATACTGAGAGAATAAATAAGTTCCATAGGGCCCCATTTGAAAATCATTGGGACCTGTTACTACGCGAATGTGCTAAAAAGGGAAAAAGAAACAAATACACCACTCAGAAAACTTATCATGAAAACGCATATTTTCCAACAATTAAAACAAACACCAATTTCCGCTATGTTAGTAATTTGTTGTTCGTAATTTCTTGAGTTTATCTGCATCTTTAATCCGTTCCTATGTCTTAGTCTAACCAGAGACAGGTCCTATTGGTTTTAAAATAACTTTTTTGTAAATTTATCAAAGTTTATTTCGTTAAAAGCTAATGATTTTTAAGACTTTTGAAAGTATTTGGTTTAAAAAATGTTGATTGATTTTTGAATTTCTTGTTACCTAGTCTCATCAGGGAGAAATCCCATCTGCGGTGTAGTTAGGAAAAAGTAAATTTGTGTAATTAGGGTTTTGTCTGATTGTAATTTGACGTTGTTACTAGGTGCATTCAAATTTAGATATAGAGTTTTTGCCGTACAATTTTTGTTTTTGCTTTTTTGTTGTTGTTTTTCTCGTAGTCTTTTTAATGGCAGACCTCGCTGTAATGAGGCATGGCATTATGTAATTCAATTGCTAGTTTGGTTGTGTAACGATTTTTTTAAATTCAAACATCTATTTTTGATTATCTCTTCATTTGTTTGACAGTTAAGTCAAAAATGTAGATGAGCGCGGGTCGGAACATCATGTGCGAACGCACATTAATGAGCCTGCTTGTTCAGTTTTTCATCGAGAAAAGTATTGAATTCGTGGAGAAAATATACGAAAAAGATTTTTTCGAAAAAATGGAGGAAATGGGAAAGTTTTTCTGAACTTTGTGCCACCTTCACTGAACGAGAAAATTCAACTGAGTATATATTACCTCCTCACATTAAGTTGCGGTCAAAACAATTTATCTGCATACAAAAGATTATCAAAAAGCTCTGCAAAAAAACGTCTGGGAGTCCATCAAGTAATTAGAATGCAGAACTTCCGCATAGATAAAACTACATGTGAAACGTGATTCATTATAGTTTCATTCTGTGTTCAAACTGTTTTACCCTTCCGTAAGCTTTCTTAAACCAGTATACTTTTTGCCGTTCAATAAAACAGATACAAATGAGTACAATATTTGTTCAGTAGCTGAAGCACTCACGCAGCTATTTTGCGAACCGATAGATAGATTGTAAGTGTTCGTACAAAGCTGATTCATATGTCATGCGATTGAAATCCGAGACACCAACGCGTGATGTCTTCAAGAAGTGCTGGAAACATTGGAAAACGGAAACTAATGAAAACAAGATCCACCAGTTTTACATCTATCATACAATTTGGAAATCGGAAGAAAAGATGCCCCTTCCGAGGCTTCTCAACACATACCTTGTGGATCACTGGGTAGCTTGTACTGCTGTATTGTTCCATAAACACAAACAGAACATACTTTGTAGCGACCCTTAATGACAAGAACATCCGTCTGTGCACTGGGAGAGGCAGGCACAGTGGTATGGTTGTGAAATGCATCGTCATAATTGACGTCACAGAACTTGGAAAATGATGAGGATTTAGAGCCCGGAGCTGTCAAGTTGTTAATGAATGTCTCCAATTTGAAGTTATTGGGCTTAGTTAATCTGAAACAAGACACATTTATACTTTTGATAATGTGTACATGTTACGTTACAGGTTACATTCAAAGAACAAGGGTGTTACAAGAGTACAACTTATTTCCAGGATGATTTATCATCCAATCTTTTCCCTATATTTCACTGATCAGAAGCTGGAATTAAAACTTTAATAGAAAGCTCGTATTTTTTAGACTATAGTTAGTTCCTAACATATACAGGCGAAAGATAGTTATTTATAGAAGAATTGAACTATATTTACCCAACTAGAATAGAGTTGCTGTTGACCTCAAACTTGACATTGGGAGGCACAACTGTCACCCGGCTAATTGATACAGGATAAGAGAATTGAATCACGTCACAATTCTCAGTCTAAACAGGCCGAAATTTATGAATGAAGAAAATTTAATAATCTAATAATCTGATTCATTGTTTCGGTTTGTGACCTTAGAGCAAAATTTCTTCTAGAACACTCGAAGAGAAAAATCGGGAGTGTGAAGAAAAATTAACAATCTTAACATCGGCAAAATTTCATTTAGTGCTCTTCACACTAATGAGGTAACGACAGCAAACAATCACAAAACTTCGAAAACTTCAGAAGTAATTTCTATAATTCATTCCAGGATATGTGACACTTATGACATAAACAATATGAAACTCGTGAAGGTGAAGTGTATATTCGGACAAGAGAAAAAAAAGCCTTTTCTTTCGTATTGTTTTTGCTTGGAATACATGTGAGAACACAAAAACAACGGGCTAAAAATTAATCTTTCTTGTGGTGTAACATGCGTCAACCGTTGTGCGCGTTAGCTGTCAAAATTCTTCGTTGTGCTGCTTGAGGGACTTATGAGCAAATCTCAAGAGGGGCAGTTCACCGAACCCATTTGACTCCTTATTTATTTTTTAGAAATTGATCGTGAAAGAGGAATTATTTTCATCCTCTCTTACTTTGTCGAATCACAATCGAGGGCCTCGTGCTGCCTTTCTTTAATAATAAATCACGAAGTCGGATCAACGCCTTTAACGTATTTCTGTATTAATGCGGGTCATAAAAAGCTCAAACTTAATGAAACTATCTTCTCATCTCATTATGAAAAATATCTTTCGGGTATTGCTAGCAGGGTAGGGTGCAATTTCTCAGCCTAGTCACCGAGTTGCTTCTATTTAACTAAAACTGAAACTTTCAATTTTTTAGTGCTTCTGCTTCTTGAGACAATAGTTGCTCTCTACTAAGCGGACTTTAATTGGACGTATATCTGCCCCCTGGACGTATACTCACCAAAGGATAATTGTCCTCATTATGGTCGAATGTATCTGCGAAGAGAAGCACATTGCTGTCTTGATTGAAGTTAGATAGCTGGCTGAAGTGGGGTGGAGGATGATGCGTATTCATAGTATTGCCAGCATACATGCTTCTACTAAACCAAGCTCATCTGAAAAATTCAACGCATCCATACCGACAAGAAAGTTATACGAAAGTTAAGCTGAAACGATCTGACGAAAAAGTGTAATATTTAAAAGTTACACTAAAGTTGACAGCTGCCATGCCGAACGACTATTATTTGGTGGTTAGAGGAAGTTTACGCCAGCCCAACACGTCAACTTTTTTGTTGAGTCAAAAATTTGTGATAGATATCCTTTGGGGAATAAAACGAAAGTGGAATCAATGAAAGACTCCAGAAAATGAATTCATACTTGAATACCAATCTTGTTTTTCGTTTTGAGGAGTTTTGACATGCAATTTTTGAAAAAAAAACACTTTCATACTTCAAAACACGATTATTAGGGAACGCTATACTACAAATATCATAGCAAGAAACATATACAATGGATTGCTAAAATCTATTATTGAATAAAAAATTTTCTTTCACGGCTTTGAAACACGTTCAATAAAAATACGCCAGACTTCGGCTTCGTGAAAGATACGCCAGACAAAAAAACAATGGTTTTTACACATCTACGAACTTATGATGAAAGGAATGAGAGCATTTATGGCGACTTGAGAAGAGAACTAAATATGAGTTGATTGTGCTCAGAAAAGACAAATAACAAATTGTCCCAAGTGCGCGATCCAAAAGTCACTCTGTAACCATGTGATCAGTGCAGCTATCTAAGTTTATTTACCGATAAATCATTATCACAAAATGAACTGAACAATCAACTGAGTTATCAATAAAATGGCGATCACATCATTATACTTGGTACATCAAATAAAAACAAACCCGTCAGATTGTCGGGGAATAGCCGACATGGATTCCCAAAACCCGATTAGTATTGAAAGAACAGAAAAAAATAACATTGATTTTGTACTAGATTTTTGAAGTGCGAAATAAATTTATGTAGTTTGACATACTCGTGCTTCTTAAGTAGAGGATAGAGAGGCTACTTTAAAAAAAAACATAGCAGGACAAGTCCTGACGCACAATTCAAAGAATTTTCATTGACTAAACAGAAAACTAGACCTTGAACGGACTATGAATAGATTGGGACAATCATTTAGAAAAAAATCCGATCCAAAAAACCGAAAAAACAGTAAAAATCAAAGTGAAATTGCCGCATGTGAACAAAAAACCACTAGCGAGAAAGCGAATTTTTGTTCAAACACCGTTTTCTCACTCTACTTTAAAATTAGAGCGAAAAAAATTCACGCCGCAAAACCAATCGCTTTTTCGCTCCACTTCCTGTTTCGGCGTGACCAAAATCACTACTCCAATTTGACTTCAAAAATCATGAAAATGTGTGAACAGATCTTAAAAAAAAAGACAGCGCCCCAATACAATTCAAATTCTTTGAATTGTAATAAGCATTTAAACAAAAAACCATCAGCGACAAAGCGAATTCTTGTTCAAACACTTACCTCTCCAAAAATTAGTGATCAAATTTCACGACAAAAAAAGTACCGCCATAACAGCCGGCTGGGAATTTGAGGGCGGCTTTTAACACGAAAAACTTTTCAGATCACGTGAACTTCAATTAGACTTTTTAGAGTGTTTTTGTTTTCAGAGCAATTTTGTTTCAAACAATTTCCTTAAAACTACGTACGACACTCCCAGTGCTCGCAAAAAAGACATTCTTAATGTTTTGTAGAATTATTTATACAGAAATCGCAAAATGGAAGTAATGTGCTTAGGTATAACCGAAATTTTTCTACAACCGCCCTTATTTCGGACTTATTGCAGATCCACTCAACTATTAAAAATTCTCGTAGCGACCTTCAATTTTTAATTATTGATGGAAACTTATAGGAACCGATATTTTAAGTCTTTTCTAAATTAACTTGGAATGGGTTTGGTACACTTATACAAAAGCCTGATTTCATCTTAAGAAGCTATGAGCTTTTTCATAACATAATAACTCCTGAAAATGCGTTAAACTATAAGTTGACACAGCATTAGAACATGCTTTGAAAGAGGAATCAAAAAAGAATTCATTTTTTTTCTGTCAACTTCAGCACTAAGTTTAAGTTTTTTTCTCTATTTGCAAATTCACTAGTTCACTTTTGTTTCGCTTTACCAAGGAAAGCCAAATAAAAGTGTCTTAACGAATTATAATGGAAGAAAAGAACCAAACAGAACTTCATTTTTGCAAAACACTATCTTTGATGAAAACTGAATTTCAACAGAAACAAATAGCAATCTATACCAAAGTGTAATAGACTGTCCCACTGACCAGTATTAATCAGGTTCAGATGCAGCAACAATCAGATTTTTGACAATACAGAAGGCCTAGAATTTTTCGGCTATACAGAGGGGGTAATGTCAACCTTATCATAGACTGCATGCCAAATTGTTTGAGCATCTAAGGACCAATAACAGAAGGTTGGATTTCAAATCATCAAAGAAATTTTGCATCAAAATAAGACAAATAGCCTAATAAAACCACAGATTCTCAAGCATTTTTATTCGGATTTTACACAATCAGAAAAAAATTGCAGATATTTAGCTTGAGGTTTAAATTATATTTGCCAAAAACTGATTTGCTATGCCCATTTTGAACAGTGCGATAGTTTCCCCAAATATAAAGCTATTTTCATTCAATTTGAGGAAAACAAACATCCTCGCAATTAAAAGATGTACAGTTTTTATGTAGTTAAGCGATGACCGGTATCAGCTATAATCCATATGGGACACAAATTTAGGAAGAAGTAACACGAATCTCCTCGAGATACTCCAAAAGAGCACATGAGATTGATCTCTTAACATTCGAGCTGCACCTTCATCTTTTAATTAATTCACACCAAATTTGCTTGGTGTGGCAGTATAACGACAAAAGGAGCGCCTTGATTAAAAGCAAATCTATGCCCACCCCAGAAGGCAGACCAGAAGAACTACAGTAACACAGCACTAGCATCAGAGAATCACTCAGTGCAGTAGAAGCGAGAAGTGTGTGAGAGCGAGAGGAAAGTAGACGGAAATTAATGCTAGTCCCAACAGACTTGACATTCTACCAGCCGTGCAAACAATGCTTCCCCACAATACCACCGCCCTCCTCTTTTTCCATTCAGGAAAGTAGCACAAAACCAATTATTTCCCACCCTAGATTGTTCTACCTCTTTGTGGAAAGGAATACACTGATCGAATTAACACAACACACATACAGCCGCCTTCGCTTTTATACACTCACTTAGACTACAACTATTCTTATCCATACACGCCCCTTTTTCAATTTTATCCTTTGGTTAACCATTGAGCAGAGCGTGATCTCAATTTTGATTTATTACTCAGAATTTAGAACACAAATCAAAAATTTTAATAGAGACCACAAAGCTAAAATTTTGAGTCCATCCTGAATCCTTCCCCCACCCGCTTAGTAACGCATTCGACGAATATTAAAGTTGTACATATTAACGATATTTGTAATGTTGGTAAGGATCCGAATTGCACGTAGTTAGTGGTGCACGCAGACAGTAAGACCATTTACACATTAACAACTCGGGGAAAAGGATCCAGGGTACACCAACAGTGAATCATACTACACCAATTCAGCATTCCCATCCATTTCATCATGTGATATCATTATAAAAGATAACATATATTAATATATTACAATAAGAAAGCTATTTTGTCTAATCGTATCCGACCGTTATTTTCACAATTGCGCGATGACTATTCGGAGCTAATCCACTGTACAATTTGGCTCGGAAGAGCAATGAATTTATATCGATTCTGTATGATTATGACCATATAACTCGAGAACACTGCCTTAAAACTTGCTGAATTGTTAGGTGAAACTGATCTTGTAGATATTACTTGCAACTTTCGTGTCTGCATCGTTCCAAAAAAATGAAGCTCATGTGCAGGATTAATTTTGGTAACCAACAATAGCGTCATCATTAAACCAGTGAACTAGAAGTTCTCAACATCCTTAATAGGCATTGACATATAATCTCAATATGCCCATTTCAAATACCCTCTCATTACCGTTCAACGTCGACGATTCCCTCCAATAAATTTGTTGGAAGGAAGTCCCACGTGTCCAAAATTGACATTAGATGCCACGTTTCTCTAATTAATTTCCTCTTAAGAACGGATATAATTACGCTCCTAACCGCACAAATAAGGAAAACTTATGTCATCTATTTGTGCATGCGGTGAAACTACAGCGACCAAAAAAGAACTGTCAGTGAACAGCAGAATAAAAAATCTTCTGAACTTCAATCCATTAACCCTTGGGTATTGAAACAAGAGAACTCATTGCTCAACAGCTCACTAATTTCCTTTTGTAAATCTACCGCTGAAGATAATTTCAACACAAAATTTTATAGCGCGGAAGTAATAGCCATTTGGCAGTATAGGTCATCCAATAGCAATTTGTTTTAAAAGTTGAAAACAACAGTGGATAACATTGTTGAATGGACAAATTTGAAGGCTCAGCTGACCCAAAAAGGATAAGATTTAAAAAAAGATTGTCAATTTAAAAAAGGATAGCTTATTAATAACTGAATTGACACAAAGATTAAAGGTAAACATTAAAAAGCAAGCATAAAGATCACTTAAATGACTGAAACGTACTTAAGAGGGATTTGGTAAAGAGCGTTAAAACATTACGAAAAAATATTTTAGAAATATTTGAGAACAAAACTGTCAAGAAAAAAATTTTAGAACTGTCAAGAAAAAAATTTTCCGTACGACATGACTACAATAATAGCTTCAAACTTCGTTGATTTTATTGAAGCTTTAGCAGCGAGAGTAATGAGGAATAGATTCATTAAGGGTTAAAAGCTGCCAATCGAGCCAATTATACACCACCATAATGGGGCAAACAAACTATTGTTCGGCTCCTTTTTTTTTCTTTCAGTAGAAAGCTGCCGACAACGTTAGCTGCTTAAAAAAACTGCGAATGAGAGAACAATTTAGATCGGAATGGTTCGAAAAAAAACTATATCGAGCATGAAGACTCAGACTCAAATAAAACTTATAAAATATTCATTATCTATTAATAGAATGAACTCAATTCTGATTGGACAAAAATGTAAATAAAAAGTATAAATAAGAAATGCATAACAAGAATTCATTCATTCTTCAATTGATTCTTAATAATAATAATAGTAATAAATTGCTTACTGGTGTCTTTACAGCAGAATAAATAGAGCACTTACACAGTTGATCAATACAAAAAAAGAGCACCAGAAAGATCGCCATTAGACCATAAGGTCCGTTTTCAGGCGTCTCATACATTCTTGTGAAACTTAGTGCTATTTTCCATCCTCAGAACTTGTGAAATTTTCTCATCTTAGCAGAATACCGGACGCTTGCGAACCTAAACACTTAAGAAAATATTTGAAAAAGGAAACATAAAAACTCAACACGGAACCTAAACATTAGGAAACTTCTAATAGAATAGCTCTGCAGAGAGTTATCATAACTACAAAACAATAATTTGTCGCAACTCAATATTTTCACGCAAATGCTTACAAAGTAAAAAAAACTAACATTCTTTCCCATTACAACCCCCTCCTCCCCCCATCTTAGTGGTCATAAAAAATAGGGGGGCTATAATGCGAAAGACCCAACAAATAAAATCCCGTTCTAGCATTTAACTCAAATTATGTAAGCAGCATTATAGGGTTAGTTCGAGCAAAATTGGCAGTTATTTAGCTGAAATTAGCAGATATATTGCAAAACTATACCAAACTTAAATAAATTAGCATTTCATAACTCTTAACTATCATAAAAAGCAAATCAACGAACTAAATAATTAAACGAAGTAGTCTCTTAAACTGATCCAAATTAGTGTGGAATGGGATGTGGTCTCTGAAGTGTTTATACGCTTTGCATCTTATTCTGGAGCTATATTGTCCAAAACATCCATAAAATTACTCAACTTTTCAGAAGATTGTACCGAGAAACCCATAGAAATATTTTTAAAAACAGCAAGCAGACTTTTTACCCACACCACTGAAACTTTCAAAACCGCTCAGTGAATTGAGCAAGAATTAAAACATGCTAGATCTTACCAATACAATTAATACAGGCCTCCAATATAATTCCTTCAAATTAAACGAGGCTCGAACAATAATTAGAGCACAGTCATCAAAATTAATTTATTTAAGGAATTTTAAGTTTAACTTGTATTCAAAATTTGTTTGTATTGAAGAAACTTCTTGGTCACTATAAGCACAATGGACATTTTTTTAAACTTTAATCATTTAAACGTTTCGCGACATCAGGGTAAACAAAAATCAGTTAAATTCACTGAACAGGCATTTGCTCCCTATGCGAGAATAGCAAGCGTACCATTTATGTAGTTCCTACCCCTAGATAGTACAGAACACAAATACACGCATACTAGGCAGCCAGACTATTGGAATCCCATTTTAGCATTATATGAACGCATTTGCATCACTTTGTCTATACCACCTCTTTGACTTACTTACCATGTTTGCAAGGCCAGACTTAAAGGTCCAGTGCACAATTACAATAATTTTTGCTGTGTTCTGGAAAATCCTCCAAATCAGTCTATACCAACATCAACTTTCTGCAAAGACACGCATGAAAGGTAAATTAATTGTACGACCAATCAAACAAGGCGGCTAGCTAATATGTGCCTTTGCGCATCACCCTCTGACCCCTGGCAAATAATGCATTGCTCAAAAAAACGGATGGAAAATACTCGAAAGCTCGAATTTATGAATGCAGCTAGAACCCAAATTAAACTTTAACAAGGATGCTCGTTAATGTGCGTTTGCACATGATGTTCCGACCCGAGCTCATCTACATTTTTGACTTAATAGTCAACATAATGATAATTAAAAATGGATGGTTGAGTTCAAAAAAATCGTTACTCAACCGAACTACTAATTGAAATCCGTAACACCATGCCTCATTACAGCACTCAAAAGATCTGCCATTAAAAAGACTACGACAAAGAAACAAACGACAAAATAAGCAAAAACATCAATTTTTTAGCGAATGTGCTAAAAGAAGAGAACAAAAAACACAAATATTGACCAACCACCAAACTTTTAAGAAAACTCATATTGTCCAACAAACAAAACATCAGTTACGACATGATATCAACGGAAAATGGTTTCTGAATTACAATGAATTGGATGTAACCTCTCAATGATGGGAATAAGCTACAAGTTGACGAAAAGAACAAAAACTGAAAATCTTTGGAAACGAACAATATCATAAACTTTAATACTATTTGCTATAAACTTACTACAATGAGCAACAATATTCATTAATACTTACTCAGAAGCCTATGAGACCAGTCAGCATTTCACGACTACATGAAGAATTAACAAAATAGCAAAAACATCAAATTCAGAAAAAAATTGAGCGAGAAAAGTGTGGAACCCAATAAAAGAGAAGTTTTTGGTAAATAAATTTCTAATTACATATTCGTTTTAAACACTAATGGGGTTGTTCTTTTCTTAAAAATATGACTTCAAAAGTATGAAGAAATATAATAAAACCACAAAATTTTTGAGAAACCCAGTTATATCAACGCCTTTTAATTCAACGGCTTTCAACGCCAATTAAATTCAATGGCTTTCAAAGGAAGTCGAAAAGTACGGCAAGTTATACCTAAAAGGGAAGGAACCGATGTTTGTCAATCATAGGTAATCAACGGGACATCACAATAAGTCTTACGATTATGAAAACAACAACAAATACATGCAAAAACAAAAATTCAGTAGAAAAGCGCGAGAAGAAAATGTCGAAGCCATTGAAAACATAAGCGTTTCTCCAAAAACTTTATCTATGATCCATTAGGACGCCTTCTCTAAGCCAATGGGGACTATCAATGTTGTGATATTGAGATAAGATTTCAAAAGGAACCAAAATCACGAAAACTTGATTTTTTTGAAATTATGAAAACTCGTGGCATCGAAGTCATAAAACGAATAGTTAGTAGTCAAAACCGCTTACCAGATAAATTTCGTATGCAATAAAAAAGATAGGGGTCGTGTCATTAATAACATTTATTTAGAGTTCATGGATATAGGTTTAATATAGTTTAGTGTTCAAAAAATTTCGAACTTTTTTGTAAAGAATCCTAACAGCCACTAAATTAAATAGCTCTCAGCGGAAGTCAATAAATACGCAAAGTTGTTCCTCGGTAGGAATATAGGATGCTTGTCATTCTTAAATCATCAATAGGAAATCACAATAAGTCTTATGATTATGAATAAAAATAGGGGGCTATAATGCGAAAGACCCAACAAATAAAATCCCGTTCTAGCATTTAACTCAAATTATGTAAGCAGCATTATAGGGTTAGTTCGAGCAAAATTGGCAGTTATTTAGCTGAAATTAGCAGATATATTGCAAAACTATACCAAACTTAAATAAATTAGCATTTCATAACTCTTAACTATCATAAAAAGCAAATCAACGAACTAAATAATTAAACGAAGTAGTCTCTTAAACTGATCCAAATTAGTGTGGAATGGGATGTGGTCTCTGAAGTGTTTATACGCTTTGCATCTTATTCTGGAGCTATATTGTCCAAAACATCCATAAAATTACTCAACTTTTCAGAAGATTGTACCGAGAAACCCATAGAAATATTTTTAAAAACAGCAAGCAGACTTTTTACCCACACCACTGAAACTTTCAAAACCGCTCAGTGAATTGAGCAAGAATTAAAACATGCTAGATCTTACCAATACAATTAATACAGGCCTCCAATATAATTCCTTCAAATTAAACGAGGCTCGAACAATAATTAGAGCACAGTCATCAAAATTAATTTATTTAAGGAATTTTAAGTTTAACTTGTATTCAAAATTTGTTTGTATTGAAGAAACTTCTTGGTCACTATAAGCACAATGGACATTTTTTTAAACTTTAATCATTTAAACGTTTCGCGACATCAGGGTAAACAAAAATCAGTTAAATTGACTGAACAGGCATTTGCTCCCTATGCGAGAATAGCAAGCGTACCATTTATGTAGTTCCTACCCCTAGATAGTACAGAACACAAATACACGCATACTAGGCAGCCAGACTATTGCAATCCCATTTTAGCATTATATGAACGCATTTGCATCACTTTGTCTATACCACCTCTTTGACTTACTTACCATGTTTGCAAGGCCAGACTTAAAGGTCCAGTGCACAATTACAATAATTTTTGCTGTGTTCTGGAAAATCCTCCAAATCAGTCTATACCAACATCAACTTTCTGCTGTATCTCCTAGTGAGCAAAGACACGCATGAAAGGTAAATTAATTGTACGACCAATCAAACAAGGCGGCTAGCTAATATGTGCCTTTGCGCATCACCCTCCGACCCCTGGCAAATAATGCATTGCTCAAAAAAACGGATGGAAAATACTCGAAAGCTCGAATTTATGAATGCAGCTAGAACCCAAATTAAACTTTAACAAGGATGCTCGTTAATGTGCGTTTGCACATGATGTTCCGACCCGAGCTCATCTACATTTTTGACTTAATAGTCAACATAATGATAATTAAAAATGGATGGTTGAGTTCAAAAAAATCGTTACTCAACCGAACTACTAATTGAAATCCGTAACACCATGCCTCATTACAGCACTCAAAAGATCTGCCATTAAAAAGACTACGACAAAGAAACAAACGACAAAATAAGCAAAAACATCAATTTTTTAGCGAATGTGCTAAAAGAAGAGAACAAAAAACACAAATATTGACCAACCACAAAACTTTTAAGAAAACTCATATTGTCCAACAAACAAAACATCAGTTACGACATGATATCAATGGAAAATGGTTTCTGAATTACAATGAATTGGACGCAACCTCTCAATGATGGGAATAAGCTACAAGTTGACGAAAAGAACAAAAACTGAAAATCTTTGGAAACGAACAATATCATAAACTTTAATACTATTTGCTATAAACTTACTACAATGAGCAACAATATTCATTAATACTTACTCAGAAGCCTATGAGACCAGTCAGCATTTCACGACTACATGAAGAATTAACAAAATAGCAAAAACATCAAATTCAGAAAAAAATTGAGCGAGAAAAGTGTGGAACCCAATAAAAGAGAAGTTTTTGGTAAATAAATTTCTAATTACATAATCGTTTTAAACACTAATTGGGTTGTTCTTTTCTTAAAAATATGACTTCAAAAGTATGAAGAAATATAATAAAACCACAAAATTTTTGAGAAACCCAGTTATATCAACGCCTTTTAATTCAACGGCTTTCAACGCCAATTAAATTCAATGGCTTTCAACGGAAGTCGAAAAGTACGGCAAGTTATACCTAAAAGGGAAGGAACCGATGTTTGTCAATCATAGGTAATCAACGGGACATCACAATAAGTCTTACGATTATGAAAACAACAACAAATACATGCAAAAACAAAAATTCAGTAGAAAAGCGCGAGAAGAAAATGTCGAAGCCATTGAAAACATAAGCGTTTCTCCAAAAACTTTATCTATGATCCATTAGGACGCCTTCTCTAAGCCAATGGGGACTATCAATGTTGGGATACTGAGATAAGATTTCAAAAGGAACCAAAATCACGAAAACTTGATTTTTTTGAAATTATGAACACTCGTGGCATCGAAGTCATAAAACGAATAGTTAGTAGTCAAAACCGCTTACCAGATAAATTTTGTATGCAATAAAAAAGATAGGGGTCGTGTCATTAATAACATTTATTTAGAGTTTATGGATATAGGTTTAATATAGTTTAGTGTTCAAAAAATTTCGAACTTTTTTGTAAAGAATCCTAACAGCCACTAAATTAAATAGCTCTCAGCGGAAGTCAATAAATACGCAAAGTTGTTCCTCGGTAGGAATATAGGATGCTTGTCATTCTTAAATCATCAATAGGAAATCACAATAAGTCTTATGATTATGAAAAAAACAAAAGCAAGCAAAACCCAAAAAATTCAGTAGAAAAGTGCAAGAAAGTGTCGAAGCCATTTGAATCATAAATTTTACTTAGCAAACTTTATCTATGATCAATTGAAAGTCCTCCCTAAGCCACTGGGAATTCTCAATACTTAATTTAGAGCTAAAAAAATTTTTTACATTCGACTCGATCTATCAGCAGCCTTTGATACACTGGATCATAATATACTTCTATCAATTCTTGATGTAAGCCTTGGATTCCGAGGTTCTGTTCTTTGTTTCCTAAAAAGCTATCTGAGTGGTCGATCTCAGCGAGTATTAATAAAAGATGTGTTGTCTTCAGAACAAGAACAAAAACTGGGATACCACAAGGATCGATTTTAGGCCCCCACTTTTCTTCTGTTATTTGCTGCCAATCGAGCTCATATTTAAACAGTTGCAAATAAACTATCATTTCTATGGGGATGATACCGTTAATTATTTTGTCTATGAGGAAACGGTGACTCAGAAGAAGTTTGATCTGATTATTAGCACCTTACAGAAACGGTTTCGTGCCGCCCAACTGAAATTGAATACCAGTAAAAACGAGTTTATGTAAGTAGTGCAAAAAATTCTTTTAAAGCCGATCTAAAACTCCATATGGATTCCAAATTTTCGAATCATCTGAACTTCCTTGGCTTCATTTTGGATGACAAACTTATTTTCAAAGCAAATCAGCTCGGTTACTTCTGCCTGCTACTATGTGCTACGGAAGATCTATTCTATCAGAGATAAAGTTGACAGTGATTCCCTAAGAGTTGGTAAGAATTATGATTATTTCGCGGCTTGACTACTGCAACTCACTTTATTATGGATTACATGCTGTACTTCATGGGAAGTTACAACGGATAATGAATTGTGCATGCAGGCTGATATTTCGACTGTCACCCGGAACACCAACTTCAAGATTCATCAAGCAGCTACATTGGTTACCTGTGCAAAAACGTGTGCTGTTCAAAATTTTACCTTTTGGCCATCGCCTAATTCATCATCCTCAACGAGTTCCAGGGTATCTTAGCTCTCTTGTGTCTCGCAATGATAAAGTTACAAGATGCCAGTATATTTACAACCTTCAAATTGCTGTCACTAAAACTAACTTCGGAAAACGGTCTTTCAGCCATGCAATTCCGCATGAACGGAACAGAATTTGAATTGAAGCTAATACCAGATGAGCTTACTTATAGGAAGAAATTGAAAACTTTTTAATTCAGATTGATTTATATTGAAGCCCTTTTGAGTATTTAAATGGTGCCTAAACCTATAATAATAATAATAAAACTGATAAAAATTGAAAGGTATCCAAAATTACAAAATATATGAAAAATGAAAATTAAAAGTTATGAAAACTGGTGGCATCGAAGTCATAAAACCAATAGTTTGAAGATAAAATTGCTAACCAGATTCGTTTTAGTTGTAGTGTAAAAGGAAGTCCTGTTATTACTGAGACTGACTTACAGGTCACGAAAATGAGATTAGGGTTGGTTAATCCCACCAAAAAATTCAAAAAATTATTTTTTAAGTCTTAACAGCAATTAAATTCAACATCTCTCAGCGAAGTCCAAAAAATACGCAACGTTACACCTCCATGGGAAGACAAGGATGCTTGTCAACAATATTTTATCAATAAGACATCACAATAAGTCCTCTGATTATGGAAACAACGACAAATATAGGCAAAAACCAAACATTCAGCCGAAATTTTGAGAAGAAAGTGTCAAAACCATTTAAACCATAATCTTTGCTCTGAAAACTTTATCTCTGGTCCATTGGAAGTCTTTTGTAAGCCAATGGGAACTATCAATTTTCGGATAACGGTAAAAGATTTCACAAGGAACCAAAATTACAAAAAAACTAGTTATCGAATTTCTTGAACTAATAGTTATCAGATAAAACCACTTACAAGATTAATTTTGGTTGCAGTAAAAAAAGAGGGTAAGGCTGTCATTACTGAGACTGACTTACTGTTCATGAGAACAAATTTAATATCTGTTAAAGTTCAAGATTCGATAATTTGTTTTTTAAAGTCTTAGCAGCCATTGGTTGTCCACTCAAAGCACTATATATGTTTATATAATGCACATCAAGAAGTCGATTGCAGTTTTAGTTAGTGAGTCTATGCCATAGGACTCCCAAAATTTAGTAAAAGCTCAAAAAGATACTCAGAATTTCAAAAATTTCGAAAACACAGATTCGAAGACAAAAAAACATGAGCGATTCCTTGAAAACGAATATTTTGTGCATTAGGTATCAATTGACTGTAAATTAGGTTTGTCATTAACAGAACCTCGATATCAAAAGTGACTAGACTCTAAGTGACTAAAAAATCATAATAAATAGAAAAATTTTCTAAAAAAACAGCTCTCAAATTGAATTTCGACATTTTTTTGATAGTAAACTTCCTCAAGAGACCAGAAATATCTGTCTATTGGTAACACAAAATGTTTTCATTTTGTAGCGTGAAATGTAATTTTGAATTAATTTTGAGTTAATTTTGAATTTTTATAGAAATGCCTTAATTTGAACAAAAATTTTGCTAAAAGTGTACAAAATCATGCAAAAATCACGTGTTCACACAAAACTTTAAACCTCGATAACTCCTCGAAAAATTACGAAATTCAAAAAAAATCTTCTTAATCTCGAATTCTACGCTGGACGATCTTTTTAATGGTACCACTCACATTTCTCTACGACAAATATATCGATCGGCCAAAATTGTCTGAACAAAAAAACCCATTTGAGTATATGGTTCCTCCCCCACAAGTGGGGTCGGAACAATAATTGCATTTACTATGTCAAATCTGGTTGACACTCAATCGCTTAATTTTTTTTACTATTTAATGTCATTGACTGATTTTTTTCCATGCCGTTTCTCAAAACTTTCCCTAAAGGTGATTAAAGATAAAAACTGACCAGATATAGTTCCTATTCGAGAATTGAAGTGGGATCAAAATTCAATGATGTTGGTCATGGTACTCATTAGATACATCAGACACAAGCATGAAAGCGACTTGCTTGTGCATTCCGATGGAATAAGTTCAATTTGTACACCATAGAGTGTAATTAACAATAGGATCTCGGCAGAGCACCCAATTTTTAACAGCTTTGGGAAAGGCAAAAACCTAAACACCTTGCATCGTAGAGCCGTTGCCCCGATCTGTAAAACACGGCGACTAAAAGAGGCTTAAAAAGAATAAGTTAACCAATCATGAGCTTAAAAGCTCTGTAAAACTGTTGTCTACCAAATACGTGGAACTAAGGAATTTTTAGAACCCATAAAGCCATAAAAATTGATCAGAGTTATCAAAATTTATTATGAAACTTGAATCAGTATCGCATTTAATCTCATTTGGTGAATACCAACCGCAAATAGTTTTACTCCTCTCTAACCTCAGTTAAACCAGACTACCTCTTGGCGCTCATTAAAACAGATGCAAATGAGTACATTGTTTGAACAGTAGCTTAAACACGCAGCTACCGATCGAAAGTGATTAAGTATTAAAAACCATTGAAGAAATGCAAACTCCAATCCGTATGTATTAAGCCACAATTGGAAAAACGAGTAAACAGAAAACAGCGCGCGTACAGCAAGTACAGATATCTACCCCCCCCCCCCCCAAATTGGAAATATATTAGAATTGAGATAAAAAAGCACCGCATATACAACCGATATTGTGGGAAAATATCTAGGAAATACTTGTCCAGTTAACGCATCAAAAAACTACTGATAAGAAGAAAAGTTTGACTTCTAAAAAAGTTTGAATAGCGATCGCAATTTATCGGTCACCTTCCTATTAAAACAGCAAAAATTTAGATAAAATACGTTTCGCAATGCTGCATAAACATTTAAGATATAGTTGACACCAACAGCAAAACAAAGGTTATAATCTTCAATTTAATATGATTTCTGCTCAACCATATGAGTTGAACAATAAAATACTCCAAAACCACAAACCTTGTGGCATTATCAGACCTCAAAACTGGAAGCAGCTCTTAGAACATTAAACTTTTCGGATTATCAGGCTGTCAAAAACCATTGTCGCAGAGAGCTTACCATGAAAAACTGTTATATCTCTAGGGAAAACTGTGTTGTAGAAATTGTCGTAAAAATCGTCAACAAACGCCCAAAAATTCTCCCTTGCTTCTCGAACGCGCAAAAAAGTAAATCATATTTAATTTTTGGGCCTCCTCAGTCAGATATCTTTCAAATAGTGCCTCCAACCAAATCGATATTCTCAATAGTGAAACAATGCGATCGCCAGAAAACTTGAAAAACGGCAAGAGCGCCAGAAAAGTTGAAAAACGGTAAGAGCGCTAAAAAAACAAATAGCAACAAAAAATTTTAAAGCTTACAATGCTAGAAAAATTTGCTATATTTTTAGCAGTAGGATATATCTACAACTCTAGAACTGCAATAGAAAATTTATCATAGCGAAATCTTAAAGTACGGCTCAAGCTTTTCTTTGATCTAAAGAAGGAAAGAAAGTAATCGAAAGCAAAAAAGCAATGGTTCTGTATATTTAAGTTTAGCGATTGAATGAATGCACGGTAAAGCCAAATCCCAAAGTCGTTAGAATAATTATCAAATTTCCAGCTAAACATTTGAAGATCAAATTTAAATGGAATTGATAACTCTAGTGGTGCTTCGATGTTTCCCAACACTTAAAACCATACGAGCAATACTTGAACATTTTTGTCCTATTTGTCTCTGTTCGATTTAGAGGAGTTTTCGAGTGTTTAGTCTCTGCATTCAAAAATTCTCAGATGTATATAATTTTTTCTCATATCATTTTTCTTTCAGTTGATATTTTCTTTTTTGTAGAGCAGAGCTAGTTGGACCTAATTTTAACAAATTTGACGAACAAAAAGCTTGGTTTCGGTAATTATTCATTCTTCTACGTCAAACGTTTTTTTTAGTCGTTTTGCCACAAACGACTGAAGTTGTGCAAATTGCTCTCGAACGACTGAAGAACAGTTAGCTTCTTCAGTAACCAGCTGTAGCTTTGGTCTCAAGAGCTCTGGTCTCAAGAGCGTGTGGTGGAGTTAGTGGCGGGATGGAGTTGGAGTGGGGGAGTGAGGGGGTCAAAACCACCAAAAATGTCCTTTACGCTCATTATTTTCTGTCTTCTCAGCAGCTCCGGTGATTTGTAAACTTAGAGACTAACAGAGCTGCTCCGCGTCTTAATGCCCTCCCGGGTTCACCTGTTTATCTCTTGTCTGAGAAAATTCAGCTTGTCAGAGGAAAACCCATCAATTGCATTAAGAGACAAACTGAACTAATATAATTACTATAAACGTCGTTTGAAAGCAATAAAAAATCAAACATATTTTTACAAAATCTTCACTTCGCTAACAGCCATTTCAGGTCAAAATCTTTTTATCCCAGCTTGTATTGTTTTCTATGTTAGTTCTTACGTAAAATTTCTATTATAATTTTATTCATATTGAAAAATACAAAAAGTTGTTTTTTAAACTAATGTTTCTCGCTATTGTTATATTTTCAGTAATTTACTTATTTTTGCGTCTCTGTGTAGACCTTTAATGATGGAAGGCTATTTTGCCACTTCGTAGTTATGTTTTTCAATTCAGTTTGCTGTTGCAGCGTCTAATTTTGATAATCGGTATCAGCATTAACATCAACTTCTGCATTTTGACAACTGTTCAAAAACAATTGTCCAAAAAAATCCAATTTCCAAAAAAACACCTGCCAATGTATTGTTCAGTTTATTATTGTTTTCCCTATTTTTTCTGTAAATTTTGTTAATCAGGACTTTACCCAATGATTAAAAAATCAAGAACTATCAGTTCGTCAAACCAAAAGTTTGGGAACGAAATAACCATTGTTCTAAATTTTCCTTGTAAAAAAGAAGCCTAGTAGCTTTAAAAAAGTGGTTACACCAACAAGTGGTATACGAAACCACGTACACTATAATAGCTCTTGCTTCTCTT
>NC_134472.1:48019099-48087493 GCF_964194025.1 Convolutriloba macropyga
TGAATCGTAGAAGTTATAAGGCTACCGTAGTTGAACTGATGAAACTTGAAGCAGTTCATCAAAAGTTGTCAGAATTGGCAACATCAAAAACTCATAATTATGCGAATTAAGTGTATTTCAATCAATAAAGGTGCTAAAAGTGCAAAAATAGTAGTAGGCGGATAGGAAAGCAAAATTGGTAATAGACTCATAGCACAACTTTGTATCAATTTTCCTCAAAAGTGTCACTCTCTATTGGAGGTTTTCGATTCATCTACACTTTGCTGTCTTCTCTTAATAAATGATAATTAAGCTTGCAGCTATAACCAGTACCTGCCATAATAAACCTCATTTGTTAAAGTTGATATTCAAACATCGTTTTAATGTCCGTGTTAGGAAATTAAAAAGATATGTTTTAGCAGATGAACACGAGGCGGTCTTGAATAAACATAGCGGACAGGTTGCGGAGACTTCTCAAAAAAGAATCAGAAGTTGGGACTTGAAAAAGGCAGTAAATTGTTTTTTGTACTCATTGTCCGCTTTTTGTTCAAGCCGACCATTTGAAATGTCTACGACATCCAGCTAATACCATTCCGTTCTTCTAGTTAATTGTACTACAACCAACGACAATTCGGATTGGACGGCCAATTAGGCAAAGTCGTTTCGGGAGTGAGCGTTCTTTTATGTAGTGGAAGCAAACCAATTGTACCGAAAATTAATGTCACTGATAACGACAAAAGGAAATCGATTATTGCTCCGCGCCACTATCGTAGCAATTCCAAAAATTCCGTGTTATATTGAACTTTTCACAAAAACTCATCAACGGAAAGGCTGGAACTACCGGTAAAGGATCTACAAAAAACCAAAACAACAAAAAATTTTGATTCATAACCAGAGAAATGTCAAATGATCATTAGTAGAAAAATGAACTACTATTTCGCACTTATGAAAAATTTGTGAAACCGCGAACAACTAATCAATAATTTTTTGATGTCAGTTCATACTTCAGAATCATTCTCATTTATTTTCAAGACCGAATACTTGGAAAACTTAAAAAACTTGGCACTAACAAATAACGTTAACAATGGCCGTCGAATTTTCTAAACTGAGCGTTGCAAGCAAAGATTTCTGTGGTAAACAAACACAACCGACTGACGTCGGGCAAATTGCTCTCAAGCATGCGAATGAGAACTCAAAAGTGCTTTACAAACTCGAAAAAGCTTGTAATGACAGTTTAAACAAAAAAATTAGTAGTTTTTTCTCCGATAATCAAGCTCATGGGGCATTAGTTTCATTCCCACAGACAACTTATTCAATTCAACAGGAACGGTAAAACTGAATGATCTTCGTCGTACAGCAGTTTTTACCAAAGGAACCTTCGGATTGTGTACATATTGGCATCTGGTCACCTTATCAATTCGAAGAACTAATGCGCCAAGATACGCTGGAACTCTCCATGGATGATGAACCAACCGATGTCCAAACAAAAAAATTTTGTAGAGGACATGCTGTCTTATGGGTAGTCAATGAAGCTGCTCCTCAATGATGCTACTCTGAAAATATCTCAAAACAGTTTTGGTTAATTACATACTTAGAGACTAGTAAGGCTCTAAGAGAGTTGTTCGGCCCCTTAATGCCCTCAAGATATTACCTGTTTATCCCGTTTTTGAAAAGGCTCAGACAATAGAGCGGCCAAGCGAAAAAGACTACAGCACTAATACAATTGCCACAAACTTGAGGTTGAGAGCAATTGAACAACTCTGCTTCCCTTTTAATGGATTCATTTGCATAAACAATTCCCAAACCGTTCATGAAAGTGTAACTCTAATCTTGAAAAGAAGATCCTAAAGAATCACAGAGTTTTCGATCAATATCAACTACACATGAATGTCAAAGATAAATAAAAATGAATTAAGGATAAATAACAAGTTTTTTATTAAAATGCGAGATCAAGTCAATCTCAATATGGATTCAGGAAAAAGGAAGACGAGCGACTTCACTGCTGTCCAAAAATATAATTTAGCAATCTTTAGGCTATGTTCCCTCTGTTTTAGTCAATTTCAACAAAAATTTCTTACGGAAACAATTTGCATAGTTAAGCATAACATCATTTTTGCCTATTTCGAATACCGGTCCAACAGCATCATTGAACATGGAGATTAGTTCTCCTCTTCGATCAATTAAGAGATGCGACAAAGAATTAACTTTAGTTTAACTACTAAAATTGTAAAGTAGGATTCTCTAAAAGAGGCTCTGCTACCGTGTTTACCAAACGAGATCCAAGCAATATTGGAAGCTCCAAATGATAAGCAAAAATAAATTCTCCAATCTTCTCCGCTCACTCCATTCGGGGAAATTTTTGAATCAAGATTTTCCAATGAGAGGGGACAAAGGCCTTGCTGTCCCACCCAGCAATGAAAAAAACGGAACTAAAATTCCCGTTGAAAGTATAAAACATAACCGACTAACGTCGGGCTAATTGCTCTCAAACAACCGGCGAGCAGTTGGCTTCGTTAGTAGCTAGCCACGGTTTAGTAAGGCTAGCTTTAGCTTGATTCGACTCTGCAACTTTAAGTAATCTAACCTTGTTAGTAAATAAACCAAAAAACTGATATTTTAAAAATTTGCAAAATATTGCAAAACTTAACAGAAAAGCTTCCAGATTTCGCAGTGAAAATGTTCAAAACTATTTTTTGTCTCTGCAGTTATGTCAAGTAAACCATCTGCAAGACTTGAAAAGCATCGTTGGTCAGTAATTATAGTTAAACTCAGAAAAGTACAAAAATATTCAAAAGTTTGAAAACCATCGCAAATATTAACAAAGTCTTGCTAAAATTCAAGATATTAAAATCTTCAAAGCCATTTCATTGTCTCGAGAGACTATCCAGTATCCCTGTTTCAAGCTTCAAATAGTTTGACTGGCTCAAAAAGATGCTTAAACTTGGAACATGTTACTGATTTTCAAAACCTGAAAAAATTAAATTTTATCAAAAAATTGCTAAAGCTGAGTCATTAAAATAACACCATTCCATTAAACCTAGAAACTATGCAACAGCTTATCATCAAACCTTGGAGGAGGTTACTGATTTTCAAAACCTGAAAAAATTAAATTTTATCAAAAAATTGCTAAAGCTGAGTCATTAAAATAACACCATTCCATTAAACCTAGAAACTATGCAACAGCTTATCATCAAACCTTGGAGGAGGTCCCTAGGACCCTGGTGCCGGAAAAAAAATCAAAAATTCAAAAAGATTCAAAAAACTTGAAAAAATTGCAAATACTATTAAAAATTACTGATATTAAAATCTTGAAAAACATTCCATTACATCTAGAAGCTACACAGTAACCTATAATCAATCCCCAGAGGAGGTTATGTGGCTCTTCAGGCTGGCGAAAACTAAAAATTGACAAAAACTTTTAAATCCTTGAAAATTGCAGGTTGAATAAAAAAAAACTGCTAATATTTGTGATAATAAAAGTTGAAAACTAATGCATGGCCAAAAAACATTTCCAGTAACTTACTATCAAACCCTAACGGAAATTTTCTGAATAATGACAATAGATGTCAAAAAAAATGAAAAACGCAAGTTTTGTAAAAAAAAGTGCTTAAATTCGTGGTGTTTAATCTTGAAGAACATTCCATCAAATTAATAAACTATACTAGTTTCTTGGAAAGTAATCTAATGCCAAATCCTAGAGAGGTTTCAGATAAAAAAAATTGAAAGCTATTCCATAGCAAATAAAATTTTTTCAGTAACTTCGTATCAGACTCTTTTTCTGGCCCCTGCGTTTGGAAAGACGTGAATAAAGAAAAATAAATGTCAAAAAAAATCAAAAAATTTGCACATTTTGTCCAAAAAAACGTTAAAATTCATGATATTAAAATGCTGAAACAATTCTACTACCACTAGAAACTATGCAGTAACCTAATATAAAACCCTACAGGAGGTTCCTTGACACCTAGGGCTGAAAGAACTCAAAAAAGACAAAAATTTTCAAAAAGCTTGTGAAAATTAGTATAAAATTGCGTTTTTAGCGATCGGTTGTTCGTCAGTAGGGAGGGGGAGGGATGGTGCACTGGGGGGGGGGGGGTGATGGGCAGGGAGGGGGGTGGGCAACAATGGGGTGGGTGGAGGGGTCAACAGTGGGGATGTCTTCAACTTCTAAGAACCGCCCTTCACACCATAAGTATAAGTCTGCAAAACAGTTTTAGCTGAAACAGAGCTGAAAGGCTCTAAGAGCACTTAATGCCCGCTGGGCGTTACCTGTTGATACCGTTTTTGAGGACGAAAAGTCAAAAGCGTCAGACGAGAGATCAGTCAAGCGAAAAATCCCATAAAAAAGACCGACAGGACTAATATAATTGCTACAAACTTTGTTTGAGAGCAATTAATGATACTGCAATTCATATCTCGGCAGTGATTATCTCATTGAAATAAACTGACCTCGACAATACTTACAATAATACTACAATTATCTTTTAAATGACCAAAATTTATGTTACAAAACCTTTCTTGGTTCAAGATTGGCACACTTCTAAATTTTGCAAAATCAAAACTTTGTACTACAATCAGACAAAAAAGTTCTATTAGCCATCATAACAAATCCTCTACAATGCAAGCAAGCATGAGAGCTATCAAGTCTATTAAAGTCTCTTGAACGCCTTTTTGACTTCTGTTGGTATCAAACTTCCTGTGAATTTGATTAGCATCAGTAATCACAGTGAACAAAGCTGACAGGAACCACTCAGCTAAACTAGGGAAGCGAACAAAGTCACTACTTTGTAAGTCTACTTGATCGCTCTCAACACAACAAGAATGATTCCTCACTATTTTTCATCTACACAATGTGCTATTTTTTATTACCTTTTATTTTAAGATCCAATCTCTAACCATTATGAAAATGGCAAGAGTAACCCTTTTCATTCAGGTCTGAAAAGCTTTTCAACTCGTACTAGCAAAAATTACTTGTGAAAAATAGAACTTCAATCACTTACATGTATGCGCAAGTCCTCACAACAGTACAGAACTATAGAAACAATCCACACATCAGTTATTTCTCCATAAAGACCATCAGCCTTCAGAGAGCACTACAAAAAAACTTTGAAATAAACGGGCTATCACCAGTCATGGGAAAATTATTCCAGTCAAATTTTCAAGATTATAGAAAATTAAAATGATATTATAAGGACACATCAAATAAAAATGTTGGAACAATTTTTTTAAGTAATGATCATCATAATACGCTTTGGTTATCAAAGAATCCGTTCGCAGTTTTTATCTTCATATTTGAAGCCTTAAAAAATCTGTGAACAAATCATTTTCGCTTTCTGTACAAAGTGATAAAATAGCACTCAAATAAGTGGGTTCTACTTCTTTTCACCCCGATTCATTTAACCCCGCATATTTTAACCCCGTATCTTTTAACCCCTCTATCATTTAACCCCTATATCATTTCACCCCTCTATCATTTCATACCGCCAATTAGGAGTCGACATTAAAGGCATATTTTGTCATAAGTAAGTAGATAATTTAATCCCATGTTCGGTTGGGATAGTTTCATATCAAGTCCCACGGGCCGCTAAGGCATGGCCCGCGAGGCATGGCCAAATGACTATATTGCTAATTAAATAGTCCTTATTTTACAAAAGATTAAAATCGGGGTGAAATGATAGAGGGGTTAAATGATAGAGGGGTTAAATGATGGAGGGGTGAAAAAATCGGGGTTAAATGATAGGGGGGTTAAATAAATAGAGGTGAAAAAGCGGGACACCAAATAAGTGACCTTACCATTAGGTTACATTTTTTATCATCAAAACTCTTGGATAAACTAATTAAATTCTATCGCTATCTAGAAACCGTTGGTCATGTTCAAAAACAGAAAAATTTTTGCAATATCATACAGATGGAATTTATTGAAAACAAAACTGTTGATAATTTCTGGTTGGTAGTATACAATCAATGAATAAATCATAATTGTACCGCAGTTCTGCCTTCGGGTGTTTTGACTACATTCTCGGATCTATTCCATAATTCTAATTACGGCATAACGAATTCTAATCTATTGATATTAAGGAAAAATGTCCATATAGGGTTCAAGAAGCTACTTTTCTCCGCATATAGGTAAGAGAATGAATCACATGTAATGAGATATTACTTTTTGCTTGTCAAATACTTACCAATTGTACATCAAGCATTGTGTGAATTAAGACGGCCTCAATTGAAACGTGATTTTCAGTCACAACTCAATACCTTTTTTATTACTTTGACAGGTAGGAAAATTTAGCTGGCGCGACAGTTTTAAGTCCTTATAAAAGGTAAGATGTACAAGCATACTGCCGATTTAGGCACTTAAGAAGCGGAGAAACAAACTGAGCAGGGGAGGGGAAAAAGGGACAAAACAGGTCTTGCATTTTTGATTACTTGCGACTAAATTCTACATCGGAGCGCAATAAAAACACAAACAATCTATATATCTTGCCATCTATCTTTCTATCCACCAATCTATCTATCTTTCTATTGTGCTACTCTCTCGTGACAATATCCATTTAGCATCACTTTATTGATCTGTTCCAAGCTCTGCACTACAAGAGGATTTTTCGTGTGTCCGCAAAATTTTAATTTTTCCTTTGTGTTCCTCTTTTCCCTATTTTCTTTGTTCTTCCTTCTCTTATTTCCTTTTTCCTCACTCTCCACTCCTTCTCTCTTCCTGCTATGCTTGTCTAATCGCATTTCCTGCTACAACGCGCACGCCAACATTCTATTACCAACTACCTTCCTACATCCCAGCCCCACTTACAATGATTTACAATCAACCCCCACCCCACCCCTCCCCCAACCACACATACATACATCACCCGTGCACTCCACACGAGAAGAGGGATAAGCAATCATATACACTCTACTAGCAGGCAGCCAAGGCAGAGAGAGAGAAAGAGAGGGAGGCAGGAAGGATAGGATAGGCTATCCCTGTAAGGCTTGTTGCGTCGTTCTGCTCCGCTGATGTCGTAATACCATATCAGAAAATCGTTCACAATTTTTTTTGCCAGTGAAGACTAATTTCATTCATTCACGTTGGGGGCTCCATGCCTCTTGGCCTTATAAAGCCATTAGCACTCATTTTAACATTTCAAAGCTCTTATCTATGCACTACAGGTAAATACACTCCCCAACGCTTAATCAGACCAATTCTACAATTGGTGCTGCTCCTGCCATTACTCTTACTACTACCACGACCACTACATCAACTAGTGCGACTACTGCTGCTGCTCTGTATTATCACGCTACCTTCTAGTAGCAGTCAGTAGCTACATAATCTGAACATTTTTACCATCCCAACTCAGCCAACCAATAGCTTCGCTTCGATTTACATTTATGCGCGGGGGAAGGAGAAAAAAGCGCATAAAACGCTTCCGCGCTAGCTACAAAGGCGACAAATCGCGTGCCTTGATAGTTCAAGAAACAAGGCAATAATCAAAACATGATACGTACATGCAGGAGAAACAGAGAGAAAGAGCGCAGCATTCCAAGCTTACCACCAATTTTCACTTGAAAAATAAGTCTTACTTTTTTCCTTCTTCCTACTTTTTTGACTGATGGAAAAACACAAAAAGACAAATCAGCGGAGAAAAAACTAACAACTTTTTGACGTGTAGTCAGAAATAGCTCAACTGGAAGATCTTACCAGAGTAGATATTGCGTGGACATGCAGACACTATTGATTGGTTTTAATCTTGCTTCACACAGCATTCCTCACTGGATCAAATTTGTTTGAAAATTGGGAACTATTCAGGCACGCATGCAGACCAGAACTAACCAAATCAAATCTAATCTCATATTAGCTGCTGGCCCAGTAGAAAAAAAAGTTCCATTAGCCTTTCTCGCTACTTCTAATGCAACAACTACCCCCTATTGTCACAGCAGAACCATTAGAGATCTCCAACACATAGTCAAAGCAACTGACCATTATCAGTTGCACATTAGGCTGCAATCGGATGGAAAATTGATTCGCTTCCGCGCTCTTGCTCCCAAATAAATTGACTAAATTGCATCATTATCGGGGAGGGATAAATTTCGACCACCCTCCACACAGCTTCAGCTAAAAAGGTCAATTTTCTTGTTCCTCATTCCTAGTTATTAACCCTCTTTCCCCTTACAGCAGACGTCCTTCCTTTACATCCTTTGGAGAGAATTGTTTTTACTGGTATCAATATCGCACAAAATACCAATCACATTTCAAAGGCCGCTAAAAAGCTACCCATTAAGAGAAACCCATTAAAATTCTCTAAGTATACCACACCAGTCAATTCCGCCAATAATACATTACCCCCTTACATAGGCCTCTATTAGAAGCAGCCCCTGTAACTTTATTTTGGAGTCTTAACTTGGCACGCACGCGGTTTATTAATAAACTGGTTAACTAGCTAACCTAGATGGGTAACACTGTACCCGTTATTCCATCGCAACATCTTGAAGACGAAAGCAATCAAGCAAATAGATTAGGCGATAACTCCAAGAATTGTCAGAAAATTGAAACATCACAATCAATGGGACACATTACAAACTGCCCGTCCTCTACGAAAGGTCCTCAAAAGTCGAACCAAATGCCTCACAGCAACACATTTCACCACCAGCAGCAGAAAGATGCACACTCGAGTAATAACTTCCTTCTAAACCATTTTCTAAATTACTCTTTACGATCCAGTAAAAAGCGATCATCTAGCCAACAGAACGAGTCCACAAACAGGGGTGCTCCAGCTGAACGACAACTCTGTGCGCGCGAAAAAGCATCCACAAAAGATGCTCGGAAAAACTCGATAAAAATCCGAGAAGCCCGCACTTCAAACGAACAACAATTACTAAATCAGATTGAAAAACAACAACAGAGTGGCGACTCAAACGGGGCTCACAAAAAATCTCTTTCATGTTTCAATTTCAATCAATCACTCAACACAAAACCAGTTAGTATATGCGCACCTTCCGCGAATGATTACGAAAACGCAAATCACAAATTGGGAAAAGATTTTTACACCAAATTTTCGACACTCAATATAAAAAGCGAAGAAAGCAGTAGTCACGATAATGAACAATCATCAAGTAAAGCCGATAATGCCTCTCTTTCGAGATCTGCTCAGGCAGACACTGCATGCCAAGGTTTGAAATTAAGCAAATCTTCGAGCGCAATTTCCAGAACTGTTACCATAACAGCCTCAACAAGTGAGCTTTTGAAATGCCTGGCCATTTATCTTTCCATAAAATGTAGAAAACTTGCCCATTTTCATGGAAACGAGGTAATCCTATGGCTGCGGACAATCGACCGATCTTTACTCGTACAGGGTTGGCAAGACATAGCCTTTATTTCACCAGCTAACGTTGTCTTTGTGTACTTACTGCTACGAGACTATATTTCAGACAAAATTAAAAACGTGGACGAATTACAAGCTATTGTTTTGACGTGTTTGTACCTTAGTTATAGTTACGTTGGGAACGAAATCAGCTATCCTTTGAAGCCTTTTCTTGTTGAGAGTGACAGACGAGTTTTCTGGAGCAGATGCGTTGGAATCATAAACGAGAGCAGTGCCAAAATGCTACTTATCAACCAAGACCCAGCCTACTTCACTCACATTTTCACAGAGCTTAAGCAGTATGGAGAGAAAGGAAAACCTGACAACTAGTCGAATGCTAATTTTATCAATTTATATAATTTCCTAATACCTTATTCAAATCTCTGAATTAACATTCAAATATTGATGTGTTCAGAATAACAAGTGCAACAGTTAACGTCACACTAAATGCGTACTTTAGCAGTCCAAACATGATTTCTTTGTCATCAGAGCGGACTTCTTAAAACCTATTTGACTCTCTGTTTCATTGAATCGAGTAATCCCGATTTGAAAAATGACCCCTTGATACTGTGAGGCCTAATTCCACTTCAACAGCATGCAAAAGGACTAGTAAAAGTAACTCTAAGAGATTTAGATCTAACGATTATAAGAGCAACAATTATTAAAACTTAAGGTGAACGCAAAAAAATGCAAATGGTGATGTAACATATCTCGATGCGCCAAACTACGAATGCTTATAACGTAACAAAAGAAAGGAAGCCAGATTGATGCTTAGAAAACCTTTAGAGCCTCGCAGATCCAAGGAAAAGATGAATGAATAAAAGTTGAGTAGCTCAGCTGCTTCCTCAGCACAAAAATTAAGAGCTCCGTTTCGAATCTGAAACTCTGAGGTTACCTTATGAGCAAAACTTTCGAGCACTTTTTTTCCACTTAATCTAACCTTCCAAATTCCTATGAATGCCAGGAACTTTATCACAGCCAGTCCTTTTTTGTGAGGCCAATTAGGGCCGATCGATATAATTTGCGCAAAGAATTATGATAGTTATTAACGAAAAACCCAATAAATGAATCTTTGTTGAGCCTACTCGTTTTCCGAAAGATAAATTAGAGGAGAATGCCTCAAGCATTGACTTAGTATGAAAAACGATGCAGTTGTCTTCCACTTTTAAGCTACACACAAATAATTCTTAAAAAGCATGCACCCCAGTAAAACCCGGTGCAACAAAAAATATAATCACAAAAACGTAATGTTGACCTTTGACATGACACCTTACAGAGCTATTTTTGATATTGGCATTGGTGGTACAGGTTTTTACATGTAATCAATAGTGAAAAAAATTCTATCCTTCCCAGGGCAAGTGGCAACCAAAATAAAAAAAAACTAATTTAACATCAGAAAGAAAAAACAGGATAAAAAGCCAATGAGATAATAATTTTTAAGTACAATTTTCTTCTTTCGCTTCCAAAAAAATCGAATTTAATTTAACTTCATAAGCAATTGCACTATTAAAACAACAACAAGTGAAAAAAAATACAAAGCAGCAAACAGTTGTGATAAGGTTTCTAAGGCAAGCGACAAATATTGTAGAAAAAATTTTAAAAAGATGACTCGTGCGAGTCTGTGCGTAGCCCAGAATATCCCTTCATGCCTCTCAAGGTCGCAAAAACAACTATTAAATTATGTTAGAAAACCCTCGGGATTATCCAAAACTGACTTAAATTTATTGGAGAATATTACTTGTACTGTTTGAACCAAAAAACAGGCCCTCTTTTTCGCAGACAAAAACGAAAGCTATTTAGCACACTCTAGAAAGATAAAAGTAGTGCACAATTTGAAAGACAGAGACACAGACAATCCTTAGCAGCACAAACAACCCCCCCCCCCCCACCCACACACACACACACACACACATACCCACACACACACACACACACTAACACAAATAGAAACAACAAAAAAAACCTTTTTGGCTAATTTTCTTTTTGGCAACCGATCTTAACTCAAGGTTCGTCAAAGTTCATTTAGGTCTTATTGTTTTTTATTCTAAACTACATGTGGAGTTATTGAGATAATTGCTATTTTGAGACTTGACTTTGACGTCTTTCGAAAAAATTTGTCAATCTTGATGTTTCATGAGCCTGATGAAACACTTATTTTTTCTTTTAAAAAAACGCTCAAAAATGTATTACTATTACCAATTGAAAGCCATAATTTTGGTTTTGGAAATATATAAAGCCGCAATTTCTAACAAATAAGCAAATTTTCTATTTTTTTATGATTTCTTGTTTTTGAAGGAATAAAGCCTCTCTTTCTCTATCTGTCTCTTACATTTACATACGCACACCACAAACACACTACACACACATACAAACCCACACAACCGCGCGCAAACACACAAAAAAACCCCGACACCCAACACATTTTTCTAAAATTTTAGTTTTTTGGCAACTGATCACTACCCGTGGCTCGTGTTTCTTGGTTTAACTCTCATTTATCTGGTTAACAAAACTAGGTGTGGACTTCTTGAGGCAGTTGTATCAAAACTGTAAAATTGACTTTAAAATTTGAAACTTTCGAATTTTTTTCAATAATTTTGTCATTTTTGATGTTTCATGACTATAATACACCAATTATGAAAAATATAGCAGATCTGTTACCAGCTAGATTTAATACAAACATTTTCAACACTTTAAACCGCAACCTGTAGCAAAACATAATTTTTTTGAAGATTTCTGACAGCTATTTCTCTCTACCTCTATTTGTTTTTTACATGTATGGTGACGTTAAAAGCTGTCCCTGAAACCTCTTCTTTCGCAGCATTGAGGAACATTGGTTCTCAGAAAATTTTACGTTTAGGCATTTTCACTCTGAGATTTTTAGGCGAAAATTAAACAATCAATAAAATTTTTGGTTTTTGAATTTGAAGAAACGCTTACAGACCGGAAAAAATTATTTCGAAGAGCAAACTCAATTACAGAAGTGAAAAACAATTTTCTAATTTTCAAAAACATTAACTTAATTTTTATTAAGATTTTAGCTTAGCGATCGATAAATTCTCTAACTCCAAAATTCTGCTGCATTGCATTATACTGGAGGAGGTTAATTCGAACGATCTTTTTGACAATAAAAGGAAAACTAATGAAAAAGATAAGATTTCCATCTTAAATTTTTGATAATGAATTTCGTTGATTTGATGCTCACTCCATGAAACCTGTTTTTTTAAGTCTTCGCTGTCTTGAAAACACTAAAATGGTTAGTTCTGATGAAATAAGAAAAAACAATTGCAGAAATTACGCTAGATTTTAGAAAAAACAATTTCTGCTTTTAGTTCTACATTTTTAAAGTCGATTTTCTATTTTGAGAGCTCTGAATTGCCTGACGTCTTCTACTTTCTAAAAATCTCTTGGTTTCTTACGGAGGAAGTTTGGTTCTTACAATAGTTTATGATCGGCGAAAAACAGAGAGACGGCTAAAAAAAATTCTACAAATACTATGGGAAAAAGAACATGTATTTTTTCGAAAATCGTGGTCAAATAGCTTAAAATCTTTCATTTTTAGGCTTGAAACTCTAAAGAATTACTTGTAAGAATCAGAACTGTTTTTAATCTAATTAAAATTACAAAATTCTCCGTTTGATCTTGTCTTAAAATTCAACCCGAGCTGTCACTTGTCTCAAAATTCAACCCGAGCTGTCACCTTCGAAGTTTTGTGTTCCCACTTTGCAAATTTTTGGTATTTTTTATATAAATCAAAACTAGATCCTGAGGGCTACAAAATGGTGTTTTTCTTTTTTCCTTTAAGATCCTTTAACAAAAAGTGAAAATTTGACTGAAAAATGCCAGCCGGAAGAAATTGCCATAAGTGCGGGATAAGCGATTTTTGCTAGTCTGTATCTCTCTTAGAGCAATTGACCTGTTCGCACAAATTCTAGGTTTGCGGTGAACTCTGTTTTCAAGTCCACCTCATGATGTCCCCTCAAAAGTGACAAAAAATGTGAGTAATTAGTGCATTTCTATGCAAAACTTTCAAAAAAAATTTTAGACGGTTGTAGCTTGGGTTGTCGTTTAGTATCCGTCTTGTCACTGTTTTCTCCCTTCAAATTTCTGTTATTTTTTATATAAATCAAAACTAGATCCTGAGGGCTAAAAAATCAAAATGGTGTTTCTTTTTTTTACGATGCGTAAACAAAAAGTGAAAATTTGACTGAACAAAAAAGGCCAGCCTCGAATATATATTCCCCTTTTTGAAATGTCGGAAATATAAACCCAGAAAAGGGAAAATTTTGGGAACATTGGCTAGAACTTTTAAAAGCACGTGAAGCTAGTTATAGCCTCCCAATTTTCGGGGCATTATTGAGCTGCTCATGGAGGCTTCAAATTACCCACTTGCCAATTCAGAACAAAACTCAGCTAATTCAGAAAAAAACTTTGCGTGAAATAGAAAACAAATTTTACAATTGTTTCAAGGAGAATGATTTTCATACCTGCAAAGCAGAAAAACAGCTTTGACCAGAGATCTACTTAAGATTATACAGCTTACTTTTGCGTCATCTAAAAACGTATCAGCGCATCAATAGCTTCCATTTAACCACCTATGTCAAGAATATCATTATCTAAACTAGGAGAATCGTCAATGTGCATTTGCGCATAATGTTCCAACCCGTGAAATGATAAGACGTGTATCAGCACTAAAAACTGGAATCGGAATTGTCTGCCAAATTGCTAAGCAAAACCATCTTTCATGGCCTTCAAAGTCAAACGGGACAAAGAAAGCAACGCCCTATAAATGAAAAGTGACATTATTTTTTGCAATAAAAGTCATATAGCCGATTTGAAACAAAAACAAGAAAAAAGATAATACAGATAATTTAATAATTTGTTCTGCTTTTCGAATTAAAATTGGCCTGTGTTCCATCAAACTGTCGATTTAAATTGACAATCCTTTTTTAAATCTTGGTCGATTATTTCGGCAACTTAATAGCAAAGTGTAGCGTTCAAATTACGGTAGAAACTATGCGAGAAAGGGGCACATACGTCAACATTATGAAAACCAAAATGACAAAAAGTAGAAATCAAGTTTCTCTTCGATCAATTTTCTGCAAGTTCCAGAGGCAAAACTGCAACCTTTTTGGTCTCACAAGTTAATTTATATAATTTTTAATTACAAATTTTTGAAGTAGTAGTAGAACAGGATTCAGGTCGATTGCTATGGCCACACCCGCGATGCAGTCTCCACGTGTATTGATTCTTTTGCAGTTAGATTTTTTGCAGAAAACGTTCAGTAAATTCCCAATAGCCTTTTTCTTCAAATCGCTGCAAAAAGTTGACAAATTTGTGTTACGTTGTTAAAGAGACTTTTGATGCGGAAGAAATTGACATCAGTGCGGGACAAGCGATTTTTGGTAGAATCAAGATAAACAATCTAAAACTGCTTCTAATCTGTTTGTTGACGGAGTCGAAGTGAAGGACCTGAGCTCTGAAGAGACTCCAAAGTCTGACTAGAGATGCAAAGAAGTAATTGTCAATTAGAACTTAAATTAATTAACTAAAACGAACATTTTCGAACATTGCGTTCATCGTCAGGTTTAAAAAATTAAATGAAATCATTTACAAAGTATATAAACTTGTCTTTGACTATAAAATGAGTTTTCTAAGTAACATCGAATTTTTGAAATTATTTACAGTTAAAATCACATTTACAACACTTTATTTACACTTATTACACTAAAATCGATTCATTTTTTATTCCGGATTTTATGGAAATCCCGCTTATAATGCTTTCTATTCCTGAAAAAGGATTTTTACTTTCATACCTATCTGTATTTCTTTTTTACTTTTTGGGGTTGACAAAATTTTTCGAAATAACATGTTCCAGAATATTTTTTGAATTTCAAAAGTATTTTTGAAAGTAATATTTGTATTTGAACTAGTACTTCAATGTCAACTCCCGCCCCCGATACTCATCGCGCGCATTTAATTGCGGTTTCAGCTTTTCGATGTAGATCGCTTCTATCGTCATTAGTTTTTCAACCCCGCGACAAGCATCAAGAATCTCCCATTTTACGTTTTGTGTCTGACTAGAGAACTGTGTCACGTATTTAAAAATGTACTAAAAACCTTGGGTTTCAAGGTTAAAGATTTACTTTAAAATTTAATTTATTACCTGATTTAGGTCTGACACAAGGTTGATAGGTGTCAGAAAGGAAAATAGGCCTGTGATTAGACAGAGCTCAGGCTTCGAGCGAAATCAACAAAATTGACATATCTTTGTCGACTTAGTTAATTTACCACGATGATAGAACCGATATTGGGTAGCGACCAAAGCGAGGAAGAAATTCATTCCTTGAACACACAAGCTTCCATCAGAGCTAACCACTCTATTAAATCTAGTCTAATTAAACCAAATTTTCTTCATCATAATCTACTTAAAAATTTAACTTATAACTTTGCATTTTAACCCAGTACCACGCTCAATTAGCCAAGGACAGAGAGTATTGCGCACGGCTGGCTTGTATAGTGGCGACAGAGACTAAAAGTAAATAGAAAACCAACACTCAATAATATTGAGCGTTGTACTGATTTCTAAAAGAAATCTACTTTTTTTGAAAATCAACTTTCGACACGAGTCTGACGTCTTAACATCACGACCCGAAAGAGGAATTTTGAACTGGTGTCGGGATTCGACAACGAAAACTGCCATCTTCGAACTTTCAAGTGCGTACTCCCTAAAATTTCGAATACCGCAAATCGGTTCGTACATGTTTTTTCGATAATAAAATAGCGTTCAAAAATAAGCGAAATTAAATTCGACATAAGTTGACTTAAAATACACCATTGAACCTTGAGTTTTTTGAATTCTTTCAAGAAAAAAATACAGTGTCAATAGGATTCAAAAGCTGCTGATTTAGAGTGTCAAAAAATAGTTCGGGTTTTGAACATAATTATTGAAATAATTTGAAAAACAGCAGCTTTTAAATAAAAGACTGATGGCGCGCCACTCCCCCAAAACGCTGTTACCGGAGCCTTTCACGGGTTCGAATGATTTTGAAAATTATGTTACAAACTTTGAGCTTTTGTCACAACTTCAGAAGTGGCAAAGAAAGGAAACAGTAAACGGAGCCGAAACCGAAATTGATTACCATTATTTTGCGTTAAGGCTACAAAAATTGGCTACTGATTTCTATCGTACACGTTCGAAGGAGACTAGGAAAAACTATGATGAGAGCGTGAAGGCTTTCAGACAACTTTTAAATGAGAAATCTGTAGTTTTCCGGGGATGCTAGCTAGGAGAGTCCAGCAGCCGGGTGAAAAATTAACAGAGTTTCTAGGTGATTTGCAAATTTTAACCTTGAAAGCATACCCTCAGAAGTCTGACGAGATAAGAGAACATTTCATTTTGAGGGCATTCCTCGAAGGCATAGAAAAAAATCAGGTGCGACTCGACCTGAGAAAGAACTTGGGTGACGCGGACTTTAGACAAAGCTTTAGAAAGAGCACTACATATTGAAGCAGTCACGAGAATTGAGGGGGAGGATAATGAGCCGCGGGTTTCTGCCATCCAGTCGAATGAAGAAACTCAAATAGTTAATTCGATTGACGATTTAGTGCGAAAACTGCAGACTAACCAATCTAACAGGCAAGATAATCAAGAGTTTTCATCGCAAGGGGCGAGACCAAAAGAGTTTCAATGCGGATGTGAGCATCGTTCAAGAGAGACCGTAGATAGTAATAGAAACTATAATAGCTATAACAGAAGCAGCGTTGATAATAGACGAACCAATTGCGACAGTAGAGTGCGATCGTCAACATCAGGAGGCAAGTACAGAAGCCGAGGTCGTTCGCACGAGAGTCAAGAGGAGCAGTCAAAGACAGTTGTGAGTTTTGAGGGCGAAAAATGGCGCCGTTGCGGTCAGCGAAATCATGCTTCTAAGGAATGCAGGAATTGTTTTGAATGTGGGAGTCCAAATCATTTCAAACGAAATTGCGTGTGTTTAAACAAGAATTAGCTGAAGATGGCAGGGCTTCATTTTCAGCTAGCTGCGTAAAAACTTTGCGTGACTGAAAGAGCCCAGTGGAGGCCTTGTTTGCCAAAATAATGGGAAAAGACAAACTGATAAAGGCCTTAATTGATAGTGGAAGTTGTGTTAATTTTTAGGTGACACACTCTACCAGCAATTGTGAGAACCAAACTAGATCAGAGTGTAAAATAAAAATATAATAGGTGCCAACAATTGAAAAATGCCTGTGAAAGGTTCAACAGCTATTCAGGTCCAACTTCAAAAATTTACACCTGAGATAACAGTTGAGTTTCTAGTGGTCAAAATTGAGATAACACCTTGTTTATTGGGCATGGAATTCTTATATAATTTTGACTGTTTTTTAAAACTCAGAAAGAACAAACTTTTTTTGCGGGACAATTGGGAAAACATTACTATTGTCCCCATCCCAATAAAGTACTAAGAATTTGCTGCTGAGGATCACGAATTGACTCGTCGCTGCGAAGGTTTCATTAAATGCAAAATTATTGATGAAGAAGGTAACATAACACAGCAAACAGAAATTTTAGTCGAACCCATGAAGACATGAATGATGATATCGTATGGGTTCGAGTTCTGAACCTTACATTAGAACCAAAGAAAATTTACAAAAATTCGAGAATCGCATGTGCGGAAAACAATGAAAAAATTTAAAGAGTACAACAAAATAACCCTGAGAATATTGGATAACATAGGGATGAATTTGATTTTGAGAAACATGTGAACTCAAGTTCAACGTGCTTGTCTTGTGAGGAAATGACAAAAGTGAGGTCACTTTGCACAAAATATGAAGTAATATTTTCGCAAAACTCAGATGATATGGGATTTTGCGACCGATTTTATCATAAATAAAAACAAAAAAGGATGCTGTGCCTTTCAGACGTACATGCGGTAGCATGAGCTTTGAGAAAAGAGTAGCCACGAAAAAAATGTTGAAAACTTGGAACAAGACAACTTAGTCGAGCCAACACATTCCGATTGGGCAGCACCATCATTACATGTACCAAAAAAGGATGGAACCTATCGATTGGTTGTAGACTACTGTTGTCTGAACAAATAAATAGAAAAAACATGCTGGCCTTTACCACAAATTAATGAGGTTATTGATTCACTGGAAGGAAATATGTACTTCTCGAACATAGATCTCTTGTCGTGATACTTTCAGATGGCGATAGAGGAAGAGGGTCAGAATTTAGCAGATTTCATAACGCCTCTTGGCCTGTATAAGTGGAAAAGACTCCCAATGGGACTAGCGTCTGCTCTAGGTGCTTTTCAAAACCTAATTGAGTTAGTTTTTGCTGGCCTCTCTTACGAAGTGGCTCTAGTGTATGTAGATGACGTTATCGTTTTCGGAAGAAATTTCGACAAACATCTGAAACAATTAGAACTGGTTTTCCAACGTTTAGCGGAGAATGGATTAAATATTAAGGGATCAAAATGCAATTTTTTCCAAAAACGTGTCAGCTTTTTGGGGCACATTATATCAGAGAGTGGAGTCGAGGTCGACCCAGAGAAAGTGAGAGCGGTAGAAAGAATGAATGAACCATCGTCCCTGAAGGACGTCAGGGCCTTTCTCGGCCTTGTGGGCTATTATTGGAAATTTGTTCCGGGGTTGGGAAAAACAGCAGAACCTCTTCACAGTTTACTCAATATGTCAAATAAAGTTGAATGGAGTAGAGTGCAAAAATGCGGTAACCGAGTTAAAAAAGAAGCTTTTGGACGCCCAAACTTTAGGATATTCAAACGATAGGGATCCGTATACATTAACTACAGAACAGATGCTTCGTTGACAGGAATTGGAGCAATTCTGACCCAAAAACAAGGAACGGAGGATAGAGTTATTGTATATGCTAGCAAAACTCTGAGTAAAAGTCAGCGACGTTTTTCAGCCACTAAGTGGGAATTATTTGCATTTTTTCGTTTTACCCAGCATTTTAAATACTATTTACTTGGTCAGCACTTCTTAATTATAACGGATCAACGGGCACTTGTCTCGATCTATAATTTTAAAGAACCAGACGGTATGGTTGCAAGATGGATAGAGAAACTTGGGCAATTTAACTTTGACATCAAGCAAAGAGCAGGCAAAAAAATCCCACACGCAGACCGTCTGTCGCGCATAAACACAGAAGACGATGAACAAACGCTTTTGTTGACGCTATTGCGACTGACGCAGAGCAAGACATTACCGATTATGGTAGTCGAGGTTGGCAGTTAGACAAACTGCATAGAGTAAAACCGCGAGATTTGCAGCAAAATGACAAACTACTTAAAGAAGTATACTCCTGGTTACTAAACAAAAAACGATTGGAATAACAGCAGATGAAAAACGGAGCATCAAAGGGGTTATGGAAATACTGGGTTTAGTATACAACTCTTTGTCTCATAGACGGGATTTTGTATCGTAAACACCAAACAGAAGCAAACTTTGGGACTGTTTACCAAATGCCTGTACCATGGGAGAGAGTGTCCAACGTGCTTGAGCTGTTGCACTACTCTCGTAATTGAGGTCATTTTAGGATTGAGAAAACCTACCAAAGGGCTTGTGAAATGTTTTATTGGCCGTGCATGAGAAGGCACGTAAGAAACTGGATAAAAAGCTGTTACGTGTGCCTAAAAAAGAAAAGGCACTAAGCAGTAACATCGGCATTCACTCACAATATGAAAACCTAATCATCCATTTTGGCAAGTATCTCTTCGTATCATGGGTCCACTTCCCGAGTCTCAGGGAAACAAGTACATTTTGCTTATCGGTAATCAATTCAGTAAGTGGTACAAAGCCATAGCTTTACCCAATCAAGAGGCAAAAACCGTGTCAAGAGCGTTTCTTGAACACTGGATAGTGAGATTTGCCTGTCCAGTCAACCTACACAGTGACCAACTGTCGGACTTTATGTCAAAATTATTTTGTAGTCTTTGCAGTGAACTAGGAGTTCAGAGGACATCAAAAGCGTCCTAACACCCACAAGGGAACGCGATGATTGAAAGAACAAATCGGACAATAGAAGAATGTCTCTCCGAATACATAGTCCAATATCAACATGAGTCGACAAAACTTCTACTTTTAGCGATGATGTCATGTCGATCATCAATTCATAGTGTAACAAAATACAGCCCCGCGTATGTGGTACTGCGTTTTCCACTGTCGCTACCTATAGACTGCATCTATAGCACACCACAGACCGCAATATATCCAACAACAAGTGACTATGTTTTCAAATTGAAACAGAAACTACAGGAAACGCATCAGTTGATGTGAAAATATATGGATGTCAAACAAGAACGCCAGAAGACCTGTTATGATCACAGTAAGTATGGACCGAACAATAAAGTTGGCGAAGAAGTGTTAGTTTTCAACACACCGGTTAAAAAAGGAAAAACAAGAAAATTTACTTCTTTCTATAGAGGAACATACATAATTGTTGAAATTATAAACGTTTTGAATTTCAAGGTAGAAGATAAAAAGACGAGGGAAAACTATTAAGGTCCATTATGACCGACTGAAGAAATATAAAACACGAGAAAAGCCATTCACGCCTGAGCCTAAGGCGAAACGAAAAACAACCATTAAGGAGCAGAAGAAAACCAAATTGAACAGCTCAGACGCTGGCGATATAATTGAAATAGAATCATCAACGGACACTGAAAGCAATCTAAACACAAAAAACCAATCCGAAGCTGAGGATGATATCGATTCACTAAATGTTACAAATGACACGTCTGAGAATGAAGCTAAAGAATCAGAGCAAGAAACCTCTAAAGGGGCAAGAGAAGGTACAAAATGTTTCCGAGGGAGGAGGTGCAAATTCAACAAAACCTACAGAGTACACTGGAAAAAAACAGCAGAAACAAAAGTTCCAAAACCAGAAAAAAAAGCCACAGGAATCTAGAAGTAAAACAAAAAGTACTGAAGAAAAGATTAATAGTGATCCCAAGGCACCAAAAATGGCTACAAGGTCTAGCAGCCGAATAAAATTGGTGCCTGATAAATTAAAAAAATTACTCTACTGAGCAAGATGAAGAGTACTTCAGCTGCGAGAAAACTGATGATGTTTTTGTTTCGGGAAAATCCAGAAAAAAATAATGGAATCGAAAAGAAAGACGAGTTCGTCCGGAGCATCGTGTGATGCCATTTTCACTTCTCCATCACCTTTTATCAAGTTATACGATTATGATTTTGACAATATCGTATCTACAAAGATCTATTCTCTGGATCACAGTACAAATTCTGTAAAAAAAATTCGAGTATCGAACGAAAACGGAAGAAGAAGGTAGTGTGATATATGCTGAGGCTCAGCCTGTGATAAAAGTAAAATTGTGCATGTATGAAGCGGCATATACGGTGTCGGCACTTAAAAAAGCAACCATGACGATGCCGTTTTTCTCACAGAAAGCTCGGGACTACTGAAATCAATATACCCTTTAAATGAGGGGAGTTTGAAGAAATATTTTGCAGAACAAAAACTTTGCCATACCAGGTTTTGGAGATAGGGCATTTGAAGTCAAGAGATCGGTAACTGAAAAACTTTTACGACAGACCAGTGAAACCCGTTATGTCGTGGAGCATAGTCAAAGCCTCAAGCCACCAAATGGGCACGAAGGTGCTATGTATGCGGAGCCTGTAGAGTGGACTTCACCTAAAGAACAAAAATTTTTTGGAAATGTGGTAATTCATGCAAAAATTTACATCGGAACAATTTGGCGAAAGTTGCTACAAAGAAACTTATTGAATTTTAAGGATCCCCTAGGTTTCTCAAAAACTGTTTATATCAAAACCAAATATTTTGAAGACGACTTAGTGAACTGTTTCTTTTTGAAAATCAAGGTGAGCAAACATGTCAAACGATCAAACACTTTAAAAAGGAGGAGCCTGCAAAATTTTTTGGTAACAACAAGACCACTTTTATCAGCCGAAAGTCTTTACTCAAAAACAAATATGAAGACTTTGCATTTGAAATCTTAGAGTACAAAGCAATTAGTTTGTGTGGACAGCAGGTGAAACCAAACGGAGTTCCAGCTGTTTTTTACTCCGAGGAAAGTTCAGAACTGAAAACTGGTAAACTTAAAAGAACCATGGAAATGTTTCTTTCAAGCGTTGTTGACACTTTAAATTTCGAACTTCTCAAAGAGAGAGAAATTTTTTTATTGAAAATTAGAATGCCCAACGCGAGATTCAACGACTAAAAAGTCAAACTATGATTGAAATATCAAAAAACGTTGTTAGTCCATCAGTAACGCTCTTGGAGAAAAGAACTCACGTCAAAAGAGCAGGATCTGTGTTATATGTGCATAAATGTGCAAAGATGGTAGCAACAATAACTAAATTTCCTTTTTGCCAAGAAGAATTTCCTGTGTTGGTAGAGGTTCAGAAATTTTCTTCTATTAGATATTTGGACCCCATTACAAAGATTTTGTATCATATTTATACAATCGCTGCATGCAACCCGCTTTATCCAAATGTTGTCAAATTAGAAGACGGCAGTTTTCAACAATATGGAGAAATGCTGAAGAAACTCAATCGCAAGATATATCAGTGGTCGATGAATAGTAACTCAAATGTAAGTGATGAAAACCTGCATCTCAGCTTTTTCTCCATATCACACGTAAAACAGAGCCAAATTGCTCGAACAATTTGCCATAATAGTAACAATATTATCAGTTGGGAAGCATTCAGAGATTCGGATGGAAAATACAGTCATGAAAATTTTGTTCACTGGAACGATCAGTTCCAACAACATTTTTTTAACAAATGAAATAACAATTTTTTGGAATTTGAGAACCGAAATCTTATCCATTTGGTTATAAGCGAAGGACAATGCTGTGTCAGTCTTAACAGTCTACCTCATTTTTCAATTTCTGAAAAATTTCCTAAAATGTTCATATATTTAGGATTATTTATTAATGGAGCGTCTTGGCGACAACTGTTGCGAAATCGTGACCCCATAACGGGAACACGTATGTATAATCAATTACTCAGAATAATAAATGAACGCAGAGAACAAAAGAAAATGATTGAAGAAAAAGAGTCCATGAAAGAGTCAGTTGTTTAAAAAAAGAGAGGAACGTATCGAGTTCGAGACCAAAAAAAAGAAAGAAGAATAATAGGCAACGTCTCGAGTTCGAGAACAAAAAAATTGTATTGAGTTCAAAACCAAAAAAAAGAAGAATAGGCAACGTCTCGCGTTCGACACCAAAAAATTCGTCTTGAGTTCAAGACCAAAAAAGCGGGAACGTCTCGAGTTAGAGACCAAGAAAAAGGAAAAATTTTGAGTTCAAGATTGAAAATAATGAGAAACTTTAGAAGCAAAAAATGGTTTTTTATAACCAATATAGGGGGTAACGAGATTCCACAGATTGGTGAATATGTATACTCCATGCCTGAATTGTGGAAAGTTATTTCCAAGTTTTGCACGCGAGCGTATCGAGTGGAATATTGTCTGTCGCGGACTCGGAAAGTATTTACGCTAGAACATCTGGCACCAGCCAAAATTCGGTCGCGTGCTCTGCAGACTAAAGTGGAACTGCAAAACCAGTGCTCACAGTTAGAGAAGTTGAGGAGTACTAACTCTTCACTTCAACAAGATCTCGTCGAGTTTCGACAGGAACTGGATAACTATTGCAACTAGACCAAAGAGGCAACAAAAGAAGTTCTGGGTAAATGGAGCGCCGAGTGTGAGGCCTTACGAGATAACTTAAAGGCAGCAGCAGCCAGAAATGCTGAACAGGAGCAATCCATTGAGGCATTGAAGCAAGAGTAGGCCGATTTGAAAGACAAATTTGCTAGGAAGGGCGAAGCCATCGAAATTATGGAGAAAATGAATTACGAACTGAAATCAAATCTTGAGCAGCTGGAACACTACAATCAGTAGTTGGCCAACGAATGCCCAAAAAAGAATCTCTCATTGATCGACAAAAGAGTACTCTTAGGAACGAAAAAGCCAAAACCAAGGCCACGGAAATTGTTTATTCGAAATTCGGAGCAGCAACAACATTATGAAACGGCCTGCAACGCTATACGAGACTTAGTTGGTAAAAAGTTCGGCTTCAAATGATCAGATCAAGACTATCACAAAATGAGCCTGCTGACGCACCTTGATGCTGTTGGAGACGAAGAATTTTTCAAGACCATCAACCAGGCGTATCAAATTCTGACAATTGATGCGGCACGGGAAGCGTACAACATATCTGGACTTGGCGAGGCTGAGAAAGTTATGAACAATCAAAATTGATATTCAAACTGTCCATATGAAGCTACAAACTTTTTGTATAGTACGACGTTCACATAACAAGATCTGTGAATGAAAATATTGTTTAATGTTTAGTGAGTGGTGAATTCTATTCTTGTTTAGAGGAGGGCAGTGTGAGTGTCACACATATATAAAAAAATGTACTAAAAACTTTGGGTTTCAAGGTTAAAGATTTAGTTTAAAATTTGATTTATTACCTGAACAATGGCTGACACAAGGTTGATAGGTGTCAGAAAAGAAAACAGACCTGTGATTAGACAGAGCACAGGCTTCGAGCGAAATCAACAAAGCTGACACATTTTGTTGAATTAGTTAAATTACCACAATGATAGAACCGATATTGGGTACCGACCAAAGCGAGGAATAAATTCATTCATTGAACACCAAACTTCCATCAGAGCTAACCACTTTTTTAAATCTAGTTTAATTAAACCAGCTTTTCTTCGCCATAATCTACTTAACAATTTAACTTATAACTTTGCATTTTAACCAATACCACGCTCTATTAGCCAAGTACATATAGCTTTGCGCACGGTCGGCTACTATAGAACAAAAAACGTTGACTTCTTAGCTACAATGTGAGAATTCTCATGAAGATCCCAAGAAAAAAGTACCTTGCAAATTTTATTTCACTGAACATCCCCGTCTCTAAAACTACTGTCAAGCCAAGTTTCGCATAAACTTTGTATCTATAACCCTCCACTGAACTCAAATTACCTCTGGCCCTCCATCCTCTTCCGTTCACTTCTTAGCACACTTTCTTCTATGCTTCATATGGCTCCCATTATCCTTGCTCGCGACATTAATTTATGAATAGTCAACTGGGACGAAATGTCGAGCATCAACTCTTACGAGCAAGAGTGTGTTGATATCTTTCTAGATTTCAATCTAACTCAACTAAACAAGATAAACGATCGCATTTCTGATGTATGCTTTTCAAATAGCCCATCACTTATCGTATCATTCAGCACATATCCGTCAACAATCTTGGATGACAGCCCAACTTCAGATCACGAAACACTCTTTATCCACACCTTGATCTGCAACGGCTCACACAGAAGGACACGTAGATGCCTCTTTAACTTCAAGAAGATGGACAAAGAGGGTATCCTAAAAGCACTGACAAAAGATCCACTCACTCCATACCGCTGGACAAATCCTGCGCTGATGGTTCAACATTGGCACGAATGGTTAGAAGCCAAAGTGGAAACCTTTGTTTCTAAAAAAAACAGCACATCGATCATCACTGCCTCACTGGATTACTCCAACCATTTCCAACGTCATCAGGAGGCTCAGAACAGCAGATACCCGAGCTGAAAAAGGCGTAATAACTGAAAAGCAGAGATCTAAACTTGCGCAGTTGTAAGCTGATGTGGAGCGCAAGACAATCTTTTTGCTGGACGTTCTACAGAGAAATTCTTCAAACATCTGACGCGAGTCAAAAGGTCACCTATTCTACCGCCTGTAATACAATTAGCGGACCAGAAGGCCAGAAAAACGCTAGAAGAAGCCAACATGTTAATTGTGTACTTCATCTCAGTGTACAACCCAAGAGGCACTTGTGAAACTGAGAACCTCTAACATTCACTAGTTTGTGACTTTAACACATGTCCTGAGAAAGTTTGCGTAATACTAAGAGAGCTCAACATCATTAAGGCTACGGATCCTGACGGCATTCTCCCATGTTTTCTGCGAAGTTGCGCGAAACCGTTAGCCAAGACCCTGTCCTTCATCTTCATAAAAGCAAAAGAGGCCGGCGATTTCCCTTCATGCTGAAAAATCTCTTGCATTGAGCCATTGCACAAGGAAAGTGCCAAAGACAAGGTTGCTAACTAACGCCCAGTTGCTTTGTTATCTTGTGTCAGTAAAGTTCTCGAAAAATGCTTTTACGACAAACAAATCAAAATCGTTAAATCCCACATCTCCGAGTGTCAGTTTGGATTTCGGGGAGGCAGATGATCCGTACTCCAGCTTCTAGTCTTTCTGAACAAAATCGCGGAGAGCAAGTTCAGCTCGATGGTAACCATGCTGTCTACTTAGACCTGAAGAAAGCCTTCGACAAAGCTGATCATTCCATTCTAGCAGCAAAACTCCAAGCTCTAGAGTCAGTGGTCGATTGCTCAAAATAATCAATAGCTACTTACACGATCGAAGACAAACTGTTCAAATCAACGGCACCAAGTCATCAGAATGGAAAGTGACCAGCTGTGTACCTCAAGGCTCTAGATTAGGACCGCTCTCCTTATCAGTGTACATAAACGATCTTCCCGAAGCTATCAATGATGTGTTCGTGAGTGTGTTCCTCATGGCAGATAACAGCAAGCTCTTAGCCAGCGGTGCGTCCCTTCAACGATCCCTGGCCTTTCTGTCGAATTGGTCATTGGCCAAAAAAATGGAGTTTCACCCAAGTAAAACCAAAATGGTGATATTCTCGGGGCTGAAACCCGAATAGAATCTCTGCAGCGAGTCAATCGGCGCGTTGAATAGTCACAAGAACCTGTACCGTATAGTTTCTTCAAACCTGTCATGGTCAGAACACCTATCCTGAAGGCTTGGCAAGGCATACGGATCCCTCAACCTGCTTAATAGGAACGTCTCCACCAAGCTGAGTTAGTGAGAAAATCAGTCTGTAGAAAAGCACATTCGTCGCTGTCATCAGCTACGCATCGCCCTGTTGGCACGCTCCAAGAGGCGATATGAGGAAGTTAGAACTGATCCAGTGCCGCGCGACAACATGGATGCTGCCAACCATCAGTGGCTATAAAGAGCGCTTAGTCTATCTGGAGGTGCTCCCATTTCCAATTTACCTTCAAATAATTGACGTTCTCACATTGAATAAGATATGCAATGGAACAAACGATCTCTGCTGGGAGGACGTCGTATCTCTGAAGGACGAACCCAGACAAGAAAAAAAAATTCCGAGTTGCAGAAAACCACAATTTGACTCAACCCTCAACGAATTTTTTGCTCGCACAACTCGACTATTATTTCTTCCATCCATTGACCTTACAAGACCTATTGGGCTGAAACCATCGTTACTTCGAATATTCTGGCAATACTTCACTTCAGCGAAAAATACCTTTGTTCATGGAGAATTGCTTGCAGATGCCAAAATTGTTTTGGCTGAAAACTCAAACTTCTAGTTCGGGACGAGAGTCCCCTCAACATGTTGTAAATTCAAATTCTTATTATTTTGAGATGTTGATCCATCTCAGCATAAACTATATAGGTGAAGTTGGCCTTACTAATGATACACCAATCTCAATTGAACTTTTAGAGAGAGAAACGCATGAATTCTTATTGCAGTATAACACCAATTCGGTATTCAAATTAAAAACATAAAAAACATAAGGAGCAGAAAGTTTTTTAAACGAATGATAATAAGAAAAACCCAGTCGACGAAGCACTCATGAAAAAATGGAGGACAAACTTTAAACTCTGCTATAAAAAATGTGTGTAAAACGTTTTCAATGAGTTTTTAGTATGCATAATTTTTCTTATTACACCTATTTTGGAGTTCTATTTCATGGAACTTTGGTGAAAAATTGATTTTTCTAGAAATACATAAGATCTGAGGCCTTGAAAAACGATTTCAGGGCCTCAGATCTGAGGCCACTTGGGAGAATAACAAATTGCTTGAACGCGTCCCTGGTACCTGTGAATTGCTGAATGGTTTTGTCAGTGCTAAAATAATTTTTTGATCAGCACAGTTCAGACGAGTTTCCAGACCCCAGTTTACCCGTTTTTCCAGAAAAAATAACATTGAACAAATGGCTACTGCAGTCAAGATAAGAAAGAACAATTGCATCTAAAAAAACTTGCAGGGAGCCGCGTCCTAATTGTTTTGATTGTTTCACAACTTGAACCAAATGTGCTTGAAGACAACGCACAGAGAGTCTCGTTAGACGTAAAAAGTTTATACACGAATGTGCTCCTTTCGGAAGCGATAGAAATAGCTCTAACATGCCCTTATTCAAGTGACCACGCTTCAAATTTAGAAAAGACGGCTCAGCAATGGCAGCATCCTTGGCGGTCATATTGGCAAACATTTGGATCAAATTGTTCAAAGATAAAATAAAAGATGAGAGTTATAGTCCTGAGCCAAGCTTGAAGAAAGATCTCAGTTAAAAACGCCCACATTGTTCAAGAAAATAGTTTGGAATAGTAAACGAGTTGAAAAAGTACAATGCAGAAATTGGTTTCATGAGAAATGCCAGAACATAAACAATGAAAAGTATAAATTAAGGGGGATATAGTTTGGTTCTGTAGCAACTGCAACATATTACCAAAGAGAGAACTCAAGTTAGAGAGAAGTCTTTTTGCAACAAACGTTGATTAAATTGTATGTACCACAAAATCAACAAACGAGGAAGTGCTCAGAAAAGTTAAAGCATAGCAAAAAACCTTCAGTTTACATTAGAAAATCTAAATCGCAAATGGCCAGCTGGCCATTCTTGACATGAATGTACGTGTAAGCAAAGAAAATATATTTTCATGCAAAGGATACCGTAATCCAACTGATACCTCTCTATTTTTAGGCATTCACAGTTATGCCCCACAAGAGACATGTAGTGCAAGGCATTGTGATTAGGCTCTTCTGTTGCACAGGTAATTGGAAAAGTTTTTTGACGACGCACTTAAAACAAATGAAGATACATTGTTGAAAAACAAGTAAACTGAAAGTTGGTCTGCAAAAATTACAAACGAAACTCTCGAAACAGTTATGGCAGGGAAACAGAAGTACCTAAATACCGAGAAAAAAAATATAACATTGGCAAAAAATGATGGTGAGGAAATCCCCGCATTTTCACTGCAATGCAGAGGCTTTTTAAGCACGCGATTGAAGAAAAACTACGGATAATATCTCGGTTAGATAATATTTTTACTACTAGGAAACTTACTTGCTTTCGCTTAAGTCGAGTTTCGATAACAATCTGAAATCTCACGTGGTTTATGAAACTTTTGTAGTAGATATGAGTCCAACTAAGTCGGCCAGACTTGCCGTCATTTTACCACGCAATGTACAGAGATCTAGATACTTGATTCATTAGTTGGGCAGCACGTAAGCGAATTTTGTTAGCGTTCTTCTGATTCGCGAATCCTTGACCAGTGCAGTGACACTCAGAAAATGATTACCGTGGAGGCCTTGCACATAAGGCAAAGAAAACCAAAAATTAAACACGTGCGAGGAATGCCGGGGGTGGGAACCTGACACTCAAGTTTTAGTCTGATGGGTGAGTTGGCTTGATCGGAAAAATTTTTTTACGAACAATGTATGAAGAAATTTTTAATGAACAATATATGAAGAAATATGTCTTGTGTCAACAATATATGAAGAAAAATTCCTTGCATTCGCATAAGTCGAGTTTCGATAAAAATCTGAAATCTCGTGGTTTTTTTTGTAGTGGATGTGAACCCAACTATGGCGGCCAGATTTGCTGTAACATTACCAAGAGAAATACAGAGCACAAGATACTTGATTCACCGGTTGAGCAGCACGTCAGCGATTTTTGTTAGCGTTCTTTTGACTGGCGAATCATTGACCAGTGCAGCGACACCTAAAAATTGGTTACCGTGGAGGACATGCACATAAGGAAACGAAAACCAAAGTTAAACACGGGCGACGAATACCGGGGGACGGGATCTGACACTCAAATTTTAGTCTGATTTGTGAGTTGGCTTGTTAGGAAAAAAATTTAACGAACAAAATATGAAGAAAAGCAAACAATCACAATACTAATGGAAGAGTTTTGAAGGTTGAAAATCAACAATTTCCAAAAGTTCAAAAATTCGATTTAAACAGGTGGAGCAATTCCAAAAACTAAAAACTATAATCTTTGTAAAGATTGTTGATATATATTCATTTTGTTTAAAAGCACTCATAGATTAAAGCTGCTTGTTCGGAAACAAAATTAACGAATAATATATGAAGAAAAGCAAAAAATCACGCTACTGTGGGAAGTTAATCTCTCAAAAACTCAAAAATGGAAAAAAAATTGAGCGACATGTTTTGAAAGTGGCAAATCAAGAATTTTTAAAAAATTTTCTTCGAACAAGTGGAGCAATTCCAGGAACTAAAAACTATTATCTTTGTAGTGATTGTTGATTTTTTTCCATTTTGTTTAAAAACACTCATAGAGTAATGCTGATAACCTGCCGATTCTAGTTATAACGAAAACGTTTGGTTTTAAATTTAGACTATTTGGCTTTTATGTTTTTTATTTGAAAGAAAGCATTAGAGTTATTAAGACAAGATCCTACTAATTCAGCCAGTTTTGGATCTGTGCTTTCTAAGTTTGCGTTCTGATTTTCCTTGTTGCTCGATAAAATACCCAGCTAGAATATGAAAAATATTTGACTGGAATTAAAACTTCAAAAACGTAATCAAGTTGAACAATTCGTTGTCTTCTAATTAAAAATCTGTAAAAACAAATCAACAGATTTGATTTTGCACTTGAAAGAATTAGTAAACTGAAATTTGCGATTAAAAAAATTATTCTCAATTTCATGTATCTAAAATATTTGAAAGTAAGTTGACAAGGCAATAACAGAAAGGCTTCCTGCCTTAAACAACAAACAGTAAGCAAGGGTACAGTGCAGTTGACAGTTGACAAGATCTATATAACCGATTTAAAAAGAATAATTGCTTCGAACAAACAGGATCCGTTCAAATTGTGCCCCCCAGATTAGTGGAGTCATATTATTTATACCCCTCAGACGAACGTGCCATATTTATACATAATGATTTACAATGTAATGACACGTGCGTGCTCTGTAATGGGGGAGTATAAAGTAGTGGTTAACACAAGCGCAAAAGAATCTCAAAAAAGTAATTTTTTTGGAGAAATTCAGTTGCTGGGACATTTTTGTTGATATGTTGATCTCTGTCAGCTTAAAATATATAGGTAAAGTTGGCCGTACTAATGATACACCAATCTCAATTGAACTTTTAGAGAGAGAAACGCATGAATTCTTATTGCAGTATAACAGCAATTCGTTATTCAAATTAAAAACATAAAAAACATAAAGAGCAGAAAGTTTTTTAAACAAATGATAATGAGAGAAACACAGTCGACGAAGCACCCATGAAAAAATGGAGGACATACTTTAAACTCTGCTATAAAAAATGTGTGTAAAAAGTTTTCAATGAGTTTTTAGTATGCTTAATTTTTCTTATTACACCTATTTAGGAGTTCTATTTCATGGAACTTTGGTGAAAATTGATTTTTCTAGAAATACATAAGATCTGCTGCCTTGAAAAATGATATGAACAGATCTTTAGTTTATTTGATATTTAGCACTTGGGAGAATAACAAATTGCTTGAACGCTTCCCTGGTACCTTTGATTTCCTGAATGGTTTGGTCAGTGCTAAAAGAATTTTTTGATCAGCAAAGTTCAGACGATTACATTATAAATGAGCGGAAAAATACAGTTTCCAGACCCCAGTTTACCCGTTTTTCAAGAAAAATAATATTGAACAAATGGCTACTGTAGTCAAGATAAGAAAGAACAATTGCATCTAAAAAACTTTTGAAGACTTTGCAGGGAGCCGGCCGCGTCCTAATTGTTTTGGTTGTTTCGATAGCATTTGTCATCTTTTGTAAAGCTCTTTATCTTGGCTTTCGAACTTTAAGTGACAGTCAATAATAAACCCGAGTTATTTTCAAACAAATTTTAATTTTACTTTTTGATTGATCAAATGAATTGTTTCCTATAAATTGTGACGCTCATCATTAGTTTACCAGAAAAAGGTAATTGGCTTTGATATCGATTAGCTCATGTGACTTGGAAAATAAATTAAATTTGGCAAAATTTTGCACCTGATAAAGTTATTTGGTTTCACTTGACTTGTTTACAAAAATGGTGAATTTTTATCAGCATAATGGAGTAAAGTGATGTTTCCATCAATTGTATGCATGCAATTGACATAGAGATCAAATGGTAGTGGACCATGCAATGTGTTCTGTGGGTTGCTCCTTTTTATCTTTTACCAGCTCAAGTTAACTTCGTTTAAACGTACACGTTACAATCTTTCAGAAAGAAAACTTAGTATGAGTGACACTTCATTCAGTGAAAAACAGATTGAACAAAAAGGATCCAAAACCAACTTATTACGGGTATAGAAATTGTTGTCTCTCTGGAAATGCCGATAATTAAGCATGCAAAATTTTCTGAAATTTTTCAAACAAAAACATTTGGTGCAGATATGGACCAAAAATTTACAACTCTTACGAGTCCTTTTTCGTACTGTTGGTTAACGTCATCAAGTTTGAGTTGTTCTGGAAGTACACTGTTTTGGCACATTCATTTAATTGGTGAGATGAGGCACAAACATTATGCGCCGTCTTTAATTGCCCAAACGGTATCAATGCATGGTTAAGATGTGTACGCGGATTATATTCCTTAATTGTTTCAAACTGACAGCCCTCGTTCGTATTCTTAAAATGGAATGAAATGGGTAATCAGATGGTTTTGCATAGGAAAATTTTAGATTATAACCATCCTAAACAGCCCAGTTAACAAACGATTATTTAAAGTAATCATCTTTTTTGTAATCAACTGATAGAATGTCACAAAAACAATTTCGCAAAATATTCGTTGATGAGATGTTGTGGTTGCACCCGATTTTGATGTTAAACTTTCAGTTACCTCTCTCAATACTGATAGATAAAAATGTTTGATGAACATGATTCTTTTTTTAAAAAATCGTTCCTACTTTTTTGTATGAACCCAATATTTGCAGTTCTGCCTCTCTGAAAATACCAAAAATTTTTTTTGCTTTCCTGCAAACATGATTTGCATTCATCGTCGAACAACTTATTGTTGAAAGGTTTTGTTGACTTTAAATTACGAAGAATAAGTTAAATAAAAAACTTTATTTGAAGTTCGAATTGTGAATGCAGAAAATTCCAGGGTAGCGGCGATAACGCTTTTAAAAGCAGCGGGCTCATAATTGCCTTTGTAAAACAAAAAACAGTTTTTGGTTTTGTTTGTTCCGACTCCTGGGAAGAAGTGGTCTGTTTTAACTGTCTGTTTCAAATACAAATATTGCTACCGATGTTATTAAATCAGTGATAATATAATCTATGCGTGTTTCAGTTGTTTTGCAGATTCTAGATGGGAAATATGAGCAACGTGTACTTAGACAATAGGGTATTATACCACTATCAAGACCACTTACTTCCAGATTATTCAGATATTAATTATAGAATTGTCAAGATTTTTTACTAAGATATCAATAAAAACTTTTGGCCGCTTTTGTTTGTGTTGTAATTTATGTCTGAAGTAATGTTTTTTTCATTTTTGCTTTGAAATCTTCTTTACACTCCATCCATATTGATTTGTATGTTTTTCTGGTTGAACAGGTTTAAAAAAATTTTTGTTTTTGTGTTCTGATCAAAAAGAGCAATAACTCCTCCTTTACAGGGAATAAAATAGTTCCAATCCATTCTATGGAGAAAGTGCGTGTCTGATGAAGAATTCCCAGTACTACCCTCATGATAATTGATCAATCATGAAATTGCGTAATTGACCTTCTTTGTGACCTATTTTGCTTGTTTAGGTGACAAAAAAGAAAATTTTTGTCAAACTTCTGTAAAACCTTAATAACATTGCTTTTGTTTAACATGGGAACAGGGTTCGCGCAATTTCTCTTCTACTTTTATAGGGGAGCTTAATTAAATTAAAACTAAAATCGTTTTCAATGACGCTAGCCTGCATGATACGGAAAATTTATGCATAAGCATGCTAAGGTTAAGTAAATTTTTTTTCCTTGTGAACACGATGATGCTTAATGGGACTACTGCCTGCCTAAACGTTGATAATTGGTGGAATATTGAATTTTTATTCCAATGAGTGCCACAAAATTTTATATTGATTGCGATACGAGGCATTAGGTTTTTGTCTTGCCCTTATTTTTTTTGCTTAAATTTCAATGCCGTTATCACTAATCCTTGCTATGAATTGATTTACTAATTCCTTGTCTCTTTTATTTGACAGATGAATTCCGTCAGTATAAAGAAAACTTAATTTTTTTTGAGCTCGTTGTAAAAATTGTTCATATTCACTTTTACAGATTGGATAAACTTTGACACTTTTGACAAAGTACTTGAGTTTTCTGTTCAATTTTTGTATATTATCAAGTTTTTTCGACATACCCAAGAGAAATTAGTTAATAAACTGATATTACTTCGGGTGAAAACGTTTGAGCACAAGGGTAGAATAACTTTTTGTAGCTGCTTGGCCATGCAGTCGTTGACCCCAAAAACACGAACGCCTGTTTCATATGCTTCGGTTTTGTGTTACTGTTTCTTTCCAAGAGCTCCCAGGTCCGTGTCACTCGAAACTTTTAGCTACCACATTTGGACCAATTTGTTCAACCTTCATTCTGTTAGCGGTAGAGTCACCGATTATCATCGCAATAATATCTCGTTTAATCGGGACTGCCAGAATGTTTGTCCCTGTTACGGGTAAATGAAGGCCCTGTCGTTATTGTTCCTACGATTAACACCCATAGTTTTAAATCGGTTTCTGCTAAACACAATTTTTTGTGCATCTGTGTTGTTGACTGTTGTTGATATTTTTCCGGAACCTGAAAAGATACCATTTGGATTTTTCAAATCCATTGAATTTTCAATATTTTTGCTCATTTTTGTGGTGGGTATTCCATCCGGATTGGCACATTGGTGTTAATTGATCGATATATCTGTAAATGTTATTCGAAGATGTTGTATTTTTTCTGTAAATGTTCTGTAAATTTCGAATATATCTTTTCTTAAAGTCGGAAATTTATCGAAGTTCGACAACATGCTAAAAAATGGAGTTAGTTTGAGATCAAGGAGAACCTACTGTTTTTTGCAGAGACAATTCGGTCCCTCAGTTTTTTCGGAACAAAAAAGTGTCATAAGAAGAAAAAAGCTAATGCATATTAAAAAAACGAAAGTAACAAAAACGCTTGCTGAAACGAAACAAATAACGCCGTAATAAAAAAAAATAAGCCAAATAGGGCTCCACCCAGTGTTCGCTCCGCTGAACACAAGATGAGAAAAGTAGTTCTGGTAACATTTTTCTCTTTGAGCTGCTATGCAAACTGTGAAAAACTTACCAGAACACGTTAAATGACAGATGACTAATTAAGAAAAAAAAGTACGTTTAAAGGAGTCGGAGAAATTTGATAAAAACTAAAACATTTTACCCTGCAACCTATTTGCGAAATCCTGGGCCAAAAACGAGAAAAAAAGTGGCCAAAATGTGCAACTAAATATGTTTTTTCAGCCTTTGTCTTTGAAACAAAGTAGTCTTTGAAAAAATGAATAATCCAGTTTTGTTCTACCAAATCATCACTGGTAAGAGACCTCCAGTTAGGTTGGGAAAAATTTAAGTCACCACAGATTATTGTCGCACTAATCATTGGAAGTAATGACAGCATTGTCTGGAATTCCTGTAACTGGCATTTGTGTCTGCTTTTTTGGTGGATTATAGAAGGAATATACATTAATGGTATGACTGCCTATTTCAATTTTGCACGATACACAGAAATCACGTTTAGTAGTTTGTATTTGTTTAAAGTGAATAATATCTTCACAGTGATTAGAACTCGGCCTCGCATTGTATCGTATTCTCTGTCATTCACATCGCATTCTCTACGTCTATCAGATCTGTAGATGGTATAATCGTTAAGAGGGAACTCTTTAGATTCAATTTACACCTTAACCTTGTTTCCCAGAGATGTTTTACATTTTTATTTGAAAGGATAACTGCACTAGCTCATTTTTTGGTCAGTTTTTCTAATTAACTAAGCTTCTGGTGCTTAACTATAGGATATTGATGAATCTCAGTCAGAATTCAGAAACAACTGATTGTGACTCAATGCTTACGCTAATTCAATTTTTGTGGAGTTCAAGATTTCTGATTATCAGCTTCTCTGAATATACTTCCTCCTCAATGAAATTTTTTTGTTTTTTCAGGCACTTATAATCTTTTGGAGCATCTGTTTTTGATAGTGAAGGCAATATAAACTTTTTTTATACGAAGAGTTTTTTTCTATTTTTGTGCTCTCGCAAATACTAGTCTTGCTTCGTACGCCTTTAGAACGTTTCCATAATAGCAAACTTGGTTTTGTCTGCGTTTTGCCCCTGAAACTCCAGAGTTATTTCAAATCTTGGATTGTCTGTTTAAAACCAAAGTCATCCAGTATTTTTTTGAAGCTTCAGTTGTTGAGACAAAAATTTCGGATTACCTCCTCTCTCATACACTTACTGATATCATGTTCTGTGTCGTTCCTTTTGTTCATTTTGCCCGCAACGGGCTTGTTTTGGTTTTGAGGTTTTGTGGAAATTGTTGCTGCCTAACTGTCGTCTGTTTTGTTGCGTGTCGTTTTAAGCACTGTTCCTGTTTTTGTCAATCAAATTGTTTATTACTTGCTTCATGTTTTGAAGAATAAGATTGTTTATTTGTCGTTGAGTTTTTCTTTTGTCCGGCAACTGATAAAAATATCTTTCTCATTGTTGTACATCCATGTGTTGCATTGAAGCATTGCAAGAGGCCCCAGTTGTTTCAAAACAACTTGACTCAGCCCAATACAAACTGGTTCCAGATGCAAATAATTGTTGCACGAAACACATACGAACTTCTTGACATAAAGATCATCGGACTTTTGGCAAGTACCTCGGTCGTCTTTTAGTCATGTCTTTAGTGGGGGGGGGGGAATGGGGTCAGAAAGAAAAAAATAATGTAATTCTATTGTTTTTCAGGTCTTGAAAAAGCGTTTTCAACCAAGACGTCTTTCACCGGGTGCCAAATTTAAGTCGGCTCAGGAAGAAAAAAATATTTCAAGGTGACAGGAGAGCGATGTTCTTCATACTAGCTGTCCAAAATTCAGAATTTTGAATATAAATTTACATCTTCTGCCTTATCGAAAAATAATTGTAATTTTGTATAACTCTAGCTTACTCGTAAAGTTATATTAATTGATGGTTAGCTGACGAGCACGATAAATGCGCCTTTGTTGCGTTGTCGAAGCTTCCAATGCATAAATTACCTTATAAACTATTCAGTTTTTGAATTCAATTAATAATTTATACAATTTCTCAAGCCCTCGGAGGATATTTTTAATTCTATAGGGCGCATTGACGTTTGACTACTGTCAGAAACCATACATAAATTTTTTTATTGTGGTTTTTTTTGCTGCACGCCGGGATGTGATCTAGGTTATCGGATTCAAAATTATTGTTCAATTGTTTGCACACTGTAAAATGGCAAACAAATTGCCAAATAAAAACAATTTTCAGAGATATTTTCATTAAAACGCTTTCACATCGTTGTACAATTCTTCATTTTAACCCTGTAAATTTGCAGCAATCAATATGTTTGGTTGTTTTGTTAACAATTCTGCGAGTTTTTAGAACAAATACAGCTCGCGTCTTCTGTGTTTCCGCTGTTTTCAATACTTTCAAAGTATCAAAACTTTTTGTGTCTGATTTCAACCATTTTTGCCTACAGGAAGCTCCAACAATTCAGTTTTCTTTGTCAATAGTTCAGTTTATCATTTAACATCTCCAATCCAAACTATCTCGGATCGATTGACTTCTATACAATAGAAGCCGTATAGCAACAAAAGCAGTAGAAGAAAATTGTAAATACATAATTTTTCAAAATATTCAAAGTAGAACACGCGTCTCTTCTCAAGTGTTAAAAAAACTTTATTGGCTTTTTTCAGTCTCTCTTCTATTTGAGACTTCCAATTCTGATCTGTTGACACAAAAATTCCTGGATCTTTGACTTTTGTACTGATCCCAGCTTCTGTGCTAGCAATCTGTAGTTTATCTTAGCCTCTCTGAATACCAGATTCGCACACATTTCCATAACTAGATGAAATCAATTTTAATTTACCAATCTTTTAATGGAATTCAAATATTCTTGAACTTCTCAGAAGTTTCAGTTTAAAGTTGAAAGTTTTAAATCGTTTGTAAACATGATCAAGTCAGCAAATGCGAGAATTACTGGCAAGTATTTTATAAAAACGCAAAACAAAATGAGACCAAGCAAATTTGCGTGCGGTAGACCCATGCTGCACATTGTATCGTTGAGCTAAATTTGTTACTGTCGGTATTCTGTTGGTTAATTTTGAATAATCGTATACTTTAATTTAATGCAACCTCTGCTACTTATCGACATATTGCATTTATCTTCTGACACCTCTGGATTGTCTAGACACCCATGAATTGCAGCATGGTAAGGAAAGAAGCGGTCAAAAAGTATTCAGTTTACCAATTATTTGTTCCATCAGATTTGGCAAAATGAAGTTCTGATTTTGGCGAAATGACATGATATTTTGATTTTTTTCAAACGAAGAATTATTGAAATCCCGATATAGCAATTCTACATCTACAGACACGTCCCGTATGCCATCGGGAATTTCGGACATAAATGTCTGAAAAAAAATTGAATTTCTAAAAAGAGCTAAAAAAGGTTAAAATTGAACCAAATCAAAAACGTCTGAATAGAAATCTCGTAATGTTTTGCTCAATAAACTCAAAACACATTTGCACATAATGTGCTTCATTTACTTCTACGCCTTGAACAAGCAAACTGAAACGCAAACAAGTGTTCAGGGGATTGGATATCTTACTCCACGAGATGATTTTTTCACAATGGATATTCAAAGGTCACCATTTGTACACAATGGTGTGTTTCTAATTAAATTTTTCTAGTAATTATGTAAAAATAAGTAACCGATTACCCTAAAATTGGAGGTTTTTTCTATTAATTGATAATTGTTTCGTTCAATTTACGCTGAGTTGAATTTCGAGTTTTTTATTATTTCAATTTGATCTCTCTGGCACTGTCTGTCGGGTTCTTATTCCTCGGGACCATATTACAGCAAGCAGATATTTTTTAATTTGCGACTACTCCTTCGGGGGATTTTAGTTGCTCTCAGTTTAGTTGATTTTAACTTCAAGTTGTTTTTGTTTCGAATAAAAGTAAAAATTAAAAGAAGCTGAAAAAAGATTAAATTGAACAAGTCAAGAACGTCTGAATAGAAAACTCGTTCTGCTTTATTCAGAAAATTCAAAACATATTTGCTAATAAATTGCTTCAATTACCTCTGCGCCTTGAACAAGCATATTCAAACGCAAACAAGTATTCAGGGGACTGGAAATATAACTCCACGAGATGATTTTTGCAAAATCGATATTCAATGTTCACCATTTCTAAAAAATTATTTGTTTCTAAGTAATTTTTCTAAGTAATAATGTAAAAATAGTTAAAACTGGGGAACTCTTGCGCCGGTGTTCCCTTGTCGAAGCTTACATTGGAGCCATCATATTACAATTTATTCAAATCACAGATTTAAATAATTTTTCATAGCGTTTCTCTGTCTTACCGATAATATTTTTTTAAGGTGCCCTAACCTTTGACTAATGCCAGAAAATGTACATAAGGGTAACTATGTCGTCGTGACTTTAGCTAAAGCCCAATAGTATAAATCCCTTAAGTTTGTAATGCTCCTTCTAGATGACTGATTTCCCTAATTTTTTTGTTAATTGCTGATTGTTTCGTTTAATCGACGCTGAGTTGAATATCGAGTTTTTTTTTATTATTTTATTTTGATCTCTTAGGCAATATCTGTCGGATTTTCATTCTTCAACACCATATTACACAGTTTAGTATCACAAGTTTTTAGGTAAATTCCTTTGGTTGATGGCTAGAGTAGCTTCTTGAAATTGGATATATCAATTAATCTTTGCGGATTTGGATACAACGAGGAGAAATTGAGGCACGTTGTTGTAATTCAAAAAATTTAAGACGTAAATATGTTTTCTTGTTGTTACTGATTTGATATTAACTTCAAGTTTTTTCGTTGAAATTTAGAGTAGTTTCTTAAAATTGGTTTATGAAATGATTTTTGTAGATTTGGATACAACGAAGAGGTAATTGAGGGCTTTTTGAAACTGGAAAAATTAAAACTTAATTGCGTTTTTAGGTTATTACTTAGGATTGTTAGGTGCCATACCACCAATCGAATGTTCAAATTAATCAGTATAACGACTGTCTATCATTGTGTGAAAAGTGTATTTTTTTTTCATATGTTAGGGCTTGAAAAACACACCGTTAGCGTTTAACTCGTCCAAAAACTTAAAAATGGGACACTGTTTTAAGTACAAGAAATTAATATGAACAAAAAAATAGGAAAATTGAAAAAATGACAACTAGAAATGACTTCTTTTTTAATATAGATTGTCAGCTTCGGTCAGCTCTTATATGTATATGTAAAGGCGGACAGCAGTCAAACGTTCAAGGCTGCAGACAATAGCCTTAGCTATTTTATTATAGTTCAATAGAAGCTTTAATAATGAGACATGGACATTTTGATTGAGCGCGACGTATGTATGAAGACACGCAAGAACGCAAAGCTAGGTTTCGTTGTGTTGTATGTAGTGACATCTGAGTTTGAATCAACTTTTCTATCGTAGGTTCTTGCTGGCAGCCTATTTGTTGCTTTCCACGCCAACGCGTTAGATCTCGCACTGCAAAAGAAGTTCAATGGGCAGAAAGTGGCCTTATTGGCTTCAATTAAACTTAGCTCCTACTGTAACATTTTGGTTGTCTGGGGGATATTTTCGGAAATCTGGAACCACAGAATGTAACGGAACAACTCAGGCTTGAACTCCAGCTATGGCCGTGTATATCGTGGCCTTCCTACTGTTTTTTTCTGGGAGTCATTGCATTGGCGTCTTGAAGGAATGGTATGCTTGTAATGGAGATGCTAGCGGACTATTAACTGAGCTAAAAAATCTACTCGATGATTTGGTCGAGCATAGCGAAACTTTTCTATATTTGGTGAACCAACATGAATGCCAATTGATTGTGAATAGTGTGAACAGGTTGAAAGCGAAATGATTTTCGCAAACACGAAAGTCGAAACTATCATCGGAATACGAATTGGGAATAGCAATTGTTCCATAGAGTTAAATAGACTAAAACCACAAGAAAAGGTAATCACAAAAGAGGATTTTTCAAAATAGTGAGGCAAAATTTATATGCTTGTTTCACCAAAATGCCAACAATCAAAACTCCATTGTTGCAAACGACACCAAGTATCAAAGGTCTTTACGAACAGACAGAATAGTCTGTAAGAGAAATACTTATTGCACCAAATACAGGAAGATCTTTTGTAAGACACACAGAGCGCAACCTAGCGGCACTGCCATTGCGCCACAGTGATTTTCTCGGTCAGATAATAAAAAGCAAGGAAGATAATCATAATTGGTCATTAAGGGTATTCGAACTGCTCTAACATCTGGATTCACCAGCAGCAGAACTAAGTCAAGAACGACCTCAAATCGCTTACTGATCCCAAGACAAACCTAATCGAAGTAGCATCAGAAATTTGCAATAAGCACAAGCACTTGCTTTAGAGCTTGCAATAAGCACAAGCACTTGCTTTTGTACAGGTGCTTCAAGCTGGCTGTGCGTCATACCTCGTATGAAATACAAATTTACGCTGAACCAGCAGGAACTCAGAGATTGGAGGCCGTTGGGATACAGCTGTGGACTAGAAAACTCTCATTATCAATGTGTATTTGGTAAAGAAATTACACAACCTCTCGTTGCATTGCTTTGCGCTAAAGGTCAATACACCACACAGCGAAATCTATGACACTTTGCTGGGACTCTGTGGCAAATTTATCTACGATGTCTAAATTGAACCTAGGCTCCAATCGTTGGAAGGCGAACGTTTTGACAACAAGTCTATAACTTAACAGACGATGAGGCGGGTTGCCAAACAAACTTGTAAGGTCCTCTCAAACATTGTTTACGTAATGTCCTCTTGCCCTCCCATCCAAGAAAATAATAGCCCCCATTTTGTTATAATTATCACAATGGAGGGCAGCTATATGTGTCACACAAAGTTAAAAGCCGTACTAATAATCTTTGGGTTTCAGAGTCAGAGTAATATGCTCATACAGAAATAGTGGGCTAATAGGATGCAGAAGTAAATCTTTTATGTAAAACATGGAGGCCGCATGACTGGTCAAAAACGCTGTTAATAAAAGCGTTATGCAGGACGACAATAATTTTGGTCACATTATGTTACACATTTTGAGCTATTGTCACAAGTTGTAGGGTGGCAAAGAAAAAAAACTGTAAGGGGCTACAACACAAAAAACAGCCGCACTAGTTCCCTGTAAGGTTTTAAAAATTGACCATTGATTTGTCTTGCACTTTAAAAGGACACAATGGAGTGCTTTGATGTTTTTAGACAACCTCATAATGAGAAATCCGTAGTGTTCCGAGGGAGGCCAGTAATGTAAAGTAAAACCGTCAGCACAAAATTTTTAAAAACGCTGAGTAATTTGCAATTATTTTGCTTTGAAAGCGTACATATAAGAATCTACTGATCTAAGAGAACGTCTTGTTTTGATAGAATTCCTACAAAGCATGGAAAACATTCCAATCTAATTAGACGTTAGAAAAGCATTAGATGGAGCGGTGCAAAGAGAACTGTGACATCAAATAGGAATTCTCAATTAGTTTATGCGATAATAAGTTAGTGAGAACCATGCGGATTATTCGAAGTAACGGACCAATTAATCAAAAAATTTTATCGCAAATAGCGAGGCAAGAAAATCACTTCCGCGGTAGAAAGCGTGGTGCAATGGAAGCTGGAGATAGAGATCCAAACTGTAGAAGCTGTAAAGGAAACAGCGCTGATAAAAGACAAAAGAGCATAAAAGACACAACATGGAGGTAAAAAAATAAATTGAAATTTGTGGGACGAGTAACGTGCAGAGCAACCAAAAGCACTGTTGATTTTCGGAAGAGCTAAAGGTTCAGAAATTTCAAAGCAATCATGCATCAAGGGAATACATGATCCGTTTTGGAAACCAAATCAATGTGGACAAGCAAATCATTCAAAAGGAAATGCCCTTATTTAAACGACAATCAGCTGAAAAGGAGAAAGCTTGATTTTCAGCACTCTCTGTCTATATATGAGAAGAAATGAACCATTCTACGAAAGAATTGAGGAAACTATACAGACACTACCATCATAGCTAAGTATCAAAAATCTTTGTTAAAATGCAACAGAGGACCACGAATAACCTGGCTGTTGCGATGTTTTCTCTAATAAAAAACTTGATAAAGGAGGTATTATAACGAAACAAACGCAAACTATAGTAGAATCCGTTGAACAGAGTACTTTCCGAAAATTGGTTATATGGAGAGTTTTTTGAATATTTGGATACATCGAAGAGTTAGTTGAAGACCTTTTTTGAAACTGAAAAAATTTTTTTTAATTAATTGTGTTTTCTGTTTGTTACTTAGGATGTGTAGGTGCCTTACAACCATTTAAATGTTCAAATTAATCAGTAAAGCGACTGTCTATTATTGTGTGAAAAGTGTAAACTTTTTTGTTTCATATGTTACGGCTTGAAAAACACACCGTTATTGTTTAACTCGTCCAAAAGCATATATATGGGACACCGTTTTAAAGGCAAGAAAACAATATGAACAGAAAAAAGTAGGAAAATTGAAAGAAATGACAACTAAAAATGCCTTCCTTTTATTATAGATTGTCAACTTCGGTCAGCTCATTTATGTATATGTAAAGGCGGACAGCAGTCAAACGTTCAAGGCTGCAGACAATAGCCTTAGCTATTTTATTATAGTTCAATAGAAGCTTTAATAATGAGACATGGACATTTTGATTGCGCGCGACGTATGTATGAAGACACACAAGAACGCAAAGCTAAGTTTCGTTGTTATTTATGTAGTGACATCTAAATTTGAATCAACTTTTCTATCGTAGGTTCTTGCTGGCAGCGTATTTGTTGCTTTCCACGCCAACGCGTTGGATCTCGCAGTGCAGAGGAAGGTCAATAGGCAAAAAGTGGTCTTCTCGGCTTCAATCAAGCTTAGCTCATACTGTAATATTTTGGTGATCTGGGTATAATTCCAGAAATCTGGAACCACAGAGGGTAACGGAACAACTCAAGATGGACCTCCAGATGTATATCGTGGCCCTCCTACTGTTTTTTCCTGGGAGTCATTGCATTGGCGTCTTGAAGGAATGGTATGCTTGTAATGGAGATGCTAGCGATTAACTGAGACTATTAACTGAGCTAAAAAATCTACTCGATGATTTGGTCGAGCATAGCGAAGCGTTTCTATATTTGGTGAACCAACATGAATTACAATTGATTGTGAATAGTGTGAACAGGTTGAAAGCGAAATGATTTTCGCAAACACGAAAATCGAAACTATCATAGGAATACGAATTGGGAATAGCAATTGTTCACAAACCAAGTATCAAAGGTCTTTACAACCAGACAGAGTAGTCTGTAAGAGAAATACTTATTGCACCAAAAACCGGAAGATCTTTTGTAAGACGCACACACAGCGCAACCTAGCGGCACTGCCATTACGCCACAGTGATTTTCTTTATCAGATAAGAAAAAGCAAGGAAGATAATCATAATTGGTCATTAAGGTTATTCAAACTGCTCAAATATCTTGATTCACCAGCCTCAGAACTTAGTCAAGAACGACTTCAAAAACGCTTACTGATTCCAAGACAAAGCTAATCGAAGTAGCATCAGAAATTTGCAATACGCACAAGCACTTGCTTTAGAGCTTGCGATAAGCACAAGCACTTGCTTTAGTACAGGCTTCAAGCTGGCTGTACGTCATAACTCCTATGAAAGACAAATTTACGCTGAACAAGCAGGATTGGATGGTGTTGGGATACAGTTCGGACTAGAAAACTCATTCACAATGGGTATTTGGTAAAAAAAAAATTACACAATCTCTCTCGTTGCATTGCTTTGCGGTAAAGGGCAATACACCACAAAGCGAAATCTGTGACACGTTGCTGGGACACTGTGGCAAATTTATCTACGATATCTAAATTGAACCTAGACTCCATTCGTTGCAAGGCAAACGTTTTGACAATAAGTCTACCAAAATAGACTATGAGGCGGATTGCAAAAAAAATTTTTTAGGTCCTCTCACACATCGTTTAGCTAAGGTCTTCTCACCCTCCCATCCAAGAAAATTATAGCCAGCATAATGTTATAAATACTACAATGAAGGGCAGCTATATTTGTCACACGAATGTAAAAGCCGTACTAATAATCTTTGGGTTTCAGAGTCAAAGTAATATTTCCAATTCTAATTATTGCCTAATTTACGGTTGAAACACGGTAGATATGTGTCAAAGAGTTAAACATTCGATGATAAAAATTGAACTTCTTGCAAAAGTAAAAACTATCGACATATAGTGTTTACGTAGTTAAATTACCAGAGTGATAGAACCGAAAGCAGTACGAATTGAAACTATGGGTTTTATTCAGTATTTGAATATGAATCCTTCCATTTGCGCTAATCACTCAATTGAATTGTATTTGAATTAATCAATCGTCTGCTTGTTTAAACTGCTTGCAAAATTAACCTCAGTCTCTGCATTTTTACAATTAAAACACTTAATAAACTAAAGAAATAAAAAACTCGGCATCGGTGGAAGCTATAATGGTGACAGAGATTAAAGGCAAATACTAAAATCTGGTGTTTTTAGGCGGTGTATTGACTTCTAAGCTAAATAATTTTATTGCCTGAAAACTGACTTAAAATGACGTTTGCTCTCTCATTAGCGAAACGAGAAAGAACAAAAGTGAGTTGCTACATGGATAAAAGTTCGGGTATAGAACAGAATTAGTGAGCTAATAGGATAAAGAAATAATTATTTTAATTAAAACATGGAGGCCGCAGCACTGGCCAAAAATGCTGTTAAGAGAACCGTTTTGCAGGCCCCAATAATTTTGGACAAATTATCTTATACATTTTGAGCTCTTGTCACAGGTTATAGGGTGGCAAAGAAAAGAAACTGTCAGCGGTTACGACACAAAAAACGGCCGAACTAGTTCCCAGTGAGGTTAAAAAATTGGCTATTGATTTCTGTCTTACACTTTATAAGGACACCATGAAGTGCGTTGATGTTTTTAGACAACCTCATAATGAGAAATCCATAGTGTTCCGGGGGAGACTATAAAGTAAACCCATCAGCAGGAAAATTTTTAAAAATCTGAGTAATTTGCAATTATTTTGCCTTGAAAGAGTAAATCTAAAAGTCTACTGATCTAAGAGAACGTCCTATATTGATAGAATTCCTACAAAGCATGGAAAACATTCAAGTCGAATTAGACATTAGAAAACATTAGATGGAGCGGTGCATATAGAATTGTGACAAATATGGCGGATGAGCCGCAAGTTTCAACCATCCAATAAAATAGAATTTATCAATTAGTTAATGCGATAATAAGTTAGTGAGAACAATGCGGATTATTCAAAACAACTGACCAATAAATCAAAAATCCTATCGCAAATAGCGAGGCAAGAAAATTACTTGCGCCGTGGAGAGCGAGATCAAAGAGAAGTTGGAGATAGAGATTCAAACTGTAAAAGCTGTAAAAGACGCAGCGCTGATAAAAGACAAAAGAGCATAAAAACCACAACACGGAGGTAAAAATATAAGCTAATATTTATGACACGAGTAACGTGCAGAGCAACCAAAAGCATTGGTGATTTTCAGACGAGGTAAAGGTTTAGAAAATTCAACGCAATCGTGCACAAAGGGAATGCATGATCTGTTTTGGAAACCAAATCAAATGAATGCGGACAAGCAAATCATTCAAATGCAAATGCCCTTATTTAAACGACAATTAGCTGAATACCAGAAAGCTTCATTTTCAGCACTCTCTGTCTATTTATGAGAAAAAATGAATCATTCTACGAAAGAATTGAGGAAACTATACAGATACTCCCATCATAGCGAAGTATCAGAAAACTTTTTTGAAATGCAGCAGAGGACCACGAATAACATGGCTGTTGCAATGTTTTCTCTAATAAAATATTTGATAAAGGAGGTGACAAAACAAAACAAACGGAAACTATAGTAGAATCCATTGAACAGAGTAGTTTCCTAAAATTGATTATATGGAGAGATATTTGAATATTTGGACCCATCGAAGAAGGAATTGAGGGCCTTTATTGAAAATTAATAATTTATTGTGGTTTCTGGTTGTTACTTAGGATTGGTAGGTGCCATAAAACCATTTAAATGTTCAAATTAATCAGTAAACCGACTGTTTATTATTTCTATATGAGAACAAATGAATCATTCTACGAAAGAATTGAGGATTCCCATCATGGCGAAGTATCAGAAATCTTTTTTAAAATGCAGCAGAGGACCAAGAATAACCTGGCTGTTGCGATGTTTTCTCTAATAAAATATTTGATAAAAGAGGTAACAAAAAAAACAAACGGAAACCATTGTAGAATATATCGAACAGTTCGAAAGACATTTTTTCTTGAATGTGAGATTCACATGCGCGGAAAATCTTTAAAAAATATTGAAATTGAAAAAACAAACCAGATCTCAATAGAAATTGAAGAGTGGATTTTGATTTCAAAAAACATGTGAATGCGAAGTCAATGATTATGTCCTGAGAGGAAACGAAAAAAATTAGAACACTGTAAGAACAAAGAGTTTGACTTCAGGGTTTTTCGGAAACGAACTTAATTAATACTGAATAAAACAAAATTTTTTTCCAAAACAAGGGCGACTTCCTGGTTCAAAAGTTTACAAAAACATTAATGGCGAAACTAATAAAAATGATGCGAAAGGTAAATTAAGTAAAAATTAAATCTTATAATGCTTCCATTTTAGATCCAATTTCAATATCTCAGTCACCCAAGGAATGTCATAGAGCCTAAATTAGGGACTTATGATGTCAAATTTATGAAACGCCTCCAAAAAGAATACAAAAAACAAAATTTTCATATGATAAAACTATTTTTATTTGTAAGAAAAAGAATCAAAAGTTTCAACCAAAAGTAGTTAAGCAGTATATTTAACGCTGAGATTGATCCGCAAGGAAACAACATTTATCAGGATATATTTCGTTAATTGGGTATTGAATAGAGAAGCGGGTATTGAACAAGTCAATCAATTGATCTCGGTCAATATGCTGAGTAGTTGCTGTAATTGAAACTAGTGTATCCCGGTAACTATCCCGTTCTATGCTGACTAATCTCCGAAAATCAGTTGCTGTTTCCTTTATTTAGATTTTTTACCGAATTCTTAGGGAATGAATAATCTGAAGCTTTGCTTGCTTAACTTTTTAGGAACATCTAACAGGTTGTCGGAGCACTTAGTTCTGATTATTACTTGTTGATTTTTAAATAGTTTTGACATTAATACAGTCAATTACAGTACAGTTTTTTAAGTTTCAGTAAGTTCATTTCACATCTTTGTTGGAGAATTTACTTCCTTAAGTACGGCTCTATTCCTCTATTCATTTAAGTATAGTTCAGTTGGTTGACTATGAAATTGAACGGGCAGCCAATCAATAGGTAGGTTAAGGCAGTGAAAGAAAACTTTGAGGACAGCAATGACAATTGTGGGCATCACCAAGAAGATTGATTTCTCCGCGTATTAACCAGCAGCGCGCTTTCCACAAAACGATGAGTGAAGACACTCTGAGGGTAGGTCTGCCTGCTTGCAGCAGACTGGCAATTCATTTTAACCCATTTAGGAAGGACGGTTGAACCAACAAGGCTCATCAAGGTATGCAGTAAACCTAAGTAAGTGTTGGGCAACCCTTAGCGTTCTATCTAAGAAGATTTATACTCGTTGGGTTGGTAGTCGTCTGTGGAGTGAACATCGGCAAGTTCTTCACACCATCTTGTGCGGAAGTAAATCTTTTAGGTAAAACGCGGCGGCAACAGCACTGGTCAAAAACGCTGCTAAGAGAACCGTTTTGCAGTACCCAATTATTTTGGACAAATTATGTTACACAATTTGTGCTCTTGTCACAAGTTATAGGGGGGCAAAAAAAGAAACTGTAAGCGGCTACGACACAAATAACGGCAGCACTTGTTCCCAGTAAGGTTATAAAAATCGGCTATTGATTTCTGGCTTGCACTTTATAAGGACACTATGAAGTGTTTTGATGTTTTTAGGCATTCTCATAATGAAAAATCCGTAGTGTTCCGTGGGAGGCTAGAAAAGTAAACTTATCAGCAAGAAAAATTTAAAAATTTTGAGTAATTTGCAAATATTTTGCCTTGAAAGCATAACTTAGAAAAGCATTAGATGGAGCGGTGCATGTAGAATTGTGACAAATAAGGCAGATGAGCCTCGAGTTGCAACCATCCAATCAAAGAAAAATTCTCATTTAGTTAATGCGATAATAAGTTAGTAAGAACAATGCGGAATTTTTTAAAATAACTGACCAATTAATCAATAAATCTTATCGCAAATAGCGATGCAAAAATTTAGTTTCGGGGTAGAGAACGAGGTCCAAGCGAAACTGGAGACAGATATCCAAACTTTGAAAGCTTTAAAGGAAGCAGCAGTTATAAAAGACAAAAAAGCATAAAATCCACAACACGGAGGTAAAAATATAAGCTGATATTTGTGGCACGAGTAACGTACAGAGCAACAATAAGCAATGTTGATTTTTGGAAGAGGTTTAGAAAATTCAACGCAATCATGCACCAAGGCAATGCATGATCTGTTTTGGAAACCACATTAAATGAATGTGGACCAGCAAATAATTCAAATGGAAATGCCCTTATTTAAACGACAATTAGCTCAAAACCAGAAAGCTTCATTTCCCGCACTCTTTTTCTATAAATGAGAACAAATTAATCAGTCTACGAAAAAATTGAGGAAGCTATACCAATACTCCCATCATATCGAAGTATAGGAAATCTTTATTAAAATGCAGCAGAGGACGACGATTGACCTGGCTGTTGCAATGTTTTCTCTCAAAAAATATTTGATAAAAGAGATAACAAAACAAAATATTTGGAATCTATAGTACAATCCATTGAACAATTCAAAGGGGAATTTTTTCTAGAATGTGAGATTCGCATGCGCGGAAAATCTTCAAAAAAATTGAAAAAAACAAACCATATCGCAATATAAATTGAAGAGATGAATTTTATTTTAAAAAATATGTGAACGCGAAGTCAATGATTATGCCCTGAGAGGAAACGAAAATAGTTAGAACATTGTAAGAACAAAAAATTTGACTTCAGGGTTTTTCGGAAGCTAACTTAATTGCTACTGAACAAAACAAATTTCTTTCCAAAACAAAAGCGACTTCCTTGTTCAAAAGTTTACAAAAACATAATTGGCGAAACAAATTAAAATGATGCAAAAGGTAATTTAAATAAATATTAATTCTTATAATGCTTCAATTGTAAATATAATTTCAACATTTCAGTCTCCTGAGGAATGTCATAGAGCCTAATATAGGGACTTATGATGTCAATTTTATGAAAGGCCTCCAAAAAAATACAAAAAAAAACAAATTTTCATATGATAAATGTTTTTTTTTTGGTAAGACACGGACTCAACAGTTGCAACCAAAAATAGTTAAGCAGTATATTTACCACTGAGATTGAGCCTCAAGGGAACAACATTTTCAGGATAAATTTAGTTAATTGGATATTGATTAAGGAAGCGGGTATAGAATGAGTCAATCAACTGATCTCCGTCAATTTGCTGAGTAGTTGCTGTGATTGAAAATAGTGTATTCTGGTAACTACCGTTCTATGCTAATTAATCTTCGAAAATCAGTTGCTGTTTTCTTGATTTAGATTTTTTTACCGAATTCTTAGGGAATGAATAGACTGAAGTTCTGTTTGTTTAATTTTTTCAGGAACATCTAACAGCTTGTCTGAACACTTAGTTTTGATTATTACTTGCTGACTTTTTTTAATTAGTTTTGTTATTAATACAGTCGATTACAGTAAAGTTTTATAAGCTATAATTAGTTCTTTTCAAATCTTTGCAGGAGATTGCCTTTTCTATGTACAATTCTATTCATGTGTATATAGTTCAGTTGGGTGACTCTGAAATTGAACGGGCAGCCAATCAATAGGTAGGTTAAGGCAGTGAAAGAAAACTTTGAGGACAGCAATGACAATTGTGGGCATCACCAAGAAGATTGATTTCTCCGCCTATTAACCAGCAGCGCGCTTTCCACAATACGATGAGTGAAGACACTCTGAGGGTAGGTCTGCCTGCTTGCAGCAGACTGGCAATTCATTTCGGAAGGACGGTTGAACCAACAAGGCTCATCAAGGTATGCAGTAAACCTAAGTAAGTGGTGGGCAACGGCTTAGCGTTCTATCTAAGAAGGTTTATACTCGTTGGGTTGGTAGTCGTATGTGGAGTGAACATCGACAAGTTCTCACACCATCTTCATTCCCGTTTAAGGTGTATTGGTTGATCCAGCGTTTGCATAATTGAATTGAGGAATTTTTTTAGTTGTTACTAAATAAAAAAAAATATTGTTGAGAATAATTTTTACTTCATACGATTAGAAAATACTTATTCGAGCTTAAAATTAGAGAACAACTATTTGCACTGACAGTCAGGAAGAACTACAAGTTCTTGATGATTTTTTTAAATTTTTTTTTCAAGTGTTTTACTTCCTCTTCAATGTCAAAAAATGATTGAACGGAGGGTTTGGTATAACCTTTATTCCAATTGTGAGTAATGAGTTTTTGAAGCTACTATCCCTCCCTGTAGTATATTCTTTCACGGTGTTATTTTAAATAGATTTGTAGAATTTTCAACGGTATAGAGTTCGATCCTAGATTAGTTAATTTGTTTTAAAAAAAAACTATGCACAAAGTATGATATAATATAATCGCAAAATTCAATTGATATCAATCTTTGCGTCCGGATTTATCGGAAATAAAAACGAAGAAAAATGCTGCACCCTCAAACGTTCATATAGCTGCATGAGTTCTAAAAGAAGAAAAAACGTGAAAAGGACTGATGAAGACTTGTAGAGAGACTACATAACACGCTCCAATTGGACAGCATCATCAATAATGGTACCACAAAAAGATGGTAATTATCGTTAAGTTGCACACTATTGTGATGATGATTGTGGCCATTACCAAAAAGATTGATTTTTCTGAGTATTAACCAGCAGTGCGCTTGCTACAAGACGAACAGTGAAGCCACTCTGAGGGTAGGTCCGCCTGTCTGTAGCAGACTGGCAAGTCAGTTTAAACCATGTAGGAAGGACGGTTGAACCAACAAGGCTCATCAAGGTTTGCAGTGAATCTAAGTAAGTGGTGGGCAACGGCTTAGCGTTCCATCTAAGAAGGTTTATAGTCGTCGGGTTGGGAGTGGTCCGTGGAGTTAACACCGACAATTTCTTCACACCATCTTTATTCCAGTTTTAGGTGTTTCTGTAGATCCAGCGTTGATTTGTGAACATGATTCAGTTCTGATCCTTAGAGTCACCAAATTGTCTTATTTACCAACAAATTATTTGTTACTAAATAAAATTTGTTTTTAATGAGATTGTTTTTACTTCATAGGATTAAAGAACACTTTTAGTGCTTAAAATTAGAGAATAACAATTTCGACTGAGATTCAGGAGAAATTATACCGGTGATACTTTTTATCATTTAATTCTTCCAAGTGATATAACGCCTAATGCCAAATAATGATTTAAACGAGGGCTTGATATATCCTTTATTTCAATTGTGAGCAATGAGTTTTTGAAGCTACTACCCCTCCCTGTAGTATATTTTTTACGGAGTTATTTTAAATAGATTCGTGGAATTCTCAACAGTATAGAACTTGATCTTAGATTATTTAAGTTTTTTTTCCAAAAAATATGCAGAAAGTAACAAAGTATGAGATAATATTATCACAAATTTCAATTCATATGATTTTTTGCGACAGGCTTCATCAGGATTAAAAAAAAGAAAAATGCTGCGCCGTCAGACGTTCATATCGCGGCATGGGATATACAAGAAGAAAAGCCATGAAAAAAAAGAATCGTAGAGATGTGACTCAATGGAAGCAACACGCTCCGACTTGGCAGCATCATCATTAATGGTACAACAAAAAATGTCAGAAAAATGAGGTCAGCATTATTAATGGTACCATTGGGGTCCAAAGAGACAAAAAGAAAAGACATGCTTTCCGTTACAACGAATGATACCGATTTGCTTGAGGGAAACCTGTACTTCTCAAACATATTTTTTTCGGGATGCGTTCACTGAAATTCGAAGAAGAGAGTCAAAACTTCACTGCTCTTGTAAAATTTCTAAGCCTGTATAGTTGGAATTGATTTCCTGTGGGAATACTTTCTGTCGAGAGCTAATTTCAGAGTGAATTATTTAGATAGATATTGTTCCTGGCTTGTGGTTGCTTGTGTTAGACTTAGTTTTTGTTATGGTTAATTTTATTGATAGTGAGGGTCCATGATATTTGATGTTTTTTTAATAAAAAAAGGTTTTTTAATCAAAAAAGGTTATTTAATCAAAAACACTGTTAGCAGCCAAGAGCAGAGCAAGGGAACCTTATTGTCAGGAGGAAAATATTTAGCGTACAAAATCTTTCGTTTTCTGAGATTTGAGCTTCATTGTTTTCCCGCGATTGGTTGCCTAATCAAAGGCATATCAAAATCATTCCGAAAATCTTTTTAATTTATCAGAAATTACTTTACATCAACTGAATATTGAAATTGTTATGATAATATCTTACTTAAAATAGCGTTTAATTTAGCACTGATCATTCAATTATTCTCTAATTTGAATTTTCTCCTTGAGAATTTTGAGATTCCATAGATATTTGTTTGGTTTGATTAAATTGAAACGTGAGCTTAGTTGGGTTTTTGTTTAGATTCTGTTTCGTATTATTGATTGCCAGTATTGAAAGTTTGAGAGAATCTTGTGGTTTAAGTAATAAAAACCGGTTTTACAAAACTAGACTAAAATTACTTTATTTTTATTTAAATTCTTGGTATTATTTTTGTGTAACGCTTGGGAGAATTGGCGAGGTTTTTTTCACTCTACGCATTTTCCTTATAAGAGTATTTTGGGTCAAAGTATTCAAAAAAATTGTTCAAAAGTTGCTAAATTAAAATAATGGTTCAAGTATTGAACAGATTTAGTTGGTAAATAGGATGCAGAAGCAAAGCTTTCAATTAAAACACGGACGCTGCAGCACTGATCAAAAACGGTGTGGAGGGAGCTGTTTTTGGACAAGTTATGTCGGCGGCAAAGAAACGAAACTGTAAGAGGCTACGACACAAAAAACGGCCGCACTATTTCCCAGTAAGTTTAAGACAATTGGCTATTGATTTCTATCTTACACTTTCTGAGGACACCATGAAGTGCTTTGGTGTCTTTAGACAATCTTGCAATGAGAAACTCGCAGTGTTCCGGGCGAGGCTAGAAAAGTAAGTCCATCAGCCTGACAAAAATTTATAAGTTCTGAATGAGTTCCAAACATTTTGCCTTGAAAACGTACCTTCAAAACAGATCATGCATTCCCTTGATGCATGATTGCGCTGAATTTTTTGAACTTTTATCTTTTCCAAAAAATCACTAATGTTTTGGTTGCTCTGCATGTTACTCGTGCCCCAAATATCAGCTTAGATTTTCACCTCCGTCTAGTGGCTTTTATGCTCATTTCTCTTTTATCAGCGCTGTTTCCTTTACAGTTTGTACAGTTTGGATCTATATCTCCAGCATCGATTGGACCTCGCTCTCTACCGCGCAAGAAAATTTCAGTGCTGGCTATTTGCGACCAGAACCTTTCAATAATTGTTCTGTTAGTTCGAAAAGTGTGCTTTGTCTCACTAATTCATTATCGCTTTAACTATTTGAAAATTTCCATTTTATTGAATGGTAGAAACTCGAGGCTTCTTCTCCTTATTCGTCAAGATTCAATATGTAGCGCTCCATTTAATGCATTTCTAATGTCTGATTGGACTTGAATGTTTTCCATACCTCGTGGTAATCCTATCAAATAAGATGTTCTCTTATATCAGTAGCCTCTTGGGGGTAGACTACCAAACCATTCAAATGGAAATGCCCCTATTTAAACAGCAATTAGCTGAAAAAGAGAAAGCTTCATTTTCAACAATTTTGGTAAGAACCTTGCTGGCGTAAACAGCTCAAGGTTAACGTTGGTTGCAATATTAGTGATGAAAGACAAAATATTATTTGCTTGAGTTGATAGAGGAAAAAATTCTAATCTTATCAGCGAATGGCTCCATAAGCAACTGGGAGAAGCAAACCAGATCAGAACATGCATAAAATTTTCATAGCCACCAACAACAGGAAATAGCCTGTAAAAAGTAAAAGGGCAATAATCATTCAAGTACAACTACATACTTTCGCATCTGATACAATTATTGAGTTTCTAGTGACTAAAAGTGAGACAGCCCCTTGTCTCTTAAGCATGAAACTTTGTAAAATTGTGACAGTGATCTGTATACGAGATGTAATGAATCATTTTGCCAAAGAATTGGGAAATATAACAGATATTACCATCATAGCGAGGCATCAAAAATCTCTTTTTAATTGCAGCAAAGGATCACAAGCAACCTGACTGTCGCGATGTTTTCTTTAAAAAAACATTTGATATAGAAAGTGACAAAACAAACCAAACGGAAATTATAGTTGAATCAATACAACCGTCGAAAGGAAAAAAATTTTTAAAAATGTAAGAAATTGCGAGGAAAATCTTATAAAAATTTCGAAAAAACCGACCCAGATCATGATAGAAAGTAAAAAGATGAAGTTTATTTCAAGAAACATGTAAACGCGCTGTCAATGATTATATCCTGAGAGGAAATGAAAAAAGTTAGATCGTTGTAAGAACAAAAGTTTAACTTTTTAACTTTTTTAGGTTTTTAAGAAACGAACTAAATTAATACTGAACTTAAATTCTCTCCAAAACAAAAGGGACTACCTGATTCAGAAACATATAAAAAAAACAATGGCGAAACAAAATTAAAAGAATAGAATGGTATATTAGGTAAATATTGATTCCGATAATGCTTCAAATGTAGATCTTTTCCGATAAAAATACCAAAATGATATTTCAATATGATAGAACATTTTTTTTGTAAGAAACATACTGAACTTTTTCAACCAAATGTAGTAAAGCAGTATTTTTACAGCTCAGATTGAGCCACACGGAAACAACATTTTTTGATTATAACTTTATATTAATTTGGTAGTGAATAGAGAAGCGGGTTTTGAACGTGTCAATCAACTGATCTTGGTCAATTTGCCGAGCAGTTACTGTAATTGAAAACAGTGAATCCCGGTAACCACCGTTATATGCTAAATAATCTTCGAAAATCAGCTGCTGTTTTCTTTATTTAGATTTTTTACCGAATTATTAGGGAATGAATAAACTGAAGTTTTTTTTGCTTAACGTTCTTAGGAACATCTAAAAAGTTGTCTGAACACTTAGTTTCGATTCTTACTCGTTGATTTTTAATTAGTTTTGATATTAATACAGTCGATTACAGTACAGTTTTATGAGTTTTAGTAAGTTCACTTCACATCTTTGCAGGAGAATTTACTTTTAGTACAGCTCTATTCATTTAGATATAGTTTAATCGAGTGATTAAGATATTGAACGATCAATAAATCAATTATTATTTTAACAAAGGGGAAAAAACTGTGAGGACAGCGATGATGATTATGGCCATTACCAAAAGATTGATTTTTCTGAGAATTAACCAACAGTGCGCTTGCTACAAGACGAAGAGTGAAGCCACTCTGAGAGTAGGTCCGCCTGTCTGTAGCAGACTGGCAAGTCAGTTTAAACCAAGTAGGAAGGACGGTTGAACCAACAAGGCTCAACAAGGTTTGCAGTGAATCTAAGTAAGTGGTGGGCAACGGCTTAGCGTTCCATCTAAGAAGGTTTTTAGTCGTCGGGTTGGGAGTGGTCTGTGTAGTTAACACCGACAACTTCTTCACACCATCTTCATTCCAGTTTTAGGTGTTTCTGTAGATCCAGCGTTTGGTTGATTTGTAAACATGATTTAGTTCTGATCCTTAGAGTCACCAAAGTGTCTTATTTACCAACAAATTATTTGTTACTAAAAAAGAATGTTTTTAAGGAGATTGTTTTTACTTCTTAGGATTAGAGAACACTTTAGTGCTTAAAATAAGAGAATAACAATTTCGACTGAGATTGAGGAGAAATTATGCCGGCGATACTTTTTATCATCTAATTCTTCCAAGTGATATAACGCCTAATGCCAAATAATGATTTAAACGAGTGCTTGGTATAACCTTTATTCCAATTGTGAGTAATGAGTTTTTGAAGCTACCATCACTCCCTGTAGTATATTCTTTCACGGTGTTATTTTAAATAGATTTGTAGAACTTTCAACGGTATAGAGTTCGATCCTAGATTAGTTAATTTGTTTTTAAAAAAATTATGCACAAAGTATGATATTATATAATCGCAAAATTCAATTGATATCGTTTTTTGCGTCCGGATTTATCGGAAATAAAAATGAAGAAAAATGCTGCGCCCTCAGACGTTCATATAGCTGCATGAGTTCTAAAAGAAGAAAAGACGTGAAAAAGATTGATGAAGACTTGTAGAGAGATTACCCAACACGCTTCAATTGGACAGCATCATCAATAATGGTACCACAAAAAGATGGTATTTATCGTTAAGTTGCACACTATTGTGATCCGAATAAACAAATAGAAAAAACATGTCTTCCATTACCACGAAAGTTAACTATTCGGAGGGAAACATATACTTCTCAAACATTTTTTTGGGATGCTTTCAATGAATAGTGACTAGTTCCAAGAATAATGTCACAATTTCATTGCTCTTATTACATCTCTGTGCCTGTATACTTGGATTTGAATTCCTTTGGGAAAAGTGTCTGTCGAGAACTGTTTTCAGATTGAATTATTTAGATAGATATTGTTCCTGGCTTGTGGTTGCTTGTGTTAGACTTAGTTATTGTTATGGTTATTTTGTTGATAGTGAGGGTCCATAAAATTTGATGGATGTAAATTATTGTGAATAAGTATGGTTTTTATTTTAAAGGGTTTTTTAATATCAACGAAACTGTTAACAGCCCAGAGCAGAGTAAAGGAACCTTATTGACAAGAAGAAAAGAACAGCAAACAAAACCTTTCGAATTTTGAGATCGAATCTCCATTGTTTTCCCGCGGTTGCCTATTCAAACTGATATCAATTTTTTCTCCAAATCATTTTAACATTTCAGAACATGCTTTACTTTAACTGAATGCTGAAATTGTTTGGATAAAATCTTACTCAAAATAGTGTTTAATTTAGAGTTGATCATTCAATTGTTTCTTTCATAGAATTTTTTCCTAGAGAATTTTGGGATTCCATAGGCATTTGTTGGGTTTCGTTATATTGAAACGCGAGTTTAGTTGGTTTTTTGTGTTTAAGGCTGGAATTTTTGAACTGTTACAAAAAATGAGGACCAACTTTAGACATCCTGCGAACTAGAAAACAAAACTAATCTCAATTTATTCCCCTGTATAGCTGTCATTTATTCATTTCATTTCCGGCAAATAGAGATACAAAAAAACATGATTGTATAAGTAGCCGTTATTACTTTGCTAAAAATTACTCTCTTTTAAACACAGTTTTGTTTTTTTTCAAATTGCTTTCGAAGCATTTTTCCCCAGTTAAAACGATCATTTGAACAATACCGGATACGTGGAAAACTTATCAAAAAATTGATTGTCAATGTTAGCTCGAAAAAAAGTTTCTTCAACAATCAATTCAGTTTTCAGAGAACATTTCAGTGCTAACACTTTTAATCGGCCAAAATATGCTCAACAAAGCCGGGGTAGCATGAAGCTCCAAGCTTCTAATACATTTGGGAGGCTGGAACAAAAATTTTGAGCCGGTCTGTACTCATTTCCTTAAATTAATACGTCTCTCATTGAGTGTATTATGGGTAATTTGGCAACTTCAATTATAAACCGGCCTGTCCACCTCATGATGTTTTTGCTTACTATCTAAGTGTCTCTCCATTATAAACAACTGAACTTTCATTAATTATTAATCAGCTTTCACTTCAGATTTCACTAACGAAGAGATGCTTGTCTTCTGTTTAAAATTCTGCATCTGCTAATAATAAATAACTCTACTTTTGTTAAAAAAACAGGTGCCAATTTTTGGAAAAAGCAATCAATATTGGTGCAAAAATGCTTCGAGACCCGAGTTTGACGTTCTTGTTCATTTGGTTGCCTGTGGTAACTGGTGATCTTTATGAGAACGGAACTGTGGTATTAATCCAGGGATACCCTTGCGGTGAACTCTATTATGACATCATAGTTGACGAGGAGAAGACAAACTGGGCCCTGGAATGTGACCATCTGTGTTCTGTTACAGAGGGATGCCAGTCATTCACCTGGTCCAGAAGAGACGGTGTATGTAGACTGTACAGGGAACCAACACCTCCCGAAGAGGACTGCTACGTACAATCAGATCACGTTTTCTGGTTCGAAATATATATATATATATATATATATATATATATATATATACCCTTATTAAGTAATTATTAATTTTCTAGTCTTAGTTATGGTAAAAATTGCTAAAGAAAACTTAACGAAACTCGTACATAATTTTTCGAATTATTATCGTATTTTCTGGTCTAGAAAAATGCTCACATCTGCTTTCCAATGCCTCAATTGTTAAAAAGAGGTTTATCTTACAAGAGTCTTTCAAGAAGCGACCGTCATCTCGCACGATTTTGCAGGATAACCGTCGTTAATAGACCAGAGATGATTAAAAACTAAAAACGAGGTTAAAAATGAATAGGCAAGACCTAAAGATTAAATATTTAATTACACAGAAATCTGTGTATTCATTTTTTATCGTTTTTTTTTAAAAAAAAAGTTCATCAGTCAAAGCCTAGCAAAGCGTTCTCATAAAAGTTATAGCCTTAAAAGTTCCACCAAAATAAAGTTCGACGAATACCTCGAACACAAAAGGGAGATTTAATTTATTAAATTTTTATTAAGTCAAAACATGTTGACAGAGCGTTTTGGCTTAATAGTTTCTGGATCAGAATCAGATTCCAATATGTATCTTTCTTGATCATCCTGTCTCTTATTCGAAACAATTAATATCCCAAAATTTTTACCAGGTTCATAAAGCACTTCGCACTTAGCCGTCACCTGTTCACACCCTTCGAAAACTATTACGTCACTCTTACTAAAGGCAACAGATACGGACTAGGGGTCACTGACGAACCCTTGGTAAGCGCATGTGTAAAAGGCGGCCGAATGTCGTGGAATGATGCAAAATCTTTCTGCGCCTCAAAGACTGGCTATGAAATGTTTGCGCCGCGGGACTTAAACGAAGTAGCAGCCATGAAAACGTGCCTTGGAATTGATACGAATTTCTGGACGGAGTACCAGTACAACGGAATCGATTCAGTGGATGGCTCAGATTTGGACAATCTCGGCTTCATTTCTGAGACCCTGATGATGTTCAGTTCTGATCCAATGTGGAACAGAGATAGTGCTACCCCGGCATCTACAACTTACGATACCAATAAGTGTATCCATTATGTGAATGATGGCGATAAACTATACCACGACGCGTGTGATGGCGGGAGCCATGAGGCTGTGTGCGTGACTAAATTCAACCTGGAAACGTGTGAGAATACAAAAGTGGCTCCTTCTAGGGCAAGCGCGGTAGTGGTTGAAAAGAACACAGGTATGTATTAATCTAAATTTTTAGCTGAGGTGTTTTCTGATGATCAAATGCATGGAGTTGAACAAAGATTGAAAGGTTAAAAGAGAAGCAGATCTTTAAATTAAAATTCGACAATGTGGCAACGATCACGCTATTTGTAACCAAGGTGGCTCGTTAATGTGCGTTTGCACACAATGTTCCGACCAATTTCGGCTTCATTGTCTAGCAAATGAGGAATAGACAGAAAACTCTTATTTCAAAAAATCTCACATACTGATCAAAAATAATTGGCCTATGAATAAAAAAATTGCTTCGAACTTAAATCACTTAGAAAGGCAAATAAGGCCACATTAGTGGGCTCATGAGACCTGCCATTATTAAAACTACGGGACAAGACGAAAAATCAATCTTCAACAACAAACATTTACATCCAAAACTCAATGTGAGTTTTTTTTTAAAAAAAATACATACTAACAAAATCAAAATAGTGTCAAATAAAACCAAAACTAAACAAATAAGTTTTCGCTTCACTGGAAAAAACATGGCACCAGTCCTTGATGAGATTCAGTACCAAGTAGACAAAAATGATCATAAACGGCAAAGTTAAAAAAACTTTTTTTTTGAAAACCATTAATTGCAGATAATGAAAACCATTACAAATCAAAAAAAAAATTTAATTCGGTTTATGTTCTTTCCTGCCTCGACAAAAAAAATATTTAACACTGTCTTTATCACGAATATCCAGAAGACGTCTACAAAAACAAACGCCAAAATCAGAAAAAAATACCAAAGTTCTACTAAATTTTGCAAGAATGCTGTGTTAAAGCCGTTTAAACAATAAAATTCCGTAAAAACTACAATATAATCATTTGCGCCCCAACTAAACAAAAATAATGGGATATGTGAAAAACGAAACTAGATATCCAGCATTGAAAAAGATACATTAAATACCATTCTCTCATTACTCAGAATTTGTCGAATGTCTACAAAAAGACAGAGAGACGCAAAAAGCCAACTTTAAATTAAACTTTTGAGAAAAAAAGATGCGTTCAATGCAAAAAACATGAAAATGGTTAATGTATGCCTTTTTAAACAATTAAGATGGTTTTGCGAAGGTAGATAGTGATTCAAGGTACAAGGTAGATAAAAAACAGCAGAGTGCAAATTTAAAAAATAAGTCTATATATTTTTTTAAAACATTTGATTCAAAAATCATGAAAAATTTTAGCTAGCGACTCAAATGAGTAAACTAATCGCTGTTTATAAATGGAAGTTGATAGGACACAAAAAGTACTCAGGGACTATCTTAAGACCAGAAAAAGAACGACAAATATAGACAAAAGTCAAAAACAAAGATAATATTTCATGAACAGCCGGTATAGTAGCCGTTAAAACGATAAGCAAAGCACTAAAAACATTTGATGGGTTCATTTGTGCGTTTCGTGAGCACCAAAATTTATATGTGACCTGTATATAACGAGACTAGGTAGCAACTGGACAAATGATCAGAGAAGTGCAAATATAAAAAATACCTCTATTTTTTTTAAAGCAATTGTTCTTTGCTAGTAACTAAAATCACTCAAAAAATTTAATTGTACACCAATTGAAAATTTTAATTCACTCTTATTATGCAGAAATTATCATACGAATTAAAAAACAACAAACAAAACAAAACCATGGTTTAGTTTAATATTTTGCGAATAACCTGTATCGAAGTTGTTAAATTAATAAGCAATGGACAAAAACCAATCGATATTTTCAATTGTGTCTCTTGTGATGACCAATAAAATAATAAGAGAACTGTAATTAATGACACTAGGTAGCGAGTGGGTTTTCTGATGATGCCACTTGCAACCCTTTACGACGAATATATCGATCGGACAAAATTGACTGAACAAAAAAAAACCGATAGAATCAGTAAATATCTATCAAAAGATATCAGATAAATTTATAATATAGCTTTCATTGGACATCTAACGGAGGGCGTTAAAACCTGCAATAATCCGCAACTTAAGTTTGACTACAAAAAGATCGACAAATAAAGAAAAAAATACAAAAAAAAGTAAATTTCTTCTATAAGACGGTGACGATTCAGCTAAAACCATGATCTATTCACTGACAAACTGATGCATTCAGATTTGTCTCCTCTTTATATGCCAATAATGTGATATTCAAACTGTCAATAATCTGACATGACAAGAAAAAACCTCAAAGAGGGGAAAATGTCGACAAACCAAAGTTTTTCTGTGAAATTTTGTTGTATCAAAAGTACCTTAAAATGCTTATTTCCTTTCGTTTTAGAGGAAAAAAGGCTACAGTTTTAGCCAAAAATTGAATCAAACAGTACCATAACAATCTACTATTGACGATAGTCAATTGTTCACAAAACTTTTTAAACTCCATAATTCCGTAGAAAAAAGAAGAAATTCAAAAAAATCTTTCCAGTTATATATTCTACGCTGGACGGGCCGTCTAATGATACGACTCACAACCCTCTAAGATCAATATATTGATTAGTTGAAATTGACTGAAAAAAACCGTTTGATAATATATATCTTCCCCCCAAAGTGCGTCGATTATAAATAGCCTATTTTAAATAATTTACATAATTTGTAATTTTTGAAGAGGTTCTGTGTTGAATCATACGAGAATAATTTCTTTTTGTAATTTGATATAAAACAGACGACAACTAACAATTTCGACTGTAATCTCTTTGAGCAGATATAATTAATCTTAATTATAAACAATGAGTTTATGTAAGATCTACGCATAGAAACGTAAAAATTATGTAAGATCTACGCTTAGAAATGCAAAATTATGTAAGATCAACGTCAATTTCATCGTAAAATTATGTAATATCAACGCTGAATTCAATTCAAAATTATGTAAGGTATACGGCTAGGAAGAACAATATTTTCTTTTCAAACCTCAAGTGTAGATCTTACATAAATTCACCGCATTCACTGCTAATCTTACGTATTTTTGAGTTTTTTTGCTTTGACACCTCAGCCCCGGTGGGAACTTCATCCGTAATTAATTTTCGGGAATCCACCGTACGAAAATCAGTATCCTCCTTCATTGGTCTGCCGTTGTTGTTTTTATATTATCATTTGGGCTGTATCAAATCTCAAATCTCGATGAACATGCAATTAAGTAGCTTCGTTGCTAAATACACTGTGATCATATCCGGCCAGTTATTGTTTGAAAATTTTTACCCACCTGCTCCTAGCCCCCTTTTTTAATCACTTCTCTTATATTGTTCCCCATTACCTTACAAGATAACGTGAGTGATGTAAGAGTTTTTGAGGGAATTTTTTCTAAAAAGTCACCTTGTTGCCCACCCACGTCTTTCTTTTTTCTGAGGTCAAACATTTGACTAGTGAATAAGAAAATGTGGAGAAAACTATTATGATTCTGTTCAGATCCTCCCTTCATTTTATTCTTCTCCTCTTCTGAATGTGACTACCATGTCTCTCAGGAGGTGCGTCTGTCTCGCGCAACTGTCGTGTATGAGCAGGAATGGGAACATGTCAAAAATGCGGCCAAGGCGGCCAACCCAGATGGCAACTATGACTCAGCAACCACAATCTACTTCAGGGCTCCTTTCAAAATATTCGTTTTGCACAAGCTAATCTCGGTCAAAGATACCGGTCAAAAACAATTTTTTCCTATAAATAAGAAGCGGACAAAACGTTTCATGGAATAGGGTCAAAATGAGAACAGCTGTTTTTATCGGATCCACATCTCTATTTGAGATGTCAACTTTTAAAAAGACCGATAAGAATGGGGCATGAAAAGACTGTGTTGACTTTAAGGGTCGGGGTTGGGCATGTGTCAATCGATGTGTCAAGGTCGGTCATGCGTCTGCAGACACCGGTTGACCATTATTGGTTGACTGATAATGATTATGTGTGAAAAGACCGCGATTAACCAATATTGGGTCGGCTGATATTGGGTACAAAAAGAATATTAGATGTCCAATGAAACAAGACTTTGGTTTGAATTTAGTACTTAAGAAAAGTACTTGACCAAAGTCCTCTTGTAATTAAAGTAGGAAAATTACCCCACTTCTTCCTTATTATTCTATTCATATGGTAGAGGTCGACAATGATGGTGGTCATCGATCACGTATTGCAATTACTAATACAAAAATACAGTGTACTCTTAACATGACACTACCCCTGTATCCAAATACCCCTGAATATGTTAAAGAGTCTAAAAATGCAAATTGCAGTCAATATTAGCTAAAAAGTGTCAAAAATTGCCTCTGAGGACGTATCGAGAAGATTATTCAAGAAGATAACGAATCAGTAGTGGTATAAATGATTCACTGAAAATTAATTTCCTCAAAAATGAAATAGAGCTGAAGTCCGGTAACAGTAATCTCTTACGAAAAAATACTAGCAAAAACTGTTTCCATTCAATAAAAAAACAGTGTTTCTTAATAAAAACAAAGTCTGTTGTATTGCTGCATGAAAATCAAAGATCATCGATTTTGATTCTCATTTTGGTTTTTTACACAAAAGGCTCCTTTGCATCAACAGATGAACTGCAAAACCATCGTTAAAATCTCAAAAACTACACCCTATATATCTTTACAATTCACAAATAGTGTCAGAGGTAATCTAATGTTTATAATTTTTTAAAAGAGAAAAAATGTCACAGAGTTTCAAAAATGACATTAGCTGTTTTCTGAAGAAATAATAAAATTGACCCCTATCTAATACTGGCCTAATAATTTGAGGTACATGGCTGCTTGAAACCAGAAAACTCCTTAGAAATGTACAGTAAAGAACAGTGAAATGTACAGTTAGAAATGTACAGTAAAGTGAAATATAATTGTCAATTGCATTTTTCATAAATTAAACTTTAAAGAGTGACTTTTCCGACAAACATTTTTGCGTGTTGTCCAATTATGCTTTCATAAACTTTTCAGTAACCGAATGTATGATACTGTCCAGAAAAAAACAATGATTTGGCTAAATCAATAGGAGCAGGGCAGAATGAACTAAAAAAATTAACTGGACCAAAAAGATCATTAACTGGGCCAAAATGATCATATATATGAGCTTATGATCTCCCAAATTATAGCGCTTATAATTATTTGGAAACTTCATTTTCGCACTCTCTCTCTCTCTCTCTCTCTCTCTCTCTCTCTCTCTCTCTCTTTCTCTTTATATATATTATATATATATATATATATATATATATATATATATATATATGCGTGTGTTTATATTTATTTATATGTTTAAATACACACACACGCACACACACACACACACACACACACACACACACACACACATATATATATATATATATATATATATATATATATATATATATATATATATATACATATATGTGAATATACACATGTTTAAATTTTATAATTATACAAATGTTTAATATAATTATATAACTACCTAAAGCCTCTTCACTTGTGAAGATTTACTTTAGTTTGTTTAATGATCATATTAGCCCGTTAATTTTTTAAAATTCATTCTGTAATGTAGTCATTGATTTAGCCGAACAATTATCTGTTTCTGGACACTATCATATTTTCGGTTATTGAACAATTTTTAATTGTATTTTTGGATAACGTAAATCGAACGTTTGGATAAAGTTTCTGTCGAAAGAATTTGGCTTCAACCTTTAAAATATAATATATAGAAACTGCAAAAGATAATTATGATCTTAAAAAAAATTCATTTCAAATGAACACTACTAAAAAATTTTTTCATGCAGCCATAAACACCAAAAATTAAACTAATATCGCTTGGAAACCAATTTTGTCATTTCTTCAGAAAACAACTAAAATATTTAGAAACTCTATAACAAATTTTTTTCTCTATTAAATAATTATAATTTTTGAACTCCCTTTAACATTATTTGTAATTTGTAAAAATTTGTAGCAGGTAATTTTGTGAGATTATAATGATGATTTTGCACCTGTTGTTACAAAGGAGACATCAAGATCGATTGCTTTTGATTTTAATGCAGCAATACAATAGACTTTGTTTTTTAATAGAATCTTTGTTTTTTATGAATGGAAAGTTTTCGCTCGCATTTTTTCTTAACAGGTTACTGTAACCGGACCTTCAGGCTATTCCATTTCTGGGGAAATTTAATTTCTAGTAAATCAATTACAGCAGTACTCATTCGTTATCTTCTTGAATAATCTTCTCGATGCGATATATAACGTTTCTGGTTTACTGAAAACTGTGGTTGTCTCAGGACAAAGTTAGTGTTTCGTATTTTGAGAAAGTTGGGAATTCTCTTAATGATTAATAAAAAGGTAAAAACTGAACAGAAGTTATGTAACTTTGGAACGGCTATTTCAGATTCATATTACCAGATTAGCGTTTTAGACTATTTTTGAAATTCTAGAACCAGAGTTATAGAAACAGTAACTATATGAAAGGAGCCCTATTAGGTACAAACAAGATGCGTCTAACTATCGGTGCTCACCAGTCCAAGATGGGGTTGGTAAATATGAATCAATGTCATTGCATTATATTAACAACATACTCTTTGCTGTTACTACAACATACAATTTAAAAGTCTTTTTAAGTTAACTGTACAAGAAATTTTTTAATTTCGTAAGCTGAACTTAACTTAAATAATAACAAAATGATTTCTTAAGCTCACGGCAGCCAACGCAGGAAATATGGACTGCAATGCTGCTGCAGTGACTGGGTATTTGAATCTGTGTGAGACAGAAGTGTTTGCGAGTGACCAAATGGTCAAGTACAGGGATGCAGAGAAGTACTGCCAGCAACATGGTGCCAGACTGCCTTACCTGAGTGAGCTAGACAGTGATGACAAGCTGAGGGAGACTATGAAACAGATGAGCTGTGATTGGTCTCTATTCAGAGTTTACGAGTCAGGTCAGGACATTCATTAGTTTAAATAACAAAGAAATGATTTTTAGATTGGCGCATAGTGGTTGTGATGTTTTCTATGCTCACCGTAGCTTTAATCACCTCCCCTTCATTGAAAATGCCTCGCTTTTTTAAAAATGATACCTAAATTGTCGGATTTTCAGATGAATATGAACGTTAATACGAACGCTAACAGAACTATGATTACGACAATTTGGAAAAGCTTTTTATGTAAATATTAAAATTTTATTTTTAATAAGCACTTTCAGAGAAGTGTTCGCAATTTTCTGCAACATATTTTGCTCTTGTTATGAAGTTCACTTTTTTTAATTAATA
>NC_134472.1:48087693-48105193 GCF_964194025.1 Convolutriloba macropyga
TGTTAAATATGTTGTTTCGTCTGCAAAAACTGCTATTTTTGAACTATCTCAAACAATTTGAGGCAGATCATTGATAAACAAAAGAAACAGCAGCGGGCCGAAAATTGATCCTTGTGGAACACCTACATTAATTTCCATTTTTTTCGACTTATTTGATCTGTGGACTACAAATTGTTTTCTATCTGACAGGAATGAAGCAATGAGTGTACTAAATCTTCCTCGAAGGCCTAGATTTTGTCATTTTTTTTATAAGAAGTGAAGGATCAATTGTGTCAAATGCCTTTTGGAAGGCAATGAAGCAAGCCAAACCCATTTTTTATGATAACAATTCGCATCAGTTCTGTAATTCAAGCGATAGCGTGTGCGCATGAGCGTTTTGGCCGAAATCCCAACTCTTCCTTTGAGGACAGTTGATGTTTTTCGAGGAATTCAACTATCCTTGTATTCGAGACTTTTTCACACACTTTGCTTAGGGACGACAATAGACTAGTTGGTCGATAGCTTGAAAGGTTTTCAAGATTTCCAATTTTATGTTGAGGAATTACCTTAGCTGTTTTAAGACAAACCAGAAAAAATCCTTCTTGAATGCTCCTTTTTATCACTTTAGCCACATGATAGCTAACTACTGAAGCTACAAGTTTTAAAAGTTTGTTACTAATCCAATCATGACCCGATGTGCTTTTGTTTTCTAATGAACCTATTATGTTGAATATTTCTTTAGTGTCAACGGGAAATAAGAAAAAAGTTTTGTCGTGACATGGTATATATATATATATATATATATATATAAATATATATATATATATATATTTATATATATATCTATATATATATATATATATATATATATATATATATATTATATATATATATATATATATATATATATATATATACATCTATATATATTTACATTTATGTTTATATAAATATTTTGTACTTAGACTTCTCATAAGCTTTCCACAAAACATTATAACAGGAGTTTGTTTTTTGTTTCCGTGTTAGGAGGATATTAATTCGGCAGAAATTGATGAATTTTCAGTTTGTATATAAATGCTTGAAGTCCCTCTAAATACTAACCGTATACTAAAGATAAAAACCAGCTTCCTTTTGTTCTTATCATGCACGATGTGTATTAACTTTAATTAAATCACAGTAACGATTATTATTATTATTATATATACAATAAACGAAATGCAATTTAGTAATTTGAATTTATAAAAAAACATGGAAAATATTGAGATGCGCACTTTCTATTTGAATCTAAATGGGCTCTAAAAATCTACTGTTTTATATTGCCGTGAATGCTTTGTTCTTCAACGAAAACTTAGAGCAGCCACTATAGCAGGGATGCTAGAGTTTTAACAGGAGTAGTATAGGAACGAACATGAAATCGAATTAGGTTATTAAAATGTGTAATTATATTGTAAGATCGTTTTAGACATGTAATTGGTCTTTCTAATTGTTTCCAACTTCAAGAATTAAACTGTAATAAGCTAGTTAGAGATTTAAATATCCTGCAAGAAATTTTAATTGGAATATCTTTTTGCGTAAAAGTGTGTGTGAAATTTTTGTGACAGTAAACAAATTTAGTTTGGATATACCCATAACAATTTGTTTTCCACGATTCATGTCTTTGGCCAAGCTTTGAAAAACTTTGTCACTCTTTTCCACAATTTTGTAAATTTTTTGTCCATGGTTGCAGTTTTTAATAACTACAATAGTGTCTATTAGACTGAAATAAAAAATATATCACCTGCAAAACTAAATGTGAACTAAAAAGACATTTAACAGTTTCTGAAACTAACCCATATCACGATTCACTAGAAAAATTAAGTATTTGGATTGGGTCTCAAGTAATTACTACCAAAAATTCGACAATAAAATTTAAGGCTAATTAGATGCTCAAAATTGGAGAACTGATTTACGTTCTGATTTACGTTCACCAACGAATTGCATGCCAATTTTGTAAAAAGAAAGCTTCCTGGAGATTTGCCAGTTAATGCGACATGGTCATTGTTTTGCAAAACCAGTCATACAAACCAGTGTCAATTCAGATACAAATAATTCTGTTCTTTGTTTAGATGCGGATATGCATGACACTGTTCTGTGCAAATTTGACTGCTCCACCTGCTCTTAATAACAGCACCCATATAGCAATTCATTAAAGATTTTATTGTAAACTCAATTTTAGATAAAGATACTCGATTTTATCTTAAAGTTATGAAAACTTCATGTGTGATTATTTCAATTAAATAAAGACCAAACTATGTGGTTGAGTGCCAAACGATTAATTGAGATGGAGCATTGCAGCAGGTTCTGCTATTTGAGTTTAGTTATAAATTTGGATGAAAGCTATTTTTATACATAAACCGACTAACGTGGGACAAATTTCTCTCGAACGACTGTCGAGGCAAACATTATTGAAAGGGGTATAGGCTAGAGAAACTTTTATGGTGAAACAACTTCTGACTGGGCGGGCGTTCGAACCCGGGACCACTGAGATTAGAGTCGGTTAAATTAACCTCTACGCTACACGGGCTATGTACCGTCATCGATATAATCGGTTCTAATTAGCAGAGTAAAATTTGAATACGCGCAGCTGAAATCATCGAAAAATCAAAATATACGCGCTGGAAGAAATCCATGAAAGTGAAATCGAAGAATGTTTCTAGAAGAACAATGTCAAGCAAAAATTTTGCATAAATAAAAGACACACGTTTAGAAAAATTACTTCAAACTTCGTTCGGGAGCAATCAATCAACCAGGAAACTGTCATTTTCAACACAATAGCTGCAGACAGATTGTGTTGTTAATGGATTTCGTTTGTTTTTAAAAAGTCTTGCTTGCTTTAAGCAAGAATTAAGCAACTTTGCATTTCATCAATAAAAGGTTGGAAACGAAGTTTGTTTTATTTCCAAGACAAAAATTTGGAAACAGAGTATTTTTTTTTTCAAGATCATCATTCACTCTGTAAACATTTAAAAAAGATTTCTCTTTGGTTGATTTATTTTGATTTTCTTGCCAATTGAAGTCAGCCAAAGAGAAACCTCTACTCAGTTATTTAAAGGTGCATAGCGATCTTGAAAAGTATAACGAAATAGAGTTTCCTGCTTTTTAGTGACGTCATGCAAAGCTGCTTAAAGTTGATGACATGCTGGCTACTTTGTTGGTTCAACATGATGTCAACTTCAATATTAGATTTTGGTCATTTCTAGTTATTTTGAATATTTACTGACACCAACAAGTTTTCTGTTTATGCTCTGTTTTTTACAGTTACTGAAGAGCTCTGAAAATCCAATCCAAGTGGAGCTTGGTTTGGTGATCGTATTCAATATAAATGGAAATAATAAATTTGGTAGGTCAGTTTATCAATTTTCAAGAAAAATTACATTAGACATTACAGTTGTAGACTTTGATCATGTAATGAAAGTAATTCTAGGTTTTTGAATCACCAGAGAACGGCCAATTTGATTTTGCTTGGATTTCCAGAGAAAATTTTATCGATGCGATTCAAGGAGATGAGATCTTTCTTATAACATCTTTTTTCATCAATAAGTTTTTTATTGTGACACTAATTAAGAACCCAAGTCAAATAATTATCAGCAAATCTTGCACTTAAGTGCACTGTCAAAAATCCAATGGACTATCAATTCCAAGTTTAAATAAATAAAATAAATAGGATAACGTTCAATCCTTTGCCTGAAACCCAAAATTATAAAGCTTAAAAAATTACGAAAAATCAGGAACATATTCAGTCTAGATATTGTTTGCTGTATAATGTGCAGTAAAACAATGAAAAAATTAGGCATGTATTGAGTTAAACTATAAAAACCAACGCAATCTCTTTTTCAAATGCAGGAGTTATCACTTTTCAGTTTGTAGTTTAGTTTTCTTATATTTAGAAGCCTAAGATCTATTTTTTTTCAATCACTGCAGTTTTTAACATGGCCATAGCAACGTTGAACTTAATAAGACTATATTCATTATTACTGAACTTAATCACACGGATGCTATTTCATAATCAGCTTTTGGTCCTAACCCAAACCGAGAAGCTCGTACATTTTTTGATACAATTCTTATCGCATCAAAAATTTGTATCCCAACTAACCCTTGTGTAATTCAAATCAGTTTGTGCGGCTGAACAATTGTTCAATTGCTCTCAATCCAATTAGATCTTGAGCAATAGTGGGCCAATTTTTGATTGAGATGTTCGACACAACGAAATTGATCGTTGAAACTTTGTGTTGAATTGAGGCATAACAAAACAAGAGAGTTTCAAGAAGTTATTTTTGAAGCTCAGATCAGGACGAGAAATAAAATAGCAAAATTAGTTGAATTTCACCAGCTCTCGTATGTAGTAAATACTTCCAAAGTATTAACGAGGTAAAAGCTTTTCTAACACCGCCAAAGTTATCAAACAGCATCCAAAAATCATCAAAAAATAAAGGAAAAATCAACACAAATTCTGGAACGCAGACGTGATCAGATATTTTTTGTTATATTTATTTGTAATTAAAAGCATAAATGAAAAGAAATTGAGAACAAGCATATTTCATAAGATTGCGCTAAAATTGTATCTTATCTGCTTTCCAATTGATACATTTTTAATGATTAATTACCCACCGTAAATACTTTGAATCTCACTAAAAGAGGCTGACAATCAGAAGGTCTTTGTTCAATAACTGAAAAGACTCATATGTCAAAGATAGCTGCTTGCAAAATTGAATGCTCTATCTTTGATCATCAATAGCTGTAAAAAATCAATGAAGCTTTGTTTTCCTCTCCGATTCGAAATCTTAAACGCAATAAAATATTTATAACACATTATTTGTGTTTTTTTGAATGAAGAAAAAAAACTTCCTGAGTATAGTTTCACTTGCAACCATTAGTTGGAGGAAAAAACTATTACATGTAACATTTTTTCTTCTCCCACCCTGTTTACATTTTAAATTATCTTCTGGATATCTTTTTCATTCAAAAAGCGACGGTTGCTAAGAGACCTGACCATCAACAACAGTAAAAAAAGGAGCGTGTTCCAATTAATCTATCTTTTGTATTATACTTTTATGAATAGCGGCTAAAATAATAAAGCTCTTGGATTAAAATGTATGAACTTATAAGACTGCAAGCAGACATAAATATGATGGCGGCATAATGAGCAAGCATCACCCTAAGTAGCGTGAACTTTTTTGTCAACAAATGACGGGCCATTTTACAATTAACTTTTATTTGCTGTCATGGTATTTCAATAAAAAAATACTCTTAAACAATAAAACGGCAAAACTCGTAAAATGTGTAAAAATGTGTCTCCATTGAACATCACTACTGGGTAACACAGGCCCCTCAACTTAGCTAAAAATTCGGCCTTATTTTAGGCCTATGGATTGCACTTTCGGAAACTTGAACTACACTTACACTAATTCGTAAATGCTTTCCACAGAACGTTTTTTGAGCGGTTTTGCTGAAAAAACTGACGATGCAAACTGGCATACACTTACAGAGTTCTGTCAGCGGAATTCACAAATGAAAAAAAAAGAAATTCTGCATTCTTTAATTCCAACATTCTTTCCAACTGTATAGTTTCGTATTCAAAACAATATTGTGGGTAACACAGTTATCTGTTTTTTAAGATTAATTGCATAAATATTCTCTGTCCCATTATTGAGGTTAATTTATATAATCTAGGGCAATTTGATCTGATTGTGTCAAAATTAGTTCAAAATTGTTATTGAGATAAAGTCAAATACAATGCTTTCTGGAGTCCGAGCAAAATTTGTCTACCTAACCCTTGATTTGATTATAGAAAAAACAATCCGTAGAATTATGCAGGTTGTCATATCATATTCAAATTTTCAATTTCAAAAAAATTTCTATCTAACATGCTACCCACCCGAGTCTATTTAAATGGCGTACTTTCTTGTTCGCCTATTGTCCACAGGATACGATTCTAAATGCAAAACTACCTCCAACAAATTTCTAGTTGATAAATCACAGCTACGCAAACAAAAGCTACGAATTAAAACCTTGAGTTACGAAATCAACTTCTTGACCCACATTTTTTTTGCCTAAACAACTCAATATTTGTGGTGAAGGTATTGTTTTCTTAAAGTTTTTTTAAAGTTTTCTTTTCATCAAAATCAAAGTTTGAACATTGTTGAAATTAATACTTGAAATAATTCAAATTTCAAAAACAATTCGCCAATATGAATCTCTGAAATTTAAAGCTAGTTTGGGTGGAATTTGTGAAGATAATTTTTGTGATAATAAGAACCGAAATGGTATTTTTGAAGTTCTCACTAATGTTAATTGTTCTCATTTTGCCATGGTTTCAAACTCGAATTAAAAAGTTAAGAAACAACCTTACTCAAAACCCGACATCATTTTCATAAATTATGCGTAAGTTCGGGAAAATAATTACCTCCCATTTTATTAGAAAGAAGGAGAAATTTTCTGAAATTAATTTAGTGTGCAAATTTCCCCCAATCTATATGCCAAGCATAACTGGATTCAACCCTAAACAAAATTTGACAAAACACTTCTCCGAAATCCGAATTGAAATTTTGATCAAATGTGTGGAAGCGTAAGAAATTGTTTACCTCCCCTTTCATTAGAACGAAAGGAGGAAAATTGTGATTCAAGCTTACCTTGAGAAAATACTTCTTCAAAACCTGAAATCACTTTTTAAAAATGAGGGAAATTTGGTGATTTAAATATTACATCTGCCCTTTTTATATGCAAATAGGAAAATCTGAAACTAATTTGAATTGATCTGTTTTGATCCCCACAGATGGACATCCTGGAGCACATACATACATCAGGCAAATATTGAGGTTGAGGAATCTAATTGAAAATTTGTGGAATCTAGTTGCGCAACTTCGGGAATCAAATTACGTTCAACTCTGATTTTATTTACTCAAATCATGATATCTATTACTTTTGCCTGTGAAAAAAACTTACTTCAGTCTGTCAGTGTATTCCAAAGAACGGTTTCCCAGAAAATACTTGCTTAATCTCCTCAAAATAGAGAACGAAAGTTTGAGATTAAGTGTGGAATCCACTTGCACAACTCTTTTATGCCCGATTTGGGTTTCTGTTTTAAACAGTAATGATGTGTCCTAATGGATGAGTTAGTTCTCAACGTCTTAAGTAGCAATAAGTTACTCGCTCAAGACCCACAAGGATAATAAATTTTTAATAACAGAAAACACTGAAATGTCAATCAGGCAGAGATTGTTTTAAAAACAGAAAGCTGTTCTGAAAAAGTTCAAAAACTAAACAATTTTTAAACCAGTGTACACAGTCGGTGCAGGAAACACAAAGAAAACACAGTCGGTACATAGAATCAAAATAGGAAAATCAGTTGGAAAGTAGATCATATTTTTATGGAAACATAATCATAACAAAGAATCGAACGAGCTCCAAAACGAATACAAAGCCTCGAAATTCAACAGTTATTTTGGACCTTATAGAAAAAACAATCGGTATAATTATGCAGGTTGTCATATCATATTCAAATTTTCATATCATATTCAAAACTTCTATTTAACATGCTACCCACCCGAGTCCAATAAAATGAGAGGACAATAATATCGTTTGATATTTCCGGAAAAGAGCATCAATCATTCAGATAAATTTTGAAAAGTTTCTCTTATGTGTTAAAAAATAATTCGTATGAACTGATATGATAAACAAACTTTCAGAAAAATTCGTCAAGCAGTTCTCTCGAGATAATGATTTATGAATGCATGAAATTTTTTTAAATTTAATAAAAAAAAATCTAATAATTTATTTAGTGGATTCTCAAAGAAAAGTGCACATTGAGGAACCTACTTGAAAATTTATTTTTCTGTTCTTGTCATCGTCATCAGAAAATGTTTCTTGTCATCATGTTTTTTTAAATACAAAATCTCACATTTTTGGAAGCAATAAGTTTACCAAACTCAATAGGGCTCTAACAAAGCGGCTGTCTAAAGAAAATAATTGCAGCACCTTTCCGTTTGTGTCCCCCAGTACGTTATGCACTCCCAGAACAAATGCAGTTGACATTGCATAGTAAATTGTATATAGTAATAATAATAATAATAATAATAATAATAATAATAATAATAATAATAATAATAATAATAATAATAATAATAATAATAATAATAATAATAATAATAATAATAATAATAATAATAATAATAATAATAATAATAATAATAATAATAATAATAATAATAATAATAATAATAATAATAATAAAAATAATAATAATAAAAATAATAATAATAATAATAATAATAATAATAATAATAATAACAATAATAATAATAATAAAAATAATAATAATAATAATAATAATAATAATAATAATAATAATAATAAAAATAATAATAATAATAATAATAATAATAATAATAATAATAATAATAATAATAATAATAATAATACTAACAATAATAATAATAATAATAATAATAATAATAATAAAAATAATAATAATAATAATAATAATAATAATAATAATAATAATAAGATTAATAATAATAATAATAATAATAATAATAATAATAATAATAATAATAATAATAATAATAATATTAATAATAATAATAATAGTAATAATAATAATAATAATAATAACAATAATAATAATAATAATAATAATAATAATAATAATAATAATAATATTAATAATAATAATAATAATAATAAAAATAATAATAATAATAATAATAATAATAACAATAATAATAATAATAATAATAATAATAATAATAATAATAATAATAATAATAATAATAATAATAATAATAATAATAATAATAAAAATAATAATAATAATAATAATAATAATACTAATAATAATAATAATAATAATAATAATAATAATAATAATAATAATAATAATAATAATAATAATAAAAATAATAATAATAATAATAATAATAATAATAATAATTATAATAATAATAATAATAATAATAATAATTATAATAATAATAATAATAATAATAATAATAATAATAATAAAAATAATAATAATAATAATAATAATAATAATAATACTAATAATAATAATAATAATAATAATAATAATAATAATAATAATAATAATAATAATAATAATAATAATAATAATAATAATAATAATAATAATAATAATAATAATAATAATAATAATAATAATACTAATAATAATAATAATAATAATAACAATAATAATAATAATAATAATAATAATAATAATAATATTAATAATAATAATAATAATAATAATAATAAAAATAATAATAATAATAATAATAATAATAGTAATAATAATGATAATACTAATAATAATAATAATAATAATAATAATAATAATAATAATAATAATAATAATAATAATAAAAATAATAATAGTAATAATAATAATAATAATAATAATAATAATAATAATAATAATAATAATAATAATAATAATAATAATAATAATAATAATAATAATAATAATAATAATAATAATAATAATAATAATAATAATAATAATAATAATAATAATAATAATAATAATAATAATAATAATAATAATAATAATAATAATAATAATAATACTAATAATAATTGTGGTGAGCGAGAAAACTGTTTTTCGATTCAATCGTAAATTCCACTCGGAATAAGAGTATTACTATACGTTACACACAATAAGGCAGAACTGCGCTTTTGCATTGTTATGCATTTGCACTATGAGAGGTGCTAGACAGACACCTGTCAGAATAATGTTAACACTTCGTAACACTTCATAACTATCAGTAAGGATGAACAGAAAGTAATGTGGTTTCACTATGATCAAGTACTACACTTGGTTATAAAATATAAATTATCATATAGTTTAAGAGAGTTTATAGTTATTACTCTTATGTGCTTGGTTACTAGTTTCTCGTCTCCATTCGGAGATAGGTACCTTGGTACCACACTCCCCCGGGCACTGTGAAGAATTTCACTTGTGTAATTCTTCCTCGTAGAAGTCGCTTGGCTTAATATCCGATATCGAGCTCTTTGCTGGCGATGGTGATGCAGTGTGATGTTCTTCATTACGTTCGTTTACCAAGATACCTTCCGTCGTGGGTTTATTTTCTTCATTCTCGATTTGTTTAATCTTCGGTGCCGGTGCTGGATTGGTGATGGCTTTTGAGCTTCTCTGTTTCTCCTTTTCCGATGTCTCTCCATGGGGAGTTGCTATGTTTAGGATTGGCGAGCTGCTGAACTTGGGGGATGCCTTCAGTTGTTGTATTTTTCCGACCGCTTTGTCCAACTTTGGAGTTGAAATTTTCGACTCGAATTTTTGGGGTATTTCTGGGCTGTCCGGTGATGTGATCATAAAGTCATATTTGTTGTCTGATGTAAACACTTTTATTGGGCTATTTTCAGTGGAGTCCGAGATGGTTATGCATTCAATTGTTGGGGATTTTAATAATTCTTGTTCGTTGACTTTGATAAAAGATCGATTGTGTTTCTCCATATGGAGTTTTGATTGATGTAAAGCTGCTGCCCTTGATTTCGTTCTGAATGTGTCGCTTGAGCTTGGTTTTTCCTTTCGTTTCTCTTTCTGAGGCATCACGTGTCTTTTGTTTCTACGCGGTGTGAATTGATGTTTTTCTTGCTGTTTTTGTAGTTGATGTTTCCTTGCAGGTGTCTCCTGTGCCTTATTGGTTCTTCTCTTCTGCTGTTGTGTCCTTTGATTCTTTTTCGCGATCGAGACTAATTGTTCGTGGCTGTAAAGATTTTCTCCGCTTGGAGCCGAAGTTGTTGCGTTGCTTGTTCCCTGTTTCAATTGCTCCTGTCTTTGCTTCATTTGTCTCCTTTCTTCTAAACAGAATTTTTTTATTTTTTCTTTGTTATTGTTGTATTCTCTTAGAGATTTGCATGCTACCATGTGTATTAATCTTTTTGGCGGTGATGTTTGTATCTGATATGGTGTCAGTGGTTGTGTTACTATTGCTAAGTCGCTTTTTCTTATGACTGTGTTTTTTCTATTGTTAGTGTTCAGTGTGATTGTGTGTGGTGAATAATTTGTGATTGTGCCATTTTCAATTATGTTCCATTGTGGTTTTAGTGTTCCCCGTGGTTCAGGTGCTTTTCGTGCTATAGATTTTCGTGCTACTTGTTTTTTACCGTATATTAGTGTTGTAGTTTTGTCTCCGAATGTGACTTCAAGTTTAGAAGGTATTATCTTAACCGGGGTGCGCGTGGGGCTAAGCAGCGGCGCATTCTCGGAGTCGTCGCTTTCTGATGCGATGTTTACTTCTGGTCTTGTTCCTTTCTTCGCATCTTCTCTATACTGTATGTTCAGTTCTGGCTCCGAGTCCTGGTCCATGTCCCAGATTGTTGCAGGAGACAGGACTGGCTGCTTGAGTAGTTTGCGATCTGAAGCGAAATGTTTTATCTTTTTGTAAGATAAGTTTTGTTTGTTTGGTTTTGTTACTATATTTGATAATGCAGTGTTTGGTTTCCTACCGAAGTGTGCTTCGAATGGGGTTATTTTTGTTATTCTGTTTGTGATTAATATGATATTTTGAATATTATTTGATACAATTGTTGTGATATCTTCTGATGACCATAATGGATCTATAGCCATTACACCTAATTTTCGTTTTATTGTTTGAATAAGGCGTTCGACCATGCCCGTTGCTCTATGATCTCCAGCTGGAGCTAGGATGAGTTTTATGTTATTGTTCTTGCAATGTATGTTAAAGTCTCTAGACTTAAATGCTTGTGCTTGGTCGCCCCTTAATGACCGTGGTATACCGTGGAACTTACAGTATTCTTCTAAATATTCTATTGCTGTTGATGCGTCGCAGTTTTTAAAGACTTGGGCATTTGGGAATCTAGAGTATCTATCCACTGATACTAAAATATAGTAGTTGTCTGTGTGATTTCTAAAAGGGATGGGGCCTGCGAAATCCATTTGGAGTTCTTCATTTGGTTCTTCCAAATGTGGGAGTTTTCCTAATTTTTGCTTAGGTATTATAGGTTTTAAATTTTTACCTTGTCTTGTACATTCTTCGCATGCTTGGGCTTTCGAGGTTAGGCTGCGATGTATGCAAGGGAACCAAATTAAATTTCCTAAACTTAGCATTCCTGCTTGACCCCGGTGCGTTTGGTGTATTGCGTCGATGACAAATTGTTTGAGGCTTCGTGGTATTACTAATTTGTTGTCGTAAAGCATGCATCCTGATGTTGTTATGGATAGGTCTTTTCGCAGTGAGTAGAAATACTTGTTGGACTTCCTTAGTGCCTCCCAAACTTTTTCCTTAATCATTTTCATGATGGGTGTTAATGTTCTGTCTTGTCGCGTTGCCTCCGCGAGAAATTCTTCTCCAAATACTTGCGAAAGGTGTTTCCTATAGTCGGGTATTGTTTCACTATTGCTGAGGGGAAATATTTGTGGGTGGAGTTCTGGTTGTATTGGATCTCGTCCTTTGCCTGTGTTGTCAATGTCCTCCGTTTGGGTACTAATTGTAATTAGAGGTGGTCTTGTTGTTGGATTGTCCATCTTGTTTGGTGTCGGTTTTCTTTTGTTAGGTGCTCTGTTTCTTCTAATAATGGGTCTATTCGCCGTTTCGATATGTGGTCTATTTCTAGTGATTGCGTTAATAAATTGATTTGTATATTGGAAATTTGTAGATGTTTTTATAAAATTTTTTGAAGGAATAGATAAGGAGTTGATTTGATTATGTTTTAATTTGACTGAGTTAATGTGTTCCGTTTGGAGAAATTGTGAATTTGAATAGCGTGTTAAATTTGGCGACTGTTTTCTAAGGCGAGAATGGCAAAAAGCGTGTTTTGTATGGTGCTTGTGTTGAGAATAATTAATGACGTCATTGTTGTTATGTGTAGTGCTGGTATTGTTGCGTAATGTGTTCTTAATTAATGTAAATTTAAAGTCGTTTATCTGATTTATTATGAAATGTGTATCTTCTGCGGATGGTGGGATTGCTATTCCATTTGGATTTCGACTGAAATAATCTGCGAATCCCATTTGTTTACCTGGGATAAGTTCTATATTAAAATTGAATGGTAGTAATCTATCAACCCACCGAGTAAGTCTACTTTGGTAGGTTTTGTTTCCTCTGTTTTCTTTTAGTGCTGTCAGTAATGCCTGGTGATCCGTTTGGAGTGTGAACTCCGATCCTTGTAGGTAATGTTTGAAGTGTTCGAGAGACCAGACTACTGCTAGTAGTTCTAATTCGTTTGTACTGTATCTCTGTTCTACTGTATTTGGGAATCGGCATGCGAATGCGATTGTGGGCCATATATTGCCTGTTTTCTGCTCTAGTGTTGCCCCTAATCCTAATTTACTTGCATCGCATTTAACTCTTGTGTCTTTGTCAACATCGAAATGTTTGTTTTCTACAATTTTTGCTATTTGTGTTTTGATGTTTTCGAATGTTTTTGTATGTTTTTCTTCCCATTTTAATTTATTCAATGCTGTGACGTTTTCCTTTTTTAATAATGGGCGCAATGGTTCTGATATTTCGGCTAGGTGTGAAATAAATTTAATTAGGTGGTGGATACTACCCATAAATGATCTCAATTGTTTTAGAGTTTTCGGTATATCGAGTTTTTGTAATGCTTCCGTTTTGGTTATTAGTGGTGTTACTCCATGTGGAGTTATTTTGAATCCGAGCCATTCGATTTCTTGTTTTGCGAACTCGCATTTTTGTAAGCTAATTGCTAATCCTTCTTTGTTTAGTCGGTCTAGTATTATATCTAATGTTTCTTCGTGTTCTTTTAGCTTTCCTTTTGTTGCAATTAGTATGTCATCTAAGAATGCGAAGTAGTTTTTGCAACCTTCTAGCGTTTTGTCTATAGTTTTTTGGAATGTAGCCGGCATATCTGTTAATCCGTAGAAGCCGTTTATGAACCTGTATGTTCCTGTTGCTTTTCCTCCTAGGATGTTGAAGTTGCAGTGTTCAGCGATGCTATCGTCTAATGGTGTTTGACTGTAAGCGTATTTTAGGTCGATTTTACTAAACCACCATGGTCCTTCATTGTTTTTGTTTGATGCTATTTGCATTGCTAATGAGTCAGTTAGGTGGTCAATACTTTGCATTTGGTATTTGTTTTTGTGAATTGCTTTGTTTAGCTCTTTTGAATCTAGTGCTATTTTTATTGACTTGTCCTTTTTTACTGTTATTACTACTGGACTTATGTATAAATCATCTGGGCATTTCTCCAGACGGGTAATTTGTTTATCTTCTATTAGTTTTTGTAGTTCGTTTCCCACTTTTTCGACTAGATGTAGTGGTACTCTTCTTCCCTTGTGTTGTGTTGGTGTTTTTTCTTGTTTCATGATTGATTTTGCGATATGATTTTTACTTCTACCAAGCCTTGTGCAAAGGTGTGGATATTTTTTGAATATCCATTTTGTTATGTTTTGTTCGATAATGTTTTCGTTGATGTTAAGGATTTTCTTACCTTCATTTTGTTGTTGTGTCAGAGTTAGTCCCAATTTTGCAAGGATGTCCCTTCCCATCAGGTTTTGTGAGCCGTGTTTTACCACTAGTAGATTTTCGTGCTACTTGTTTTTTACCGTATATTAGTGTTGTAGTTTTGTCTCCGAATGTGACTTCAAGTTTAGAAGGTATTATCTTAACCGGGGTGCGCGTGGGGCTAAGCAGCGGCGCATTCTCGGAGTCGTCGCTTTCTGATGCGATGTTTACTTCTGGTCTTGTTCCTTTCTTCGCATCTTCTCTATACTGTATGTTCAGTTCTGGCTCCGAGTCCTGGTCCATGTCCCAGATTGTTGCAGGAGACAGGACTGGCTGCTTGAGTACTTTGCGATCTGAAGCGAAATGTTTTATCTTTTTGTAAGATAAGTTTTGTTTGTTTGGTTTTGTTACTATATTTGATAATGCAGTGTTTGGTTTCCTACCGAAGTGTGCTTCGAATGGGGTTATTTTTGTTATTCTGTTTGTGATTAATATGATATTTTGAATATTATTTGATACAATTGTTGTGATATCTTCTGATGACCATAATGGATCTATAGCCATTACACCTAATTTTCGTTTTATTGTTTGAATAAGGCGTTCGACCATGCCCGTTGCTCTATGATCTCCAGCTGGAGCTAGGATGAGTTTTATGTTATTGTTCTTGCAATGTATGTTAAAGTCTCTAGACTTAAATGCTTGTGCTTGGTCGCCCCTTAATGACCGTGGTATACCGTGGAACTTACAGTATTCTTCTAAATATTCTTTTGCTGTTGATGCGTCGCAGTTTTTAAAGACTTGGGCATTTGGGAATCTAGAGTATCTATCCACTGATACTAAAATATAGTAGTTGTCTGTGTGATTTCTAAAAGGGATGGGGCCTGCGAAATCCATTTGGAGTTCTTCATTTGGTTCTTCCAAATGTGGGAGTTTTCCTAATTTTTGCTTAGGTATTATAGGTTTTAAATTTTTACCTTGTCTTGTACATTCTTCGCATGCTTGGGCTTTCGAGGTTAGGCTGCGATGTATGCAAGGGAACCAAATTAAATTTCCTAAACTTAGCATTCCTGCTTGACCCCGGTGCGTTTGGTGTATTGCGTCGATGACAAATTGTTTGAGGCTTCGTGGTATTACTAATTTGTTGTCGTAAAGCATGCATCCTGATGTTGTTATGGATAGGTCTTTTCGCAGTGAGTAGAAATACTTGTTGGACTTCCTTAGTGCCTCCCAAACTTTTTCCTTAATCATTTTCATGATGGGTGTTAATGTTCTGTCTTGTCGCGTTGCCTCCGCGAGAAATTCTTCTCCAAATACTTGCGAAAGGTGTTTCCTATAGTCGGGTATTGTTTCACTATTGCTGAGGGGAAATATTTGTGGGTGGAGTTCTGGTTGTATTGGATCTCGTCCTTTGCCTGTGTTGTCAATGTCCTCCGTTTGGGTACTAATTGTAATTAGAGGTGGTCTTGTTGTTGGATTGTCCATCTTGTTTGGTGTCGGTTTTCTTTTGTTAGGTGCTCTGTTTCTTCTAATAATGGGTCTATTCGCCGTTTCGATATGTGGTCTATTTCTAGTGATTGCGTTAATAAATTGATTTGTATATTGGAAATTTGTAGATGTTTTTATAAAATTTTTTGAAGGAATAGATAAAGAGTTGATTTGATTATGTTTTAATTTGACTGAGTTAATGTGTTCCGTTTGGAGAAATTGTGAATTTGAATAGCGTGTTAAATTTGGCGACTGTTTTCTAAGGCGAGAATGGCAAAAAGCGTGTTTTGTATGGTGCTTGTGTTGAGAATAATTAATGACGTCATTGTTGTTATGTGTAGTGCTGGTATTGTTGCGTAATGTGTTCTTAATTAATGTAAATTTAAAGTCGTTTATCTGATTTATTATGAAATGTGTATCTTCTGCGGATGGTGGGATTGCTATTCCATTTGGATTTCGACTGAAATAATCTGCGAATCCCATTTGTTTACCTGGGATAAGTTCTATATTAAAATTGAATGGTAGTAATCTATCAACCCACCGAGTAAGTCTACTTTGGTAGGTTTTGTTTCCTCTGTTTTCTTTTAGTGCTGTCAGTAATGCCTGGTGATCCGTTTGGAGTGTGAACTCCGATCCTTGTAGGTAATGTTTGAAGTGTTCGAGAGACCAGACTACTGCTAGTAGTTCTAATTCGTTTGTACTGTATCTCTGTTCTACTGTATTTAGGAATCGGCATGCGAATGCGATTGTGGGCCATATATTGCCTGTTTTCTGCTCTAGTGTTGCCCCTAATCCTAATTTACTTGCATCGCATTTAACTCTTGTGTCTTTGTCAACATCGAAATGTTTGTTTTCTACAATTTTTGCTATTTGTGTTTTGATGTTTTCGAATGTTTTTGTATGTTTTTCTTCCCATTTTAATTTATTCAATGCTGTGACGTTTTCCTTTTTTAATAATGGGCGCAATGGTTCTGATATTTTGGCTAGGTGTGAAATAAATTTAATTAGGTGGTGGATACTACCCATAAATGATCTCAATTGTTTTAGAGTTTTCGGTATATCGAGTTTTTGTAATGCTTCCGTTTTGGTTATTAGTGGTGTTACTCCATGTGGAGTTATTTTGAATCCGAGCCATTCGATTTCTTGTTTTGCGAACTCGCATTTTTGTAAGCTAATTGCTAATCCTTCTTTGTTTAGTCGGTCTAGTATTATATCTAATGTTTCTTCGTGTTCTTTTAGCTTTCCTTTTGTTGCAATTAGTATGTCATCTAAGAATGCGAAGTAGTTTTTGCAACCTTCTAGCGTTTTGTCTATAGTTTTTTGGAATGTAGCCGGCATATCTGTTAATCCGTAGAAGCCGTTTATGAACCTGTATGTTCCTGTTGCTTTTCCTCCTAGGATGTTGAAGTTGCAGTGTTCAGCGATGCTATCGTCTAATGGTGTTTGACTGTAAGCGTATTTTAGGTCGATTTTACTAAACCACCATGGTCCTTCATTGTTTTTGTTTGATGCTATTTGCATTGCTAATGAGTCAGTTAGGTGGTCAATACTTT
>NC_134472.1:48112693-48209246 GCF_964194025.1 Convolutriloba macropyga
TGTCAAAATTTATCAAGATCTTATCAGGTTTCGCCAAGAAGTTGTGACATGCCAAAAATTGTCTCCTGAGTTATGATTTTGCCGAGAAATCTCAAAAATTGCGCTGGAAGCTGTAAAAAAAATTGAGAAATCGCGACATTTTTTTTTGCAAAGTATTGATCAACTTTAGTGAGCGGCGAATTTTTTTTATCCGACTTGTGCGCAGAATATATCAGCTAAAATGGATAGATCACAAAACAAGGAACATCGTTATTCACGTTGAATTGAAACTTAAATTGTGCCAAAATTGTCTATGATGTCTGAAAAAAATTCTAGATTGGAATAATAAAATTGCGACGAGTAGTTAACGCAGATTGATAGGGCAAACAAAACTTAAATTGTAAAAACACTCAGTTTTTGTTTGCACTATCAATATATTGGAAACGATTTGCTTGGTCAGCTAATTACGATGAGAAGAAAATAAGTTTGCGCAGGTAGAAAGAAAAGCATCCCACTGATAGAAAAGTGCATAAAAAGTCTGAAAAAGGGTACAAAAAAACCTTTCGGCAAAAATTGAAATAATAACTTGAAAACACTTGCCTAGAAAGTGTTTTATAAATGTTTGTTTATCACTCAGTTGCTATAATTTACATTAAGCTAAATATATTCTTCATATTATAAAAATTGTCATTAAGTCATTAATTGTCATTAAAATTATTGTCAAGGGACTGAACAATTAGAGCACCAATCTCGACCCACTATTTTTTTGGCCTAAACAACTCAATATTTGTGGTTTAAGGTACTGTTTTCTTAAAGTTTTCTTAAAGTTTCCTTTTCATGAAAATCAAAGTTTGCACAGTGTTGAAGTTAACACTTGAAAGAATTCAAATTTCAAAAATAATTCGCCAAAATATTTCTCTGAAATTTAAAGCCAGTTTGGGTGGAATTTGTGAAGATAATTTTTGTGATAATAAGAACTGAAATGGTATTTTTGAAGTTCTCACTAGTGCTGATTGTTCTCATTTCGCCATAGTTTCAAACTCTAATTAAGAAGTTAGGAAACAGCCTTCCTCAAAACCCATTATCATTTTTTTTATAAATTGTGCGTACATTCGGGAAATTTAATTACCTCCCATTTCATTATAAAGAAGGAGAAAATCTCTGAAATTAATTTACCGTGAAAGTTTTCGCCAATCTATTTTCCAAGCCTAACTGGATTCAACCCTAAACAAAAATTAACAAAACACTTCTCCGATATCCGAATTGAAATTGTCAACAAATGTGTGGCATTATACGAAATTGTTTACCTGCCCTTTTATTAGAATTAAAGGGGGAAAATTGTGATTCAGGCTTGCCTTGTTGACAACTCCAATTATAATCCGAGAAAATACTTCTCCAAAACCTGAAATCACTTTTTAAAAATGAGGTAAAATTTGTTGATTTAAATATTACATCTGCCCTTTTTATATGAAAATAGGGGAAAAATCTGAAACTAATCTGAATTGATCTGTTTTGATCCCCACAGATGGACATCCTGAAGCATACATATACATCAGACACATATTGAGGTTGTGGAATCTAATTGGAAAAAATGTGGAATCTAGTTGCGCAACTTCTGGAATCAAATTACGTTCATCTCTGATTTTATTTACTCAAATCACGATATCTTTTACTTTTGCCTGTAAAAAAACTTACTTCAGTCGGTCGGTGTATTCCAAAGAACGTTTTTTTAAGAAAATACTTGTTTAATCTCTTCAAAATACAGAACAAAAGTTTTGAGATCAAGTGTAAAATCCACTTGCACAACTCAATTATGCCCGATTTGGGATTCTGTTTTAAACAGTAATGATGTGTCCTAATGAATGCGTTAGTTTTCAGCATCTTCAGTAGCAATAAGTTACTCGCTCAAGACCCACAAGGATCATAAATTTTTAATAAAAGAAAACGCCGAAAGTTCAATGAGGCAGTGATTGTTTTAAAAAAAGAAAACTGTTCTGAAAAAGTTCAAAAACATAAACATTTTTTTAAATCAGTGTACACAGTCGGTGCAGGAAACACAAAGGAAACACAGTCGGTACATAGAATCAGCATAGGAAAATCAGTTGGAAAGTGGATCAAATTTTTATGGAAACATAATCATAACAAAGAAACCAATGAGCTCCAAAACGAATACAAAGCCTTGAAAATCAACAGTTATTTTGGACCTTATTATTTTATTAGTCTTATTTTGAAAAATTTACAGTTGGTCAGAAAAACATTAAAGGTTACAAATTTCCAGTTTGAGAGTACATTATTATCGTTTGAAATTTCCAGAAAAGAGCATCAATCATTCAAATAAACATTGAAAAGTTTCTCTTATGTGTTAAAAAATAATTCGTATGAACTGATATGATAAACAAACTTTCAGAAAAATTCTTCAAGCAGTTCTCTCGAGATAATGATTTACGAATGCATGAATTTTTTTTTAATTTAATAAAAAAAATCTGATAATTTTCTTAGTGGGTTCTCATAGAAAAGTGCACATTGAGTTACCTACTTGAAAATTTATTTTTCTGTTCTTGTCATCAGAAGTTTTAAATACAAAATCTCACATTTTGGAAGCAATAAATTTACCAAACTCAATAGGGCTGTAACAAAGCGGCTGCCTTAAGAACAGAATTGCTGCACCTTGCCGTTTGTGTCCCCCAGTACGTTATGCACCCCGAGAACAAGTGCAGGTGACATTACATAGTAAATTGTTTATGTCGACATATGGCAGTTGCGTCTGGAGTTGCAAATAACATGCATCTTCTAAGCTGGGGGCACGAACGGAAAATATCCGAACTGCTTAACATTCGAGGCCACAGTGGGTGGTGGGGCGATTCTAAGATAATGTACGCTACACTTCGAGTTCATCTTGTTGGTCGTCCTGCGTTCCTAATCAAACGCCTTCGTATCATTTCTTGGCCTCTTCCGTTTTTTCCCCGCCCTTCCGATCTCACATCTTCCACGAACTAATGCAGGAAATTTGGTCATGTTCGTAGATCAATTTGAAGTTCACTATCTGGTGTCTGTTCTATAAGAAAAATGAGCTAACAAAATAAATTAAATTTCTTACAAATATTCGGTAAATAATTTGGTACATACAGTTATTTTTCGAATCACAATTCGGAATACACACGTTTTTTGATATTAATTTTAACAATATAATCCCAATCAAAATTGTCTTGGGCCGCCTAAGTTTGGTCCTTGTGAAATCATGAGATAAAATGTTGATTTGTAAAGCTGTATTGCTCCTTAATAAGTACCCTCCGACTTCATCACCGGCATTGCCACAGTGTGTGACTCGGGGACCAAGGGAAATTGCAAACTGGTGGTCAGTACACAAAATGAATAGTCATACCAGTCACCGTCTGAAACAATCGCCTCTAGCTGCATTCAAGTTTTCCCCTGATCTAATCTTTTTCATTCAGACTTGCAAATTTACGCCCAGGTTGAGATTCCAGACGGAATCAAGTATGTTAAGACCGAAGATTAGCGCACTACAGGGGGCGTCGTGCGTTCAAAATTACATAGTCTGGAAACATCGAAAAGCACACGAAAGTCTGAACATGAACGCATGAAAGTGTGGACATGAACACAAGATAGTCTGGACATGAATGCACGATTGTTTGGTGAACGCACGAAAGTCTTGTGAACTCACGAAAGTCTGGTGAACGCACTAAATTATGGACATGAGATCTTTCAGTCTGAGATGACCTGGACACAGACACTTTCCGTCTTAGACAGTATGGACATACCGGTTTCCATCTGGCACTGTAGTTTTACGAGAGCCGTTACAAATGAAAAGATTAACCCCGCATTAGAGCGAACGTATTTAGGCGTTAATTAACCATTCTTTCACTGAGCGCTAAACAAATTAGCGCTCTTTAAGACTACCAGTACACAAGTAATTAAACAATTTAATTCGACTCAATTAAATTAACGCAACTTTAGGCCTGTATCTCCTCGCTTATATCCAGGATAGAAAATTTGCGTTGTTGAGCGTGGGTAACCTGTATCGCCGCACTTAATTTTGATTAAAATTACTTCTGCTTTCTCATACCCCCCCCACCAAGAAAACCATTATTTCTGCGGTTTTTGAAGAAGTGAATGCAGAAAGCAGGCGCCTACGTGATCAATGATGTTCTCAGATTTTAGATTTTTATTATTTTTAGAAGTTTCAATAATTTATCCGTGAGATAAAAAAGAGTTAATTCTCTTGCCTACTCGGCTAATAGAAAAATTGAGAAGCACCTCAATTTGAACGTAAGTTTGTGATTCACTCTCTATTGGCCCAAACTGAGCTGAGAGGCTTTTATAAATTACCTCAGCGAAGTGGGACAAAATAAAATTGTAGAAAAAAAGAAAGCCAAAAATCAGCAGCAGAAAATTGCTTTGTTTTTCCTAAAAACTAAATCTAAATATTCCAAAAAAGAAACAAATCAATTTTTAAAAGATAACTTATCATCAATTTGATCGCACGATTTATTAAATTAATTGGATTTTTCAGCCGCCCATTTTGATTTTAGTTGAGACTTATTAGCGCGAACAGGTTTTGGGCATATATATTTGCCTTCGACTTGTTTAGTCCCTTTATCAGATAGATCGGCATACATTCAAGGATTCCGAAGTGTGTGATCCGTAAAAACCCGTTCTGTTTGATAGCACCACAACCTGAGCGATTATAATGGAAGGCTAAAAATGATTCACTTCGCGCCGTTTTTTAGCAGCAAAATTTACTTTTTTAGTAAGTTATTTCCATTATACAAGCTTGTAAAATTGTAATTTGCATTTGTCAAGATTTATCAACATCTGATTAAGTTGCGCAGGAAGTTGTGACATGCCGTGGTAAAATATTGTTAAGATCTTACCAATGTATTCTAAATAATGTCTGCCGCTCGAGATCATGGCAACATAGCTGAAATTATTCTGGAGTTATCAACATCTTGCATGACTTGGCAAGGTGTAACAAGTGTTTTTTCACAAGGTGAAGACTTACATGTCAATCCATTTTAGTCAATAAATCACATAGTAACATTTGAAGGTGAATTTACATTGTAATGCAGTGACAGGTTTTCATTCATTACATGAAGCGGGACGAGAACCGTTTGATAATTTGTCCTGCTAATGAAGAAATTGAGACTCAACAAAGTTTCCCACAGTGTTGCTGAGTTTCTGGAGTATTAAGGATGACGAGTAAAAAATGTCAAGGTTTTCCACTGTGCCACTTGATTATAAAGAAAACCAAAAGTTGCCTACTGAGTTATGATTTTGCCGAGAAAACCTAAAAATTGCGTTGGAAGCTCTGAAAATTGAGAAATCGTGACATTCTTACACAAGTATTGATCAACTTTTGTGAGCGGTGAATTTTTTAATCTGACTTGTGGGCAGAATTTATCAGCTAAAAGCGATAGATCACAAGACAAGGAGCATCGCCAATGAGAGTGATACATTATCTGAAGATTTTTTCCTAAACAAGAAAGTTGGACAAACATTTGGAAAATTGTTATTCACGTTGACTTAAAACTTCAATTTTGCCAAAAACGATCATTGACTGATTGCGAAAAATACATTCAAAATTGAAATAATAAAAAGTAGGTAGCGCAAATGTTTAGGGCAAAAAATAAATTGCAAAAAAACTCAGTATTCGTTTACATTTTCAATGTATTGCAAAAAATTTGATTGGTGAGCTGCTTAGGACCAGAAGAAAAAAAGTTTTTCAGAGACTATAAAGAGTGCAGATAGAAAGAAATGCATTACAATCCCACTGATAGAAAAGTGCATAAAAAGTCAGAAAAACGATACAAAAAACTTTTAGCAAAGGTTGAAATAATAACTTGAAAACACTTGCCTAGAAAGTGTTTCCAAAACGTTCGTTTATCACCCAACTGTTATAATTTATAATAAGCAAAATTTTTTCTTCATATTACAAAAATTGTTATGTAGAAAAGGGACAAAAAAATTAGAGCACCAAGACATATCAGAAATTAATAAAAACTTGATATTAGTACAGTTTGACAATTGTCACAGTTTTAACGTTCTAGTTTGAGAATATAAATATATCAGCATATCAGCACACTCAATCACTGTTTTTCCAGCCTGCTTAGTCTTGGACACGGTTTAGGTAAAAAGAAGAAATTCAAAGGAGTGAATTGACAATTGAAATCAATAAAACTTAAAAATTAAAATCAATAAAACTTTGAAAATCCTAACTACTAGTTTGATTTCTTTGTCTTTTTCTTGAGGTATTGGACTCAAAAGTTTGTGAGTTCAAATGCTAATCTTTTTTCGTTTTTGTTTTCAGTCAGTGGATGTTTGTTTACAAAAACAACTAAAAATATTTATTATTACTAGAAAATAATTTTTGGTCTCAACGTGGTGTAAATGTTGTACAAAATGTCCCGATCGGATCATACTTATTATAAATTGACTTGTCTTCAAAATGTTTGCGTATAAGTTGAATGCATCAACGATTTGCAAAATGAATGATCTTGTACAGCTCATTATCTTATGGAATATATGATGAGTTTTTATAAGTATATTGTAGGATGGAAAATTGAAGAAATTGAGATTTTTTTAATCTGTTTGATGTACCTATTTTGTATATGTATATGTATCGTACATATACATATACAAATGTATATGTATCGTACATTTTTCAACATTTACCAAATCGAAACGCCAGGCCAACATAAAAATCGTAGCCCCAAATAAATTAGGAATATAAAACGAAGAGTAAATTCTTTTTAATTAAATGTTTTTATGCAAACGTTGAGGCAAATATTGCGGCCGTTTTTTGCAGTTCTTTGACTGTACTGAATTCAATCGTCATCAATATTGGTAGACGAGTGTATCAAAAATTGTTTTTTACAGGGTACTTTTAGTGTTTGTTAATGATTCCTTATAACATGATAATAAGCTCTTTAGTGCCCTCCTTCCGATCTATCATATCCGTTTATGTGATGGAAGAACCATGTTAGCGCATGTACTGCTAACGGCGTTGGTTTGACTTTTAGCTTCATGTTCTTCAGTTGTCATCACTAAAATGAATTCAGGTTTTGGCACAAAACGAGTCTAATTTTCTACAATTTTATAGGTTGGGACAATGGGGTCAGCAAAAATGCACAATGAACGAAAGGAAACTCCAAAGTTTGTTTTTCGGTGAGATTACTGAAAGAATGAGAGGTGAATTACTGAAATAGAAGAACCAATCAAAAACAGCAAAGATAAGTTCAACCAAGGTATCTATCAGATATTTTGTTTTGGTTCACAGAATTAGCTCTTTGTTTGATTACACCCCCTTCAGTTCTTGTCCACAAATGAATTAAGGAAGAGAGCTTCAACCACGCTTAAAAGTTCCGAAAAATTTTCTTTTCTTTAAAACTGTCTTCAATATAGTGACCCCTCGAATTACAGATATTCACTGACAATTATCAGATAGTTCTTTGAAAGCATTTTTTTGTAAGCGTATTGAGTTTCTTTTTAGTTTTTAATGTACCTTCTAATGTACTCGCAAACAAAATTTTGACTCAATAGCTTTTTTAATTGAAGAAATTTCAGCAAGTTTTTAAAGCAGAGACAGACCAACAAAACATATATTTTTTTATTTAATAGAAGTTTTGATACGGTGGATTATAAACGCTATCGTATAAACCTATCTCTCTGGGAGGACGCAGTTTCGGCCCATAAGCAATAGATCGTCAACAAATTAACATCCGAGGTTGGTGCACTGATATTCATAACTGTCGTGGAACTTGATTCACTTAACAAAAAATACTATTAAAAATTATTTACGCTGATGATAAAATAGAGAAAACTAGTACCACGGAGAGAAAGTTGATGATCATCATAACAAAGCTCTCAATGAAATAAATGTATGGCTGGAGAAGAGCACACTAATGATGAACACACTAATGGTGAACACAGGTAAACAGAAAATTGTTATCAAATTGTTTTGTAAAGATCTTCAGATTGAGAGAGTTTTTGACAGATAAGAAACTAATTCGAGTTTACAAAACTTATGTACAACGAGCTGAAATTTCATGTACGAACCTACCATTTTAAAAAACAGAAGAAATGGATAAAGTTAGCAAGCAAATACTAGGTAAATTTTGCTGCGGGGGAAATTTTGAAAATGACAATCATAATGTATCCAGCACAAAATAAATGTTGTGTACCAGATTGGTTTTAAGTGACAGGAGCCCACTTAATAAAGGAGAATGATAAAATATGCCAGAAAGAAGTTCAAGATACAGCTTAGAGTAAAGATAATTTGAATCCAGGACCACCAAAAATTTAATTTAGGGACCAAAAATGTTTTCTAATGACAATCATCAGAAGTAGAACTTATTGAAAGCACCATTATTTTTTATGAAACAATTATTTCAGAATTTAATTTTTTTTCGACAACGGATGCCAATTTGTAAATATATTTTATATATTTATTTACTAGGCAAGATCGACTCAGTTAGGAGTTTTTATCGGCCCAATAGTACTCTCCTAGAGTCTTAATTATCAAAAAAAGATGAGTTTATAAATATGACCCAAAAAGCTGTAGATGACTGATTGAAACAATTTAATGTCTTATTAAATCATTATTACGACAACCCATTGTTACACGTTAACAAAACTAACTTGCTTAATACATGCTAATTGTGATTATTAGTTCTTGAAATCTTATTAAGCAATTCAAATAATTACCAGCTTAAAAATGGGTCTGTTCTTCCCAGTTGATGGAAACAAAAAATCTGATCCGCGTGGGACAGTAAAATTTCTAAGTTTATCACTTATAGATGGTCATATATTGGTTTCATGACAATTTACCCAACTCCACTTTACCCAATACCATTTCACCCAACCTGCCATTTTAACTCAACGCCATTTTACCCAATGCCATTTTATCGAAAGCAATTTTAACCGATGCCATTTCACCCAATGCCATTTTACCCAATGCCATTTTAACCAATGCCATTTTACCGAATACCATTTTACACAATGCCATTTTACCCAATGCCATTTTAACCGATGCCGTTTTACCCTAAGCCATCATACCCAATGCCATTTTACCCAATGCCATTTTACCGAATGCCAATTTAATTGATGCCATTTTACCCAATGCCATTTTACCCAATGCCATTTTACCCAATGCCATTTTACCCAATGCCAATTTACCCAGTGCAATTTTACCCAATGCCATTTTACCCGATGCGATTTTATCCAATGCAATTTTTCCCAATGCCATTTCACTCGATGCCATTTTACCCGACGCCGATTTACCCAATGCCATTTTACCCAATACCATTTTAACCAATGCCCTTTTACCCGATGACATTTTACCCAAGAACATTTTACCCAATGCCATTTTACCCAATGCCATTTTACCCAATGCCATTTTACCAAATGCCATTTTACCCAAGGCAATTTTATCCGATGCCATTCTACCCAATGCCATTTTGCCAATGCCATTTTACTCAATGCCATTTTATCCAATGCCATTTTACCAACTGCCATTTTATCCAATTCCCTTTTACCCGATGACATTTTACCCAAGAACGTTTTACCCAATGCCATTTTACCCAATGCCATTTTACCAAATGCCGTTTTACCCAAGGCCCTTTTATCCGATGCCATTCTACCCAATGCCATTTTGCCCAACGCCATTTTACTCAATGCCATTTTATCCAATGCCATTTTACCAACTGCCATTTTATCCAATGCCCTTTTACCCGATGACATTTTACCCAAGAACGTTTTACCCAAAGCCATTTTGCCCAATGCCATTTTACTCACTGCCATTTTACCCGATGCCATTTACCCTAAAACATTTTACCATTGCCATTTCACCCAATGCCATTTTACCCATTGCCATTTTACACGATGCCATTTTACCCAATGCCATTTTACCCAATGTCATTTTACCCAATGTCTTTTTACCCAAGGTCATTTTACCCGATGCCATTATACCCTAAGCCATTTTACCCAATGCCATTTTACCCAATTCCATATTAACCATTGCCATTTTACCCGATGCCATTTTACCCAATGCCATTTTACCCAATGCCATTTTACCCAATGCCTTTTTACCCAATGCCATTTTACCCAATGCAAAATTATCCGATGTCAATTTACCCAGCCATTTTACTCAATACCAATTTAGCCGATGCCATTTTACCAACTGTCATTTTACTCAATGCCATTTTACCCGATGCCATTTTACTTTAAGCAATTTTAATCAATGCCAACTTAACCAATGCAATTTTACCCGATGCCATTTTACCCAATGCCATTTTATCCAAAGCCATTTTACCCGATGCCACTTTACTCAATGCCACTTTAGTCAATGCCATTTTATCCAATGCCATTTTACCCAATGCCATTTTACCCGATGCCATTTTACCCAATGCCATTTTACGCAATGCCATTTTACTCAATACCATTTTAGGCGAAGGCATTTTACCCTAAGCCATTTTACCCAATGCCATTTTACCCGAAGCCATTTTACCCAGTGCCTTTTTACGCGATGCCTTTTTACCCAATGCCATTTTAGCCAATGCCATTTTACCCAATGCCATTTTACCCGATGCCGTTTTACCTAATGCGATTTTACCGAATGCCATTTTACCCCATGGCATTTTACCCAATGCCATTTTACCCAATGCCATTTTACCCGATGCCATTTTACCCAATGCCATTTTAACCAAAGCCTTTTTACCCAATGCCACTTTACCCAATGCAATTTTACCTAATGCCATTTTACCCATGCTATTTTACTCAATGCCATTTTACCCGATGTCATTTTACCCTAAGCCATTTTACCCAAGGCCATTTTTCCCATAGCCATTTTACCCAATGCCATTTTAACTGATGCCATTTTACCCAATGCCTTTTTACCCAATGCCACTTTACCCAATACCATTTTACCCAATGCCATTTTACCTAATGCCATTTTAACCGATGCCATTTTACCCAATGCCATTTTACCCGATGCCATTTTACTCAATGCCATTTTACTCAATGCCATTTTACCCAATGCCCTTTTATCAAATGCCATTTTGCCCAATGCCATTTTACCCAATGCCAGTTTTCCCAATGCCATTTTACCCAATGCCTTTTTAACCAATGCCATTTTACTCAATGCCATTTTACCCAATGCCATTTTACCCGATGCCATTTTACCCAATGCCTTTTTACACAATGCCCTTTTACCCCATGCTATTTTACTCAATTCCATTTTACCCGATGCCATTTTACCCAATGCCATTTTACCCAATGCCATTTTATCCAATGCCATTTTACCCAATGCCATTTTACCCGATGCCATTTTACACAATGCCTTTTTAACCCAATGCCATTTTACCCAATGCCATTTTACCCAATGCCATTTTACCCGATGCCATTTTACTCAATGCCATTTTACTCAATGCCATTTTACCCAATGCCCTTTTAACAAATGACATTTTGCCCAATGCCATTTTACCCAAGGCCATTTTTCCCCATGCCATTTTACCAAATGCCATTTTACCCAATGCCACTTTACTCAATGCCTTTTTACCCAATGCCATTTTACCCAATGCCATTTTACCCAATGCGATTTTACCCAATGCCATTTTGCCCAATACCATTTCATCCATTGCCATTTTACCCAATGCCAACGTATCCCATGCTCTTTCATCTTATCGTTCAATTATCCGTTGTGATGGTTTCACATCAAGTCGCAAGGGCCATTTAATTATATAGTCGGCTAAATAGTTGTTCCTGTATTTTTAATTAGGGTAAATTAAAAGTCAGCATTTGGTAAAATGGTATTGGGCAAAATGACAGGTTGGGTAAAATGGAATTGGGTAAATTGTCCAATAGGGAAGGGGTGGTTTTGAAAAAAAATCATTAAACCATTTAATTAAAGTTTGAAGAAATTTTGTTGTTTTCTTTGGCACTGAATTGGTTACTTGACGAAAATCTGTAAAATCGTCCCTGCCATCCCAGGTCGAGACCCGATGTTAATCAAACAAGATCTAAAAATCTCGAAGATCTTGAAAGATTTTTGCCGGATCAACATCAACTGACAAAAGTCTTGCAAGGATGGCGACCGCATGCAAGATCTAGGAAGAAAGGATTTTCACAAGATTCCTCCAAGAATATTTCTCTCAAGAACCTTCCAGATCTTGTTAGATTAAGATTGGGTCTCGGCTCGGAGCATATATTCACCGCAGCCGGTACTTGAGTAAGCTTTAATTCATTTTCATTTTTTAAATTACAATCGCAATTTATAGCGGTTTCTGACAATGCCGGCGAACACAGAAAAAAAAAGAAAAAATCGACTTTGGTTTACTGTACTAACGGTTCTGTAGACTAAGATCGATGATTTGTTTCCGTCTGCCCTCAAACTTTGCGGCCCGATCTAAACACAGGAATTAAAAAATTAAAAAGTATGAGAAACTGCATTGAAACTTAAAATTAGACAAGTACGCGTTCTTAGGTGTTTTTTTGTGTCCAATAGTTAACAATAATAAATGGAGATTACTCCAGCTTTTAATTGATTGGTGTAAAAAAAGATCTGAAAGGTCCGTAGGCGATATGAAAGTTGTCCCTAGTGACGCCTGCTTTCAAATGGTGGCAGAATTTTTCAAATATGGTAGAGTTTGCACGAGATTGAATTCTGCATAAAATGAAAATGTGTTCTAACGCTTTGAAAAGTAAGTTTGTAACATTTGAGATTTTAGAATACAAGTTAAAAAGTTTTTAAAAGCGAAAGGAAAATTTTACTTTTCAAAAGAACTTTAACAGAGCTTTTGCAATGTCAGCAGGAAATTATACTAATTGACAACCAATTAGGATCAATCGGTTCTTATTTGTTCCGACCCCTCTTGAGGGGGGAGGAACTAATACTCAATTGGGTTTTTTTTCTTCAGTCAATTTTCGCCGATCGATATATTCATCGTAGAGAGTTGAGACTGGTATCATTAGAAAGCTCGTCCAGCGTAGAATATGGAATTGAAAAGATTTTTTTAAATTTTCGTTTTCTACAGGGAGTTATCGAAGTTTAAACTTCTGAGAAAAGCAGAGTGAATTCACTATGTTTTTATTCACATTTTTCGAAATTTTTGCCTAATTTTTCGTCAATTTTGCCAAATTTGCTAAAATTTTAAAAATAGTGTCGTTGATTTCACTTTTGAAGACAAAAAAGCTTTGTTGATTGTTCTGATTTAATTTTTTTGGTCAAAACCTCTGGATAAATATTTCAAAATTTAGCCTTTTTCATCAAAAACAGTACGAAATAAGCTACTTTAGTCCACTTTGATTAAATTTGCCGACAGTATACCCCCGAACAACACTAATACAATCTTTGTAGACTCAAAAGAGGACTATTTCTACTTCAACTACCGCTGAGAGTGCTCTGTAATTAAAACGTGCCGTTTTTTGCTAATTTTACTCGTTGACTATCAAAAATGCAGAATTTATTTTTGAGTTTTCAACAAACAAATTATCTATATCTACAATATTCGAAAATCAACTGTTCCTAACGGACAATAAGCATTAGCAGGGCTAGTTTTGGGCCAATCTTGGACTGTTACAATCTAAAAAAAATTCGGATTGTAATCAGTTGGTCTTTTTTTTTTGAAGAAAGACCATTTTTTAATAATAAAGAACAGAACATATCAAATCAAAGCTCAGGAGTGATAGGTCCAATTGGCTTCCTAAGCAGCTACAAGCTTATGCGTTTATTTGTTTACTTGGAATCCTATGATCATTTCGACTTTTGAAAATAATTGATTTTTAATGAAATAATGGCTTAATGAACTTTTCCTCTATTTTTTTCTTAATTTGGTCAGCTTGTAGCTTAGTGTCAGCAAGTAAAAAATGCTTCTTCATTAAAAGAATGCTTCTACTAAATGAACATTTATTCTCGATTGTAGTTTTAAGCCTGAAGTTATTGTCTTCTGGCTTTGATACTACTATATTTCAGATTTTTTTGTTTTTATATATTTGCCAGTTTTTCACGTTTTCTAGTCACATGATCACATTATTGACAGTTCCCATATCTTATTATTAGCGTTCAAAACTAAACACAATTGAATATATTAAATTTCTGAAAGATATTGATTATCGTTTTAACGGCCGTGACACTTCTTTCTTGAAGAAATTAATTGAAGTTTTTAATTTTGTCTTTAACTGTCATTTTTACTTTGCCGTTTCGGTCGTATGAAATTTCCTGTATAGTGATAGTTTTCACTGGCTTTTAGTGAACCAGTAGATGGGCCAATATTTTGATAATAATAGATAGCTGATGGCTTTCATGACTTTGAAAATAATCGTTTTCCAAAACTAAAAAAAAACTTTTTAACTTCGCAAGTATATTCCTTTTTTAACCTAATCTCCTTTAATTACTGGTCAAATATGACCTTATTGGTGTCAAGGGAAGGTGTCAATAGCGATGGATGTCTCAAACTCTAAATTTTTAAAGAATGCGTTATGGCCTTACTGACTTCGACACCGGTTTTTCAAAAAAAAAAGTAAATTAATTTGAGTTTTGTTTTATTTTACGTTCTTTTTATAGACGCAAGACATATTCTGGATACATACAGGTCTCAATGGCTTCTTTTGGATAAACAATTGAGCCTATTTAAATATTTGATTTTGTAATTAGTGTCTTTCATGACTTTGGATATATTTTTCTTTCGAAAAAAAGTCAAAAACTATTACATACTTTTGCCCTTTCTCTTTTTTGTATACTTGTTACCTAGTCTCACTAGTAAATGGCCACAGACTATGATATCGGTGTTCGAACAAGGCGCAATCGAATCTATTTTGGGGCCAAAATATGGCTTGACGGCTTTGACAACGTTTTCTGGCAAGTTTCAATTGAATTTTTGTTTGTTGTTTTTTTGTTGTTCTTTTTAGCAGCTTGATAAAAATGAATAAGGACAGGTCCTAATGTCCTTCTATAGAAGCATTGGTAATCATAAACTTTTGGGATCCTTTACTTGGGTTCTAATGGTTTTCATTACTTTTAAGTTAATTGTTTAAAAAAGCGAATTTTTTAAATTTACTGTTTTTGTTCTTTTTTTGTCTAACTGTTACCGAACCTTTTTATGGACTGGTCCACATCTTTTCTGGTGATTTTTAAGTTTTTTTGTTTAGTTTCAGGTTTATCTGATTGTATGCTGACTTTGTTAACAATTTTTGTTTTTTAAAACGGACATAAATTTGTGATGTAATTAATGTTTGTTGTTGTTGTTGTTGTCTGATTTTGCTGTTCGTCTTGACTCGCTTTCTTAATATTGGCATATCACAGCAATCTAATGCTTTAATTTTTTCTCCACTAAATTGTTTGCTTTGGAGGCTATTTTATCGTTCATACACAATTTTTTTGAAAAATACTTGGGCTTTTTTGGGTTTTTTTGGATTTCCAAAAAATAAATTTTTGGGTATTTCTATCTGTTCCTCATTTGGTAGACAATTATGCCAAAATTGTGGATGGGAAGGGTCGGAACCTTATGTGCTATCGCACATTACCGAGCCGCCTTGTTTCATATAAAGGAGCAAATAGTCAATCAATAACCAGATTATCATCAATAGATTGGATTTATAATTTTGATTATTTCAATATATAGATTTAATTATTCTTAAGACATGTAGACTTTAACTTCTTGATATATTATTAACTTATATATCTGGAAAAAATCCCGGCAGTTCAGTAATAAGAGCTAGAGTTAGAGCAGAGTGAGTCGAATTTTGAAAAATATTTGTGCAAGTAATTGAGCGGACAAAAAATTGAGAGCTATTTTTAATGGAATTAACTAATAAAATCATAGAAAACTTTGCATCTTGAAAAAACTCTCATAGGGTTTCTGATAGATAGCTTCAGAATATAAAATCGTAGCAAAAATCGCAAAAATATTTAAAAATTTTTATAATTCTGATGATCTAACTGAAACAAGAATTTAGCTAATCAAGTAAAAACTCAAGGGAAAAAGCGATAAATTTTCGTGAAATAATGTGACAGATGAGATATAGAACCAAAAAATTGACAACATGCTTTCCTTCTTCGCCAAATGTTCACCAGACGTATTTTTTTTTACATTTCCTATTCTAATAGAAAACTGTACAAACGATGTATTTGCGTGCTCATCGTAACCTCAAAGTTCAGTTGAGTAACTGACTGCACATTTGCAGGGTCCAAAGAATGAGCGAGGAAATCTGCAATATGATACTTGACATACCTCAAAAACACATTAGTTATGATTTCAAAGAGGCTTCATGTTAACCATTTATTTTTTTTCTCCGTCAACTAACTCATTTAGCTAAGTTGTTCTATTTGAGGTTAAAAATTTCATGATCACTCAATAAAATTTGAAATTTTTACCAGGACCTAGCAAAAAGGTGTATTCACTTGTAGTACAAAAACTTTATTAAATCAAGAAGAGAATGAAAAAAGAGAAGACAACCACTAAGATAAATTTGTGATAAGCTGTGTCAACAAGACTGCATCAGGATTACGCATCAGGATATATCATCTAGTTTGACTTGACTGAGTTAACTTCCTGAGTTCCATTTATAATTTTAAAAAAATAAACCAAAACGATTGTTTTTTGCAAAATTACATGAATACTGTTACCAAGTGTAATTTTCCAAACAAGCAAAAAAAATTTATGGAAAATTTCATAGTGGAATTAATGTTACGTATCAACCGCAAAGGCGTATAATAGGAGAAGGAGGTTAGCTAATGTTCCTAACTCAGTCAACTTCTTCTCTCAATCGTCTGCAAATTGATGCAGAGATGGGCCGCCTCTAAGGAAGTAGTTCAAATTTCTTTGCCAAAAAGTGTTCTTACAAGTCAGATAATTTTATTTTACGAGAAGGAACACTAAAAAAAACAAAATGACAGACGAGACATGAAATCAAACCTAAGGCAATTTCTCAAAAAGAAAAAAAGACAATTTTCATCGAGTGAACAATGAATGTTCCAACAAAAATTCCAAAAACTGATCTCATTTTAGATTTATAAAGATGCAGAAATAGGTAAAAATTGACTTCACTTATTAAATTGAATTCTGAAAGTTAATTCAAATAGAGGTCAACTAAGATAGATAATCATAAGCTAAGTCAACATTGAGGTATGTCAAGTTTGTCATTAAAAACATCGAACGCTGGTTCTAACCAATTATTTACCAATTCAACTAAGACCACATAAAAAACTAAAAAAAGATAAAAAGTGATAATTCTGAAAAATCCAACATATAAAACAATAACTTTAGAAGTCATATCACCAAAAATCGTTCAAAAAATAATTTTGATTAGAAAATTTGTAACAGCTAAGGAGGTAAAATGAACCTGTCATTAGTGGCACTGATTCATACGACTAAAATATAACAAAGACTACAGGCAGAACTCAAGACTTTACAAATAATTTTAGGCAAACAGTTACGGAGAAGTAAAAACTTTGAGCGCTTTACTGAAACTATATTTTTAAGTTCGTTCAGTCAGTTTGAAAGTAACTACGAAATGTCAATAGAGCCTTTATTTGTAATTATTTTTTGTAGTATCATCAAAAACAAAACACGCAAGAATAAAGCCAAAAAACACTGCAAACAATGCGAATAATTTTATGTTCTAAAAATTCATGATTCAACCCAAACTAGGCTTGCTATTACTGTTGATTCAATAAAGGCGGGTAATTGATCCAAACGATTCTGAAATAGATAATTTAGCAGAAAGAGCAATCAGGTCAAATATGAGTTGTGCATTTTGAAATATTGTGGAATTAAATTAGCAAAAAACTGGCACATTTTCCAGCAAATTTAAACAATGAGGGCTAAGAAGCATATTTGGTGCAATTTTTCATGAAAGAAGACATTTTTATCTAACTTCACAGATAAAACCAATAACACTGTTGTTAATAATTTCAACAGTTTTTTAAATTCAAATTTAACAGCGAAAGTGAGGAAAATGCAAACCAAAAAATGAGCGGAAGTAGGTCAAGTTTTTCCAATTTTGAACATCGGCATTTTAATGGGAAAAAACAAAAATCAAAAACTCTTCTCATTTGTATATTCTGTTCTGGACAAACCTTTCAAGAATGCTACTTAGAACTCTCTAGGACGAGTATTCAGATGAGTCAAAATTGACAGAAGAGAAGAAGAAACATATAATTAATAAACCTGTAGTTTTGGTCGTATCAAAAGGTAGGGCTGCGACTCGGTTGTTTGACTAATTATACGAGCATTTAAATTTTGTTTTAAGGTGAACGGACCCTATCAGAGTAATTTTAAATTTGACAATGGCTAGTTCTTATTTTAAAATCAGAATTAAAAATGAACAAATACATGACAATTTCACAAGAAATTTATCGGAACGATTCTGAAATAGATATTTTATAAGAAAAAGTAATTACGTCAAATATAAATTGTGCATTTTGAATTATTGTGGAGTTAATTTAGGGAGAAACTGGCGAATTTTCCGGCAAACTTACACAACGTGAGCTAAGAAGCATATTTGGTGCAATTTTCCATGAAAGAAGACATTTTTATCTATCTTCAGAGATAAAACCAATAACACTATTGTTAATAATTTCAACAGTTTTTAAAATTGAAATTTAAAAGCGAAAGTGAGGAAAATGCATATAAAATTAGCGGAATTAAGTCACACGTTTTTAAATTTTGAACATCCGTTACTAAATGGGAAAAAAGAAAACACAAAAACATTTTACATTTGCATATTTTGTGTTGGACAAACCTTTCAAGGATGCTACTCAGAACTCTCTACGATGAGTATTCAGATGAGCCAAAATTGACAGAAGAGAAGAACGGCGAAACATATAACTCGTAAACCTGTAGTTTTGGTCGTATCAAAAATTAGGGCTAGGACTCGGTTGTTTGACTGATTCTACGAGCATTTAATTTTTGTTGTAATGTGAACGGACCCTATCAGAGTGATTTTAAATTTGACAATGGCTAGTTCTTGTTTTAAAATCAGATTAAAAAAATGAACAAATACATGACAATTTCACAAGAAATTTATCGGAACGATTCTGAAATAGATATTTTAGCAGAAAAAGTAGTTACTTTATATATGAAATGTGCATTTTGAATTATTGTGGAGTTAATTTAGGGAGAAGCTGGCGAAATTTCCGGTAAACTTACACAATGTGGGCTAAGAAGCATATTTGGTGCAATCTTTCATGAAAGAAGACATTTTTGTCTATCTTCAGAGATAAAACCAATAACACCATTGTTAATAACCTCAACAGTTTTTAAAATTGAAATTTAACAGCGAAAGTGAGGAAAATGCATATAAAATTAGCGGAATTAGGTCACACGTTTTTCAAATTTTGAACATCCGTTACTAAATGGGAAAAAAGAAAACACAAAAACATTTTTCATTTGCATATTCTGTGTTGGACAAACTTTTCAAGGATGCTACTTAGAACTCTCTACGACGAGTATTCAGATGAGCCAAAATTGACAGAAGAGAAGAACGGCGAATAATATAACTCGTAAACCTGTAGTTTTGGTCGTAACAAAAAGCAGGGCTGCGACTCGGTTGTTTGACCGATTCTACGAGCATTTAAATTTTTGTTGCAAGATGAACGGATCCTATCAGGGAAAATTGAAATTTGAGAATGGCTAGTTCTTGTTTTAAAATTGGGTTAATTAATGAACAAGAACATGAAAATTTCTCAAGAATTTGAACGGAATGATTCTGAAATAGATATTTTAGCAGAAAAAGTAGTTACTTTAAATATGAAATGTGCATTTTGAATTATTGTGGAGTTAATTTAGGGAGAAGCTGGCGAAATTTACGCTAAACTTACACAATGTGGGCTAAGAAGCATATTTGGTGCAATCTTTCATGAAAGAAGACATTTTTGTCTATCTTCAGAGATAAAACCAATAACACTATTGTTAATAATTTCAACAGTTTTTAACATTCAAATTTAAAAACGAAAGTGAGGAAAATGCAAACAAATCAGCGGAAGTAGGTCACATGTTTTTCAAATTTTGAACATCGGTAACTTTATGGGAAAAACAAATTTCAAAAACTCTTCTCATTTGTATATTCTGTTTTGGACAAACCTTTCAAGGATGCTACTTAGAACTCTCTACGACGAGTATTCAAATGAGCCAAAATTGACAGAAGAGAAGAATAGCGAAACATATTATTCATAAACCTGTAATTTTGGTCGTATCAAAAAGTAGGGCTGCGACTCGGTTGTTTGACTGATTCTACGAGCATTTAATTTTTGTTGTAAGGTGAACGGACCCTATCAGAGTAATTTTAAATTTGACAATGGCTAGTTCTTATTTTAAAATCAGATTAAAAAAATGAACAAATACATGACAATTTCTCAAGAAATTGATCGGAACGATTCTGAAATAGATATTTTAGCAGAAAAATTAATTTCGTCAAATTTGAATTGTGTATTTTGAAATATTGTGGAGTTAATTTAGGGAGAAACTGGCGAAATTTCAGGCAAACTTACACAATGTGGGCTAAGAAGCATATTTGTTGCAATTTTTCATGAAAGAAGACATTTTTGTCTTTCTTCAGAGATAAAGCCAATAACTTATTGGTTTTAAGTCTGCGCTCTAATTTTTTTGCGTGAGGTCAACGGATCCTATCAGAGTATCTTCTATTTTGACGATGGTTAGTTCCTGTTCTAAAATTAGATAAAAACGTGAATAATATAATGAAAATTTGACAATATGAAATGATTGAGGGCTAGAGTATGGCATAAAATTGACATAAAAATCTTTTTCATTTCATTTATATAGACCTAATCTGTGCTGATTGATAAGGCAGGTGTCAGGTGAGCGCGGTTCGAAAACTTTACCAGCAATTATGTGTCCAGTGCGCTGATATGCGCCAATTTTCCAAAATTTTAAGCGCAAAAACCCTGCATAATAAGGAGCTGAAGTGCGCTACAACTTTGCGGGAAATACGTTGATACCACGGCTTTTTTAAAAACGTTGCGTTGATTGAGACTCGATCCCGCACTCCGGTTCCGTAGCCATACATAATCCACTCTGCAATTGCTGCCTGGAACTGTTCTCATTTAAATTAATTGTATATTAGTAAATAGGTTTGTAAGAACTGCGCTGACATTATGTAAGAAATGCACCAAAAATTCAGCGCATTTAATATATAAATTCAGTACATTTCCAAGCTTTTTAGCGCATTACTTTGAGAAAGCTAACATTATTTTTATTGTAGGATCATATTAAATGTTACAAAATTCAGGAATGTTACAAAATTCAGGTGCCAAAAAATGTTGAAAATTATTTGAGAATTGCGCTGAAATTTTCATACATTTCATACTAAGTTTCAGTGCCTTTCAGCGTAATATCATGTAACTGAAATTTTTAAAAATCAGGCGTTTCAGCGCTTTTCAGTGCATTTCAGCCTATGCAGAACATAGCTTTCATAATTTTAGCACATTCAGTATATTTCCTACAAAATAATGAGCTGAAACGGTGATGTCATCTCGACCCGTGAGGTTTCATGCTCGTGGCAGTTTCAATTTATGGATACTTAACGGTTAGTTTTCACTCATCTATTTTTGGGAAAACATATTTTCATGCCAAATTCTTACGGTCGCGTTTATACTTCAACCTAAACAAAGCCACTTACATGTTTTATCGGCTAATTTGTACAGTGACCAATCGCAACTCATCGCATTCATTGCTACTTCAATGTCTCCAATAATCTCAGTAGATGGAATCAGTCGTGCTCCGTGCAACTGGCAGAAGAGAGCAGTTGCCGAACTCTTCACCATTTGACTACTGGAGAAGAAAGTGGTCTCACACACATACAAAGCACTGTATCCGTTGGATTTTGGATTGCAATCTACAATTTTCACAGACTAAAAATAAACAAGAAAAACTTCATTTCTTTTTGCACACTTTTTCCACGGTTCAAAAAGGGGTAAAATCAGAGAGACGAATTTCTTTTCTCAGTATGTGGAAAAAGTTGGGGATCATTAACTGATAGGTAAGTTGTATCTATTCTTCTCAAACTATGTTATCAAAAAGTCAATCATAAAGGTTTAAGGCCAAGGTTCGTCAAGGCCAGGTTTTGCCAAAGTTGCTATTTCTAAAATTGACCATTGACCAAACAGATGATAATCTACATCGGTAGTGATCAAAAATCCTAATAGATTACCATCTTGTTCAAAGGAAAACCGAATAAAAAATACGAAAAAAATCGATTGAAAAAATCGATGGAATCCAAAAAAAAACATTTTTTGTAGAGCCTCATTCTTAGCCATTTTCATTGAGCGCTTAAAAACTTCTGGGTGTATATATATATATATATATATATATATATATATATATATATATATATATATTTGGAGAGAGAGAGAGAGAGAGAGAGAGAGAGAGAGAGAGAGAGAGAGTAGCAGCCCAGGTTAATGTGCGGCACGCAAACAAGCTGCAATCAGACCGCCTTGGTTTGCGCACAGGGTGGATCAGGCAAACTTGTTTCGCTCAATGGGTGTAGCCAGAGTAGAAGTTTAACCATTGGGGAAGCAGTGAAAACTGATATTATGAACTTTTTCCAGAAAAATCGAAAATCATCTCCGCATTCAATAAGGTTATTTCCTTGAAAAAATAAGATATTGACCTCATCAACACAACATAGTGCTTGGTCGAGACCGTAGACTTGTTGCCAAAATTTTTAGACAATAGAAGTGCTGCAAGATGTGGGGGTATTTGCTTTGTTGTCTGTGCGTAAATTTTAATAGTGAAACTGTAAAAAACCCAATTGTAGAACAGTAAACACTGTATAATTGCTGTGGAGTGGAGACAAGTAGCACAGGTGAATTGCAGGAACGGGAAATCATTTATCCTCTACTGGAAATGGAACGTCACAGCTCTCTTTTTATTCAAGCAATCGTGCTGTTAGTTGATAAAATTTCTCAGCAGGCTGCACAATAACTTGTCTCTCTGCCTGTCTGCAATTTGAAAATTTTCTTTATCTAAGAATTTTGATCAACTTTCCTTGATTTTAATTATTTTGAGAAGCTCTCTTTTTACACTAGACCAGTAAATTTGCCGTTTAAATAAACAACAGCCTTCAGAAAAGATGGAGCTGAAGTGAGACAACTAAGCACTCCTCTATCAAAATGAAGAGCAGGTGTTAAAAAAATTTGGCATGATGATTAGGAAATTACTCAAATTCAAAACAAACATAAACGTTTTCGGAATCAAAATCAGCATAGATCAATGTCAGAACTCAATAGACCGTTTTTTATAATAATTAATCCAAGACCAACTCAAGTTCAGTTTGTTTGAGTAATGGAGAAAAGGTTTCCGCAACTGAAAATAAAACGACCAAGCGAACGACCAAACTTATTCAATTTCTTCATTCAGGCACAAGACAAAGCCTCCGGAGATAGTCAATATGTGTTCCCACGTGTTCCCGACACGTGTTCCCAAATGCAAATGTAAACGCAAAAAATACGCTCCAAAAAAATTAAGTCGAAACCAAGTTTTGTTACAGTCACTGTGCATCACAGTATCCAGAAATCTGAAATAAAAAACGAATTCTCAAGAACAACAAAATGAATGCAGTAAAAGTGTCTGGGATTACAAGCCGAGTAAGCAGAAAACCAACAAAACCAAATTCCAGTAGTAACAGAATCAACAAAATATGTGACAGCGGCGCTAAAGGACGGAGTGAAGCACTAAGTAAAAATTGGCTGGCTGATTCACAGATTCGAACCGAGCAACGAGCCACTGCAGGCGTAGCAATGTTTCTTGTGTCAGAATGGCGGACACTCTCCCAATGAGTGTAAAAATGAACGGCGCTGACTACGATGCTCAGGCCAGCACAGAGTGAGACAATGCAATGAACCAAAAGTAAAAACCAAATGTGCTGTTTGTGTTGGACCACTAGCAACTGTATACAGAGGAGGCACTTCTTATCAAAACGCAGTTGCAGAGGCAACGAAGAGAAAAGATATTGAGTATTTCTAGTTGCTGAATTATTCGGTGACCTTTAAACACAAATTCTTATAGTGATGTGACCCAGGTTACGATTACCAGTGCAGGCAGAAATTTTGCGGTCAAAACAGAGGGAGAAAGAGAACGCGACAGTATTAAAAAATGCAAACAATAACATAAAAAGCGCAAGTTTACATTAAGTTTTCATCAATGGCAATCAATTTAGTCTAATTGGATGAAATTTAGTCTGTCATACAAAATACACAATTTTTTTCTCTCATTAAAGATTAAAAACAGCCATTTCGTGCTCGACGGAAGTTACGAGCTGGCAAAAAGAACATCTGACAGATGATTGCTTCGTATTTGTTTAGAAGCAAGAAATCAAATTATCTGGTTCAATGAATTCAGCATCGCATTGAGCGAGAAAAATCAAACTAAAGTTTGAGAGAAAAGGATCTGTTATCGTGAACGCAGAGACAAATCTTGTAATCAAATAATTCAATTAGATTTGATGAGTGACAACAGTAGCAAAAGGCAAAAATCTTTATCAAGTTATACACCCGATTATTACCGCCCTTTTACACTTCATTCAAAAATCTTTGATTTTGAACTTCTATGACTTTCGGTGACATGTGATGTTTACCAGCATTTTATCATCAGAATCAATCAAAAGTCAAAATCAAGTGTTATCAATTCACATGCAAAAGTGGAATAGTTATGGAAAACATCAGTATCAACTGCACGTGAAATTTGCATTGTTTTCTTGAAAACATAGATGTAAATCAGCGAGAGAGTATACCTATTTGAATTCAAACAATAGTAAAATAGATTTGATACTCCTCCAATCATATTAAGTGGTTAAACCTAGGAGAACATCACGAAAAATTGAAATTTTTGTTCTCCCCAAAACATTTGTCAAAGTTCTTGACGCATGCGATCGGTAGACAAATAGTTCAGCTCTAATTGTCTGTCTCGACTAAGTCCTCAGTCTGGCCAAGGGTCTTGGAAGTATTACTAAGAGCAATACATGCTTGATTATCTACAAACAGTTGTAAAGTTTGCTCAACATCTATGCCCATTTCCTTCAAAGCGTTTGCTAATAAGTGTACCACCTCCTTACTTGCCTTTACTGCCGTATTCAATTCAACATCAGCTGTGGAGGATGATGAGCAATTTTGTAGCATACCGGACCAGTTTTTTGCTCCTGAACAATTATTAAGCTTGAAAAAATAACCGCCCGTACTTTTCTGCTATCTAAGTTAAAGCCCAGTCAGAATCTGAAAAACCATTTAGATCTAATTTATCAAACTTTCTAAAAAAGATTTTCAGACTTTCAACCCTTAAAGTAGCGTAAAAAAGCTTTTGCGGCGTTCGAATGCTTGTTCACCGGATTTGCTATAAACGAACTAAAAAAATTAGCTGTTTGAAATACCTGGCCTGTTAGTTAACGCTAAATATTTTAAACATCCTACAATTCCCCTATATTCACACAGTTGCTTTTTTAACTTTCTTTGCTTCCCATCTATGGTCAACCCTGTTTCGAAACTTTCGTAACATCTAAAGAAGTTTCCAGTGTCCTACAGTCACTCATTTTATTTTTTTCTATTATTTTTCCATATGAGCCGCTTGACTTAGCATTACTTTGTTTTCTGTCCATTCTATTCTAATGTTTAAGAACCAAGTCAGGTCACCATAGCAACCTATTTTAATCTTTTCACTAACTTAGTTTTTGAAGTTTTCGCAGAAGCTTTGTCGCGTTCCTCATATAACCATATCGTATAACCAAAGACAGATCATTCCATATAAATTTCTTTCGCCCCTTTTTAATAAAGAGGCACTCATCTTGAATAGAAGGAGCAAAACCAAACACCGAAGCAAACGTTTTATTGCTAAGTACCAATTCCTACCAGATTGTTTTAATCCACATGAACTTTTATTGGGCTTACAGAGTAATGGATTTCCTTGCTCATCGTATTTTTCAAAAACCTGAGGCTGCAGCTTAAAATTTTTTCATAAATGTCAGCATTTAGGTGTGCAATTTTAATATCTATTTCTTTCAGAGTGCATAGATTAAAAGTACCTTGATAGTTGAGAGGCGCGTTGTCGGTGAATAGGTTTTGTTGCAGACTCTACCTAGAACTTGGCTAAAACCCTTAACCAATCTTGCTTTATATCTCACTATTTATCCGCTAGGCCCTCACTTCAGAGCAAAATGCCAATGGCTACAAATAGGTTTGATTTCCTGGTTACCTGCAAGTTCCCAGACGTTGTTTTCAACTAATGATTTTTACTCTGGTTTCATTGCTTCAAGCCAAATTTTTGTCTTCTATTGCTTCTTCTGTTGACTTTGGTATCACTTTATCATTTATGAAATCACTTTATATTGCTACTGGATTCAGATCTGCTCCTGTTTTAACTGCATTTGTCGTGCACTCAATGAGGTATTATTGAACATTTGTTGTTCGTTGAAAGTTTTGTTTTTTTAATTTTTTGATTTTAAAAATGCTTTTTCCATCCTTTACTTCGATTCGGTATGTTTTGCTGTTATCTGATGATCCCAAAAATTCATTTTTTGAGAAGTCAGATCAGTTTTTCCGCGAAATTACTTCTCAATATGAACGTAAGCAGTGCAACTAAAAACTTTAAGTTATTCTAAATTTGGTTTTTGTCCGTACAATGCTTCGAATGGCGTTCTTTTGTCCTAAGAATGGTAACCAAAGTTTTCAAATTTCACTTGACATGTTTATTGCATAAGGCCAGTATGTCTTATAAATTCTTGATTGCTCAATTAGGCTTCTCGCCATTGGTGTAATTGTTCCTCAATTACATTCAACTTTACCGTTTTCTTCAGAGGTAAAAAGTGCTGACAACTCAAGTCTTTTGCCTTGTTTAATAAATAAATGTTTGATCTGGTTCCAATTAATTTCGTCAGCATCACCGCACACCAACGTACCTGGTTTTCCTATATTGGCAAAGACATGCAGAACATTTTCTATTGCATCATCCTTTGTCTTTAAGAAATACACTTTCTGATACTTTATAAAACCGTCTACGCAGCCGATTGCATATCGGTGGCCATCTACACCATCTGGACTATTGGACCCTAAGGTATCAGTTTGGACAAATTCTAAGACATCCTTGGCTCTTGTGTCGGAATCTTTCGGAACATGAATCTTCCTTGACTTATTCATTTGATATGTCTCACAACTCCTATGTCACGTTCACTTTTTAAGTCCTAGTGCATGATCCTTTAATATCAAAAGATCATCAAATTTATTATATCCTAGTCGTTTGTGCCATAGACTTAGCTGGTCTCCACTAGGTAAATTACAGTGTTTTGAATCTGTTGAATTCTTTGTTTTCCAAATGACAAGATTTTCATGTTACTCAAACGGTAAAACTGTCCCCCTTCTTTTTCTTATTTCCATGTGTTTACCGAACAAAACTTCAATATCAGCCGTTATATGTTTCGACACTGAGAGCAAGATTTTAGAATTATGAGGTACATGCAGTGCTTTTGACTATATTATTTTCCGCTTTCACACTTTTGAATCCTCTGTTCTTATCTCAATTATCCCTCGTCCTCCAATTGAAGTTTTGCTAATATTTGCGTTAGTTATCGTTCCTGTATAATTTTGTTGCTACGTGAGTTGTTGCTCCAGGGTCTAACGCTATTTAGCAAGTAGGAATATTACTTGTGCTTCGAAAGAAAGAGAAGTACTCTTTGTACCAATTTTTTGAATCTTCAACTAAACTCTGATATCTCGATTGATTGTTTTTACTAAACTATCTGCTCTGGCTGACAAACTTTTTCTTTAGTTTCTGGTTCTTACAGAATATGGAGATGTGGCACCGTTCACCAGTTTTCAGTAATACTAAGTAATCCAGGGAAATCGTTCTGGAAGTTTCTGCTACACAAACATCTCCCGTTTCATGGACCGACACAAAACACCCCCAAAACACTCGCACAAGTTTCCACAAACAAAGCCAGATACAGCTAAAACACCTCGTCTCCACAAACAGAGCGACCCAGTCAGCTACACAAGGTTCGCCACACAAACAGAGTCCACGAATCGGTTATCTGCCAGAGAAGCTCCCTCTGCACAAACAGAGTCCCCTAACCAGCTACACAACCTCTTCCACACAAATAGACTCCGCACTCAGCTACAGATGCTCTCTCTCAACAAACAGAGTCCTCTAATCAGCAACACAATTTCCTTCTTCACACAAACAGAGTCTCCAATGAGCTAAACAAGCTTGTTCTCCGCAAAGAGTCCTCTAATCAGCTACACAAGCTCGTTCTCCAACGAAGTTAGAACACACTAGAGCGTCAGTCCAACTTGCTTTCCTTCTAACGCTTGACCACTGCTTGACTACAGGTCTTGTCTTTCCTTGTCCTCATGTTTGTTTTCCAATTAACTTCAGGAATCCTCTAATGCAGCACAGGGACAAAACGGCATAGTGTCATTTTAAGTGGGCTGATCACTCATCTTTGAAAAACTCAGCGCCAATATCCTATCGGTTAAAAAAACATCTGACAGATGAACATCCTATCCAAAAGAACATCTGACAGATGATTGCTTCGTATTTGTTTAGAAGCAAGAAATCAAATTATCTGGTTCAATGAATTCAGCATCGCACTGAGCGACAAAAATCAAACTAAAATTTGTGAGAAAAGTATCGGTAATTGGGAACGCAGAGACAAATCTTGTAATCTAAAAATTCAGTTAGAATTAATGGGTGACAACAGTGGCAATAGGCACAAATCTTGGTCGAAGTTTATACCCAGTTATTACCGCTCTTTTACAATTCATACAACAATCTTAGATTAACAACTTCGATGATTTTCGGTGACCTGTCAACTTTACTAGCAATTTATCATGGGAATCAATCGAAAGTAAAAATCAAGTGTTATTGTTTCACATGCAAACACGGAAACGTAATGGAAAACATCAATATAAACTGCATGTGAAATTAGGATTGTTTTCTCGACAACAAAGATGTAAATCAGCAAGTGAATACACCTTTTGTATTCAAATAATCAATATTATACATTTGATAAAGGAACATAAAGAATATTGAAAGTTTTCTTTGAATTACCAGTTTTAGGTAATCTATCGGGTATAGTTTTTATAACTCAGCAGGTCGTGATTTGAACCTGTCAAAAAAATTTGGATTTGATTTGAAAACTTTTTATCCGCGGAGATTTCATCGCTCCCATCAGCAGCTAAATTGCACATACTACAACGAAAATGGTGAAAAGATACTAGACCCCAAATTAAAAACGGAGGTTTTATGCATTTACACAATGTTTTTCACAAATGTGAATCACATCAGAGAGACTGCGGATATACGCGTGATCTATATTTCTGCGATCCAGCAGTTTTCAAATCTTTTGACATTTATTTGTTGCGGATGACTTTGGTAGTGACCACAGTTCGACCACCACAACTTTGAAAAAGACAGTTCAGAAAAGATTTGATTTGAAGGTAAGTATTATCTTCGGAAAATTAAATTAGATTGTGATTCAGTAAAATGAAAAGTGTGCTGTATCCACCAAGCTAAATTTGAGTCTTTTTAATTCTGTACTTGTACAGATAACTCAAACCTTGCCGCAAAATTTTTTCTTCCAAAAGAAAATTTTTTCCATTTGGACAAGAAACAATTGATCATATCAAAGGATAATAAACGATGTCAACTGCAGAAAACACACTGAGAACAATTCATTGTTTGAACATATATAAACTTACTGCATGGAGAAATACATATATGCATGAAACAATCGGATAAAATTAAACAGTAAAAAAATCAAAAGCGCTCAAATTGGGGGAAATAAATGTTTTTGACGAGTTGTTAAAAAACTTGGGGAACATTGTTTGCTGATCTATCAAAATCAAATAAAAACGAGCAATATACTAGAATTTTGTAAGAGCAATAACGGTCAACAAAAAAGCAATATGATCAAAATTTAACTAGAGAACATGATTAAAAGCCATTGATATCAAAGCTTAGAATTGAATGAACAGATCGAGAAGATAGAAAGAGAGAGAGAGAGAGAGAGAGAGAGAGAGAGAGAGAGAGAGAGAGAGAGAGAGAGAGAGAGAGAGAGACTAAATTGTTTCTTCAATGGAAATGACATAAAAAACTATTAATGAAGTGGACCAATATGAGGGCATTCAATATAAAACAAGTAGGGAAAGTCCAGAACTACAGAATTGTTTTAATAACAACAACAAAGAGTCAATCAAAAGGTTAAAAATGTTGCTAACAGTTTTCATGATTCTTAGGGAAAAAGTGAAAAATATAAAACTTTTAACGAATTGTATCTTTCGGTTGGCAATTCGTCAGACTATAAGTGCTTTGCATTAACTGAAATTAATGAGGTCAAGGGAAATGCAGCGCAAAATTGACAGCAAAGATCGGAAAGGTGAACCATCTTAGCTAAATGATTCTGAAATATCTTCAATTGTGACATGAGATTTAGCATAACTAACTCTTAATAAGTGCAAAGATGCAAGAGAGTTGACAAATCATAATCAGAACTTAAATTTTTTTCAACAAACCTAAAATTCTGTGACTGTTGACAGCCTAATTGAATGCTACGATTGGACAGCAAATAGGGCTAAGTTTGTGGTGGTGGTAAACAACGAGCAACGATCACAAAGGGAAAGGATCTGAGCCCTTTTAAGCAACAACTGGCACAAAAATTCTCAGACCACATTAAAAAAATGACAAGTCAAAAAACCGCAAAGTCAAATCAACTTCCACCGACAAATATCCAGAACGCCATAAAAAGATCGTAAAGTGCCGATAAAAAATAGTGAATTCTCTAAAGCAAGAATTGAGACAATTTTTATCTTCCTGTGACAGAAACGTCATTTCATCAATTGTCATTAGGGTGAAGTAGGGTAAAGAAAAGTCATTCAATTAAACGAGCCCTTGAAATTAAAGTACTGTGTAAAACGATACATAAAAACAACTCAGAGCACATCGAAAAATGACAAGTCAAACAATCACAAAGTCAAATAAACTTTCACCAAGAAATATCGAAACAGCCATAATACAAATCGAAGGGTGTCAATAAAGAAAATGGTAAAATTTCTACAGCAAGAAAACAGCAGAAAATTGTCATCCTCTTATGACAAAAACGTTATTAAACCAATTGTCATTACGGTGAACAACAGTCTCTCAATTAAACCAGCCCTTGAATTGAAAGTACTGAATAAAACAATACAAAAAAACTACCAAATGCCAAAAATCGATAACTTAATTCAAAAAGTATATCAAAAAAAAGAGTGCACCCGAGTTAAAGGAAACGGCATTTTTTAGTACAATCGACTTTTTTTTTACTTATAAAGCCGATTGAAATTACACCGAGAAACCGAAAGTCGCGCTGATTTCAAACAGAAAAGCGGTGATATGACTGGAACTTATCAATTGAAAAGAGGGTTCTACGAATAACTGACATGCCCGCTCAATTGCACAAAGCAATCAATAGTAATTTAATTTGATTTTAAAATACAAAATGCTAAAAAATGCCATAATTCTTGATGACAAAATGATCGTTAGCAAAGCAATTCTGAATGAACACATCAACCTAGTCAGAAAGTGCCGTAAAAACTAGATAATGAAACGTCGAGAATCAGTCTAAATAATTGTCATTTTTCAAAAGAGTAGATTGAGTAACGAGGGTATCAAATTACCCAAAAATGTCAGCAAACCTCTAGAAAGGGAAATTAGCCCAATTCTGAGACTCGAAAAATCTTATTCCATGGAAACGTTCCAATGACTCTTAGAATCTGAATATCAAATACTCATTTTTATTCCACATTTAGCTATATTGTACCAGCCGTTACAAACTCATCTCAAAAAGAAAACATAACCGACTAAACGTCGGAAGAATTGCTCTCGAACGACTAGTGGGATCTCTAATCAATTGCAGCCTGATTCAGTCGGGGGAGGTGAGCAGCCTAAATGAGACTAAGAAGTTCAATAATGGGCTTCAAATAACCACATTAGAGGTTAACATATACCACTATTAGGATTTAAAGTAAAAAATGACACCAGTTTCGGCGCACTTTTAATTTGACTTTTAATATTAAAATGCCGCCAATTGAATTCAGCTGCTTGAAATTGTGATTGAGAGAGAATTTTAGATCACGCGAAACGCAAACAGTCAAGGGAGTGAAAATCACTTGAAAAGTTAAAATTGTCTAGCGAAAATTTTGCGTAAAAAAGACACACACGTTTACAATAATTGCTATGAACTTCGTTCAAGATCAATTAAACACAAATTTCAAGCACAGATGACCAAGAAGAAAACTTCGAAAATACAAAAAACCCACCGAAAATGCGAATGAAAAGAAACAGCGTAACCTTAGTTAGATACTACTTTAAAATATGGGGGAACTCTTTGCATCAGGGGCTTGGTGTCACGCTTGAGCAACTAGATCACGGAAGATGGAAAAACCGGGCTTTTGCGTTTTTTCAATACCATCGATACCAGATATGGCGTGAATTAAATAGAGCAAATAGGAGTGGTGCGAGGAAGTATTATAAATACTTTTTTACAGCCGAAAATTGACAGTGATCAGACACAACAGAGTCTCGTTTTCAATAAGAAAGAACATCATTCAGATAAATCGTTTGACATTAGACTGAACGGTTGGACGGCCTTTCTTTTACCGTTTGAAATTGAACTTGAAAAATTGTCAGGCTCACGAATGGGGCTCGTCGATTATATTTCCCACGAACTTCATCAAAATTCGTTTAAAATATATGATTACAAGAAATTTGTAGTAGCCAAACTCGAATTAAATGAACGCTCCGCAAAAGGCTTCCCGTGGAACTCTAATGAGTCGCGCGCCCGTAGAGTAAGAATGCTGGAAGAACTCGCAGCTCTACAAGTCAAACCGTTAGAAACCTCAGAAGCAACGGCTAGCCCATCTGAACGAAGCAGAAGCAAACATGACGCGGACAGTTCAGTTGTCTCCAGTCCTATTATTGGCCCTCTAACGATGAAAGCAAAATTTCTCCCTATCAGGTGCTGCCGCGTCACAACAAGCGCGCAGTTCTGCCTTCACGCCAGTTGCACCTCAAAGTACATTGTTAGGGAGCATTCAGGCAATCGCTGATGGTCATCTGCCCGTTGGACATTGGAACAAACTACAACATAAGAAAAGTCTCGACCGAAATCGCCCCAGTAGTCGAAGAATCCATTGAACTCTCAGCTTAGCATTGGAGGCCGAATATGCTCCTCATTCGGAGAGCTATTCTGGTTAAAAAATTGAAGCGCAAACATTAAATTTCAGTTGCTATGAAAAACACATAGTTATTATTTATGTAACCAGGGCATATTGTGACTTAAGACTTTTTTTAAAATTCCACTCTTACACTCTATTCCCGGATAAATAAGAGTGGAAAATGGATTACACCCTAATCCCCGCTAATTAGGGGTGAAATAGGGGTGAAACCTCCTCCCGGGTTATCTTCTGGCATGTGGCTTATTATCCTTTAGACGAAGTATAAGTATGGCTCATTTTTCTTCGACGAGCGAGAAATGTGGCACGTGAAACCCTGTGTACCATATATACTCATTGTCTTCTTTGCGCTTAGTTTGCTTGTATGATCACTGGTGTTCATCCAAAGCCAGACATATTTCATATAAGAACTCGTTCATAATTTTAGTTCATGGTATTGTCCTTTCAAGCTTTGAAACATTTTCTGATATTTGATGTTTGTTCATGCACCTCTGATCTAATTCCAATTTGTGGTTTTATATTCCAATAGTGATATCGAAGTTGTCAATCAGTTGTTCACTTGACCTCTAATATTCTCATCTCACTCAATTGATTTAATCAAATTCGAAAATTCGACGAAGAAAAAAAAATTGACGTAAGTCCGTTGTTCGCACAATAAAACCACAATACTTTTGTAATTTCAAGTCTATTCATTGGCACCGCGAATCAATCGAAAAACTTAACTACGCTATACTTTTATGACAGGGTAAATAACGACAAATGAATAGATGAAGGCAGTGATCATTACTTCAAAACCACCGAGTGCAAGTTTACAGAAATTTTCAGGCAGACAATTATGCTAAACTTTAAGAACCTCTCATCTCTCTGTAGCAAACAGAAATTTCTCTAAGTTAGATAAAAAACATTGAATAGTCGCATTTTCTCGTTTAATCAGGGACAATTAAGGCGGCTTCTCACGCAAGCTGCTCTTCAGCTGTTTTCCAGTCACCTTGATAAATATCAAAAATTATCTAAAAAACCATTAATTGAGTTTAACTTACGAGAGTGGAAAAGCTGGAAGGGTAGGTGATGAAAGAAATTGTCTCTGGCTTCTCAAGAAAATAAACATGACATCTAATTTTATTCTTATGGTTCGGTTCATTGTTCGGGTATTGAGCAACAGATTCCAAGGTTTGCGGTTATCCAGACTTTGCTTTCTCTGGAATGTCTGATCAGTGACCGATGAAAATGTCCAGCCAGGGTGAAATTAAATACTAACATCTGATATCTGAAAACAATTGTTCTTGATTGTGATTAAAGTGGAAGCGCCAGATTTGGAACCTGCAGCAGCTGCAGCTCTCTGGAACTCTTCCAAAGGCAGTTGGAGTCCTAGCAAGGTATCAGCGTCCAAGGCAGTGGCATGTCTTGACGCACAACTTTGTTCAGAAAGGAAGTATCGTTTTCCAGCCGGTTGGACAATTAATCGCAGCACTTCGTCAGAAAGGGGAACCTTAAAAAAATATATAATGAAAAGCTAAAAATCGCGTGTTAAATATTAACATGCTTATGCTTATTGACACTCAGGCCGAAGACCCTTTACCAACTTGGCACCAGCTAACATTTTTCACTGAGTTTGGATTCAAGTTTTTTCTGATCCTCACTCTTTTTTGTTACGGCTTAGTAGACGGCTGCTTAAGCAAAAAACGTTTCAAGTTTAACTGCTGAAACTGGGGAAAATGACATTTGCTGTTTTTATTTTCCGTCTTGGACAATAATTTTTCACTTTTTTGGACAAGGGTATAGCTAAAATTGAGATACGGTATGTACTTGGCTTCATGGGTGTGAAATTTAGAGGCCAAGTAGCAAATTTTGTAATTGGTGTATTTTTATCGTAAAAGTTATCAGTTAAGTTGAAGGATATTCTGGTAATCCAGACCTGATCCTCAGAGCATCGCGGAATCATGAATTCGAATTTTGCAATTTTACTCAGACCCTGTCATAATTTAGAATTTTCATAACAAAAAACAAAGTAAGAAATTCTGTGATTATGGTCTGTGGCATGGTAAATCTCAAGTCTGAAAGCAGTCTTCTCATCAAAAACTCAAGTCTGAACACATTATTCGCATGGAAAAGGAAGCCTGCAAATACTCTGAAATTCCTCTGCAGATAACACTTTTAACTCTGCAAAATGTTTTTGTGAAGTGTGCATCTTTAATTTTTTTCAAATCCAGGTACGTAGATGTTACATAACTGCTGAAGCGAAGTGCACGTGTTTACTAGCTTTCAAATCAAGGTAAGACAAACGAAAAGAGGTTATAAACAACTTTAACTTTAAAAGACGTGAATTAGATATGATTCAAAAGTGAATCATGTAGTTCGCTTACAATGTAGTTTGCTTATATGAGTTCATCAAGTGCAGAATTGACACAATAGCAGCAGGATTAATCCATTAGCATAAGCTACTAACGCACAACATTGCTCAGTGCTGCAGTATCTTGCTTTTGAAGAATATTGCCTGTTATTTTTATGTTTTAATGTTTTTGAAATCGCCTAAAAGTTTATCGCCTAAAAACAGAAAAAATAAAAATCTTTCAATTTTCGGTTAAAGATTTCAAAATAAAATTTTCACATTCAATTCAACTAAAATTCGAAAATAAATTTTCCTGCAGAAGTTTGAGTCTATCCATAACACGGAAAAAGGAGAGATTCAATTGTTCTGCAAAAGTAGAAGCGGAAAAATTTAATATACATTTTTTGAGGAAATGATATGAAATTGTGAAATTATAAATTATATCATAAGATGTGAAATTATATCAAATTATATCAACCAATTTATGATAAAACGAATTACAGCCGAAAAGATTTTAAACATTCTATCAAACAATTAAATTGGGGAACATATTACAGCTCTACAGTTCCAAGTGAAATGCTACGCTCATTTGAGCGAAAACTTGAACAGCAAATACTCTTCATGCGCCAAAAAAACCAATATTTTATAAGAAAGAACAAATCACAGTTTTCCCTCGCCAATCAGTTCATTTCAAAAAACACACGTAACAAAAATCTCCTCAAAGAGCAATACCTCAATCCACACTCTTTCCACGAGTTCTTCAAATTGAAAGCCGAAGTGTGCGCTGGTTATAAAAAAAGTTTTGAGAACTTTCATAATCAGTTAATTGAAAGCTCAACTTCGGAGGGCAAGAAATGGAACTTGATCAATGAATTAAGAAACTCATTGAAAACGACATCTACGGTATTCTCTTTAAAAAACTCTTTCAGGGAAATTATTACAGAAAAAACTAAAATAGCCAACTTACCTAAATTAAAATTCAGTAAATTAGGAGAATTTTTTGAAAGTAGGAACTATACTGTAGAGCTGCCTATGGTGAGGCGAAAAAACACGTTTTCTTTTAAATTTCTTACTAAATTTGAATGTCTCAAAACGCTTCTTGCTCTTGGAAATTTCAAACCATTGGGTCCTTCTATCATTCCCTTATGGGTATTGCGAGACGCTGCTAGTGAATTAGCTGAGCCTATTTGTTTTCTATTGAATGAATTTATAAAAACAGAAACATTCCCTGCAGAACTCAAAAGAGCCGATATCACTCCACTCCATTTAAAAAAGGAGACATTGATAATCCTGTAAACTGTCGACCAATTTCGTTAACACCAGCATTAGCAAAAGTTTCTGAATCTCTTATTAAACAACAAATTGATGAATATTTTCATAAGAATGCCCTGCTTTCTAAAACACAGTTTGGTTTCAAAAAAATTTTTCTTTAACAGATGCGCTTGTTTGTTTAACTGAATAAGATGCAGCAAAAACGGGAAAAAAGTTACTGCAGCAGCATTTTTAGATCTATCAAAAGCTTTTGACTCCATTAATCACGAGCTCATGATTCAAAAGCTTTCCATCCTCGGATTTTCGATACCAGCTCAAAATATAACTTCCAGCTATTTTCCAGACAGAACGCAAAGATTCATAATCAGTAATGTTAAATCAGGGTGGATTGAAGTGGCTCAAGGAGTTCCGCAAGGAATGGTCTTAGTTCTTCTCTTGTTCAATCTATATGTTAACGACCTCAGCAGTTTTTTGTCATGTGAAACAATACAATACATAGATTAATTTGACACAATCCCATTAAGCTCTCATGATGAAGTTCTCAAATGCAAAGACGAGCTTGAGAACGCCGTAGAAAAATGTATACAAATTTTTAAATTACATCACCTCAATCCGGATCAATCCGGATAAGACAGAGTTTATTATTTTTGGTAGCTCTAATCTTCAAGGCGAAACGACATTAAAAATTGGAGACAAATTATTAAATTCTGATGCGGAAATCAAACATCTCGGTGTTCATATTGACAAAGACCTCAAATATCAAAAACAAGTAAAAATTCTTTTTTCAAAAATGGCCCAGGGCATTAAATGCATATATGCACTCAGGAACACAATTCCCACTGTATAAAAAAAATTATTTTGAACATTTTTGTTCTAGGTCATGTTCAATGTTCTTCTGTATTACTTGCAACTATGAATCAAAATCTCACAAGAACACTAGAAAAGCAGTTGAATTGGCCCACCAAAGCTTGTTTTCACAGACGAAAGTTTGACTCATCCTCAGATCTTTAAATGAACTTTGGTATACTACCTATTTCGCTGCTTTTTGATTACAGGGCTGCCACTTACTGTCATAGCATCTTGAAAAAAAGCCTGCCTTCTCAAGCTCAGCTTTGAAATTACCATCAGCAATTTTTTATATACACGAGCGAACTCAAATTTTTACACAGAAAATTTCAAAACGCAGTTTGCATGAAAAAAGTATTATTAAGAGGTATTGTGCAGCACAATTTTTCACAAGAAATTATTTGTCAATGTCATACAGTCTTACAAAGAAGAAATACAAGCAGTTTTTTTATGAATACAAGAAGGACCCGAAGAAAACCCAACATGGTTCAATTACTTGGAAACATTTTAAGTTCAATTAAATTTCCTTCTGTTTTGTATTGAATTTATGTTAGTGTCGTCCCTGCCCGCCAATACAAGTGACTTTTCTATTCGGTTGATATTTTAGTTATTAAAAATTGTTATTTTTCTCTGTTTGTAATTATCAATATTCTGCACTGCCTATTTCTGTAAATTTTACTACGACTGAAACATTTACAGATATTAGGAGAAATACAGTGTTCCTTTTTTTAAGATGTAATTTGCAAAGAGATGCTACTTTGCAGATTGGCGTTTGTAGTTAGAAGCGCATATGAGGAGAGGGCCGCAAGCCGTGTCTATATTTAAACTCAATACGAACTGGAGCAATTGGGTCATCAAATTGATGTTACAGTTTTGTGTACCTCCAGTTGCCACCGTGATCATTGGATGAAATATGTCAAGATTCATCGTAAAAGTTGACGTCTCGTGGGCTTTTGTGACTATGGAGCATCTAATTTGGGTTAATACACCTACTAATGCACCAAAGCTGAGGGGACAAACTGCAATGATACGAATTGAGATTTGAGGTTTAAATTGTTTACAAAAGTTTTATAATGTTTATAACCTTGCGCGTGCTGTAATCAGAGGGGAAAGCGATATTAGCGCTTATATTCTCAACAACAAAAACTTCCATTGAGCGTTCCAAGAAATTGTGCTTCAATGTAAGATACACGCTATCTTTTGTCATTTATATATTATCTTTTCATCTCCGCTCATTTGATATAAAATGTTATAAGAATAAACTATATATACTAATAAACTACGTGAAGATAACCTTCTTCCTGTTTTCACACTCTTTCATAGACTCTCGCGAGACACACAGAACTTTTCTGCCCAGCTCACAGTTGGCCAAATATAAACGAGCACTGTTCCTGAAGTATCGTACACAAGCCCCCGATGTGTTTAGCGAGGAATTCGTGGGCAATAGGCCTCCCCAGAAATTAGCGTCTGTGCTTAAAACAAATGGGATTTCACAAAAAAATGAGATGCAAAACCTTTAACAATCTTTGAAGATCCTTTCGTATAATTTTAGATCCCGGGTTGCTACTTCTTAGTAGTCATATAGGATCATATATGATGTCATACAAATCATACGCTATTTTTTAATAAAATCCTTGTATAATTTCTAGGAAATCATCAATGGTACTGTATGATTACCGGGACATCATATATGATCCTTGTACGACAACCAGGATATCATAAAAAGAGAAGACAATTATGACACCTTTATGAATAGTGGGAAACCAATTATGACCTATGTATGATTACAGGGGGATCATTTAAGATCAAAGTATGATATCCAGGAAAATTCATAACTATGTTCGGGATAATTTGAACTGATTTATAACTCAACTTAATTAAGGCGAAATGGGTGTGACAATTGTGACTGTTTAAGCATCTTTCAAAAAGTTGTATCACCCTTGTATGATTACCAGGATATCATACAAATCATATATGTTACGCAGTAAATGAACGAATAATATTAACCAATCAGAATCGAGTATTTTCAATCTTTAAAATAAGAAATAAATACGTTATAATATACGTAGAAAGTTCCGAAAAAGTTCATTTAACCTAATTTTAAAAAATATAACCACTATACGTATCGATTAAGCTGGTTTTCGGCTTAATATTTTTAGGTTCTCTAGACAATTGCCGATTGAATACGAACTGATTTGACGTCAATAACATCAGACAAAAAACCAGTAAAAGAGCATCAAAAAACCTTGCCGTCTAAGTTTTCACTTGTTGTTATGATACGTTACGAAATCGATCGTGGCTTATATGTTGTTGCTATACGATGCTTGCTATCATTGAATGAATTCACAATCGAACTACTGTTGTTATCAGAATTTATATGGTTCCGTTCTCAATCTACGATTAAATAGTCAATCTGATCAAAAATGAGAATGCGATTGGTCGGAACAGAATGTGTGTGAACGCATATTATCCAGCCTTAGTGTCAGTTATTATCCCAGTTTTTTTTCTCGGGAGCCATGCATGCAAGAGAGTCAAAGACAAAATGTGATGCGTGCTGCTCTGGATGTCAGTTTCTGAGTGACATTGGACTGACTGAAGTCAACAATGAGGTGAAGAAGGACACAGCCCAGACCGGCTGCTACTCAACCTGTGATTCTGAGAATAAGGACAAAGACTGCTGCCATGCAGGGTGCGATATTGAACTGGAAGTGGCAGAGATCAAGCTCAAAAATATGGACTTGGGCGTCGATGAATTTGGCCAAACGATGGGCAGCATCAGTGACTTGTTTAACAGCTTCTTCAAGAGATTCGGACTGCCAACTCTGATCAGTGCGAAGCCAGTACCAGAGGAGAAAGGACAGGTGGGATGGGTGCCAATCGGAGAGGGCAACCCAGTCATCGAGTTTGGACCCAGTGACAGGAAGGAACAGGAGTTTGACACAGGCTGGACGGTGCCTTTTCAGCAGAACTGATGGCTTTGAGGTTTTCGCAAAAACTGTAAGACAGACGCTTCAATTTTTTCGTAATAAATTGATAGAACTTTAGACGGCAAGGAACCCGACCCCTGACATTTTTTGACATATTATGGAAGGGTAGCAAAATTAAATCATATCTTGAAAAATATTAGTAAAAGGTCACCATTGACGCCCCGCAAACAACATTTTGAGACAAAAAAGAATCAATTTTGAAAATTTTTGCCGATTTACCAAAAATTCGAGAAAATTGGTATAGTCGATTAGTATATCCGAAAATAAGCGCTGATATAGAGGAAATTGATAGAAAATAATGCTAAATTGTTCAATTTTGAAAATTTTTGGTCAATGTTGATGAAATTCTGAAATCTTTAGAAAATCAATACCGAATATTGATAAACCGTATTTCCGAGCATAAAGTTGTCGAATTTAGTGGATTACCGTTCCGTATTCAAAAAATTGCAAAAAAATTGACCAAATATAGAGAAAAATTGGACAAAAACATAAAATTTTGACAAATTTGTCAAAAAATCAATTTTCTCAACAAGAAGGTTCGTAAATTGAGTAAAACTCAATAAACACAAAAAGTTTCAAAAAATTTCACAACCTCCGGTCTACAAAAAAAATTATTGAATCACTACAATTTTTCCTCGTCGCTCGTTTATGTACCGTTTCGTCCGCGTCCTTCTTGTCCTTTAACTTTTCAATTCTCCGAGTTCCGCTTTTCAATAACGTTGCTCTCCCAAGACTTTGCTTTTCGTTTTCTCCGTCTACGTTTCTGGATTTTAATGTAGTATGTTGTCATATGTGATGAAGTATGTTGTTGTTTTTCTTGTTGTATGTTGAGTATGCTAGTATGCTGGTTTGTTGTTTAGGTCTTATAGCTTTCTAGGGTGTGACTTAAGTGTTTATTCTCGAGTTACGGCTGGATTGTCCTTTGACTTTTCAACTTAAGTAATTCACTAGCCTTCCTGTTGTAGTATGTTGATTTTGCTGCTCTATGTTTGTGTGTACCTGTGTGATTGCTGGTTGTGGTCTTGTTGCCTTCTAGGGTGTGACTTAAGTTTATTCTCGAGTTACGGCTGGGTTGTTTCTTGACTTTTCCAACTATCTTAGTCTACAAATACACTATTGTAGTTTATTCAATTTTGCTGTAGTTTGTTTAATACCATTAGTATGCTGATTGTTTGTTTTGGTTTGAGTTTTGCTAGGATGTGACTTAAGTTTATTCTGGAGTTCTGGCTAGTAAATTTTTTGACATTCACATCCTTTTAGTGTACAACTGCATTGCCGTAAATTAGTTTGTCGTTAAATTAGTCGTTATAAACCCATTATGAACTATGTTAGATTGTCTTGCAGTAGCTTCTCTCCTTCTTCCTAGGGTGTGACTTAAGTTTGTTCTGGAGTTACGGCTAGGTTGTTTGCTTGAGTTTTTGCTGTGGTCTGCTAACATAGTTCTTTCCAACCTCATTTCCCGCCCGTTCTTTCCCACCGTCCCGTTTCGTTGCGTTGCGCGTTGTTCACCCCCTTTCCCACACGTCCCGTTTCCGTTTCGTCGCGCACTACTCGCTCAACTTCTCGTCAGTTCCGTTCCCGTTGCGTCGCGCGTTGCTCGCCCCACTTCCCGTCCGTCACGTTTCCGTTTCGTCGCGCGTTCCTCGCTTGACTTCCCGTGTGTCCTTTGTCTCCCTCCGCGTTGAGCGCATAGCGTTCAGCGCTCCACTTCTGTTTTTGTTGGGCACTCTGTGCTCGACGACCTTTTCTGCTCTTAGGGCGGTTTGTCTAACAGACTGTCTACAGTGTGCTGTGTTTTGTGTCTTTTGCGTTGGGTTTGTTTTGCGTGGATTTGATTTGTTTTGAGTTTGCATATAATAGATAACCGTTTGCAGTGGTAGTTTTGCTGATCTTTGAAAATAATAACATCGTAATGTCTAGTAGTCTTGATCAAAAAGTCAAAAAGTTGTACGCTGCCAGGTCAAAGCGTGAGGCCGAACTGCATGCTATACATGAAGATATTCTTCATTGTATAAATAGTCAAAGTAGGCGAGTGAAAGTTGAACGCCTAGTAACAAAGTGCAACGAAGCATTTATGACTGTTGTAGACAAAAATGAGGACCTGATTGCATTTGCTGGAAAAACAGAGGATCCAAGTGCACTTGTGCCTTCATTAGAGTCTTACTTGGAAGCAATGACAACTAAGAATGACAAGATACTCACTTCAGCACGAAACTACATCAACTCTGCGGATGATAAAGTGAGTGAGTTCCAGGAACCAAGGGCTTCCATTCGTTCTAGACTTCCCTCAATTATGACATCGTCAAAAACATCTAAACAGCGTAAACATGATTATGTAATTGCTAAAATGAAGCGCGAGGAAATTGAAAAACAGAATGAGGCAGCCATTCGCCTCGCTAAACAGAAAAAGCAAATGGAACTAGATGAATTGCAGTAGGACAACAGGAAACGGTTGGCAGAGGCAACTCTGCAAGAATTTGAATTGCTGGACGCTGTTTCCAAAGTTAGCCACTCTGAAACAACTGCAAGTGCTAGGAGCTCAATCAGAAGTGAAAAGGTTGTCCAGGATTGGATCAACACCTCACTAGCTTTAAATTTTAACAACAAGAAAACTGATGAACCAGAAGTTACAAAAGACCCTCCAGAATACCCTAGCCACAATAACGGCGAAGCAGTGGAAGATCACAACAGTGAAATTTCAAGGCATTCCATTCCGAAAAATTGTCGCGGCAGTTACTTTTTAAGCATTGAGACCTTGCAGCAACTCGACCCCTATTATACCCCACCTGAAAATTTTTTGGCTGCTGCTAACACACAGGCGTTGTACCAGGCGCATTTAAGAGCGCAAATAGATCAAACAGGCCAGCAAGGCATGGCGCTTCCAAACATAACTAACCAAGGAACCGCGGACAGTCAGCCGCCTTCTGTACACGCCCCAGGGGCTTCTTCACCGCCTATTCAACAGACCGTTCCACCACAGCTGTTTGCACCGCAATTAAATCGAAATAATGCATCCGAGTTATTTCCCAACGCACAACTTCAAATTTCACAATCCAGGGGACCTGAAACATCAAGTCTACCCAAAAATAATTCGGCCCAGCAAATATGCTCCCGACAACAAATTAATTTTGTCCCCCGAGCACCAAACGCCACTCGTCCTCCTTTTCCGACAACAAATCATCCAGCGCCCGCAATAAACGTTCCCTTGCACCCAAGCGCCCCACCAAGTCCAAACACACAACAGCACAACTCCGAACCCGCTCGTCCTAATGACTTACCCATTCATAACCCAGTTTTTGCACCTAAACTCACTGCCCCCATCCCACACGCCCCTTTGATTAATCACCCTTTCGTCACCAAAATTTTTCAGAATAATAATAACCGAGTACACAAAGTTGTACGTTCCGTTGCTCCTCCTGTCCCAAATATGCCCAATATCCCTCTCGGCCAAAACTTTGTGCCAAATATGAGTCATTGGCGGTTTCCACAGCACAGACCGTTAATAGTCAACCAAGACACAACCACCGTGAATAGTCTGCCTCCAAATGTACACACTCATATCGCACCCTCAAGCACTTATGTTCCAATACGAATATAACAAATTTCGCCCCCTTTGATTGATATGCAATCACCATTAGGCGCACAGCAGGAAAACCCGATCGCGACTACTAGTAATGTTGTACCTGGTCTAGCCACTCCGGTTTTTCAGCCGACATACCCCTATATTGGGCCCACTCCGTTGAGTTAGAGTGGTCCGCAGGTGTCTGCACCTGCTCCTCCGATACCAGACATTGCGTTATTGGTTAGGGAACTGGCTGATGCGATAAAAAGTAAGAAAACGACCCTTTGCCCGAGTGCAAACTTGCAGAGTTTAATGGCGACCCATTAAAGTGGCATGAGCGGTATGGTCAATTCAAAAGCGCGATTGACTCGAAGTCGCTCACTGATGACGTTAAATTGACTTACCTTAAAACACTCGTCACCGGTAAAGCAAAAATTGCAAGAGCCGAGTTTGCTTACTGTGGTTTAAAGTAGAAGGATGCACTAAGGACTTTAGAACGTAAATTTGGCCAGCCACAGGCAGTCGTAAGTGCACACTTGGATAAACTACGCAGTTTTCCACCTCTTAAAATGCACAATAGTGATAACATAAACTATTCTGCAGCAATATCCAGCCTCGTTGGGGTTTTCAAGTCACTATCATATGATGCTGACTTGAAAAGCGCTTCACTACTTCACCAAGCGGTAAAGAAGTTACCACCAAACATGAAAGAGTCATGGTCGCTCTTTACGGTTAGGAAGCACTGGGTTAAGCCTACCCTCCTTGACTTTAACGATTGGCTCAAAGAAAAGGCTGAGGCCCATGATCTTAAGAAACAAAGCGCAACCATGGCAAGGCCTGAAGATAACATTACTTCAGTAACCAAGACCAAAACAGCCTCAAAAGTGTTTGCATCAAATTCACAACAAAGGGAAACAAAGAAGCAAATGCCATCTTCTTCCACAAACACTTACTCTTGGTGCATTGTATGCAAAGGTAACCACCGGCTATGGGAGTGTCGAGTTTTCAAAGAAAAGACCCCAACCCAGAGAGCTAAGTTAGTTGCGGATAATAAACTTTGCTTTTCGTGCTTACGCGAAAAGCACACGTTCCGCCAGTGCCCTCAACCAAGAAAGTGCCAAGCAGAGGGTTGTAATAGTTCGCATAGCACACTATTGCATGGGGCAGATAGGGTTTTCCCAACAAAACAGTCAACAAATCCCAATACCATCCAGTCTTCTGTCAACATAGGTCAAAGTAAAGCAACCACTAATCAACAGCCGTCCAATAAGACCACAACAACGTCTTCTGTTACTGACGTTAACGGGCTCCTTCAGGTAACGGAATTGCATTTGGTCAATTCGTAAAGTTTAGATACCAAGACTTTAGTATTGTGTGATACCGCTTGCAGTAACTCTTGGGTGGCCGGTAGTCTTGCAGACAGACTCGGTTTGCACGGTAAAGCACTAAAGCTAACTGTCAAGGGTATTAATACCGAAGAAGTAGTTGACACTAGGATTGTTGAAGTTACTGTGAAAACAAGAGAACATCAAGATTTCGAACCATTTACCATCAACCCTTTCGTTAAAGAGAGTCTGAACGCCGGCTCTGATATAATTAATGTACAGGCCCTGCAAGAGACTTACCCACACTTAGCGGTCCTTGATCCCGTGACATATTCCTATGAAGACATTAAGATGATACTTGGACAAGATGTCTATCATGCCATCCGCCCGTTAGAATATATCTCTGCCGATGAGAAGCGTTCACCCGTTGCCGTACGCTTACCCATAGGTTGGGTCTTAAGCGGTCCGTTACCATCAAGTTCTTGTTTAACCTCAACGTGCTTTAAAGTGAATCGAATATGACAATGAGCTAGCAAGTCAAGTAAAGTCATGGTACTACATTGAATCATTCGGGGCAAACAAGCAGGTGGACTCCAGATCTGCAGCAGACGCATGGGCTCACGAGATCCTTGAGAATACCACCATACACAATGGCCTGAGATACGATGTCGGAATGCTGTGGGCAGCAGACAACATCCAGCTCCCAAATAATTACTTCTCCTCCCTTGTGCAACTAAAATCGCTCGAAAAACGTTTGGCCATGGATGAAGACCTCAGAGAGGTATACTAGTACCATCAAGGAAGACCTAAATAAGGGGTATGTAATTGAGGTTCCGGACGCTCACAAGCTTGAGAGCCGGTCTGATAATGAGTGGTACCTACCCCAACATCCGGTTTTAAACCCGAACAAACCAGGTAAGGTGCGTAGGGTGCTCAATGGAGCAGCAAAATTTCATGGCGCCTCACTGAATAAATCTTTGCTCACTGGCCCTGATCTGCTCCAAAATCTTATTTACCTACTTCTTCGCTTCCGACAACATCCATATGCCGTCTCTGCCGACATCGAGGGAATGTTTCTACAGGTTGGTGTATTACCATCAGTTCAACCATCACTTCGCTTTCTGTGGCGGGAGGACCCCACAACTAACGTTGTAGTGTATCAATATACGCGCCATATATTTGGGGCTAAAGACTTGCCCACATGCGCCAACTATGCATTACAACGCACTGCGAGAGACAATGCCAAGTTTTATCCCGAAGCTGCAAAAGCCGTCCTTGATAACTTCTACATGGACGATTACCTTGACTCAGTGGAGTCTCCCGAGAAAACCATCAATAAATCGAAGGAATTGGTACATCTTCTCCATCTTGGTGGGTTCAAGCTTACAAAGTTCGTAAGCAATGTACCAAATCTGGCTGACCGAATTGATGGTTCCCCTCACAATCTACTGAGCCCAAGGTTATTGTTTCATGTCAGGAGGATTCATCGCATGTGCTAGGGTTAAAGTGGGATCACACTAATGAAATTTTAGTTGTGAGTTGGGGTACAAGCTGCGCTATCGCCAAGTCCCTCACGCAACGCTTGGTCCTAAGTCTTGTCTCGAAAGTCTTTGACCCCATTGGTCTCGTCGCACCATTTACCGTCGGTGCGCGACTGCTCTTAAAAGACATCTGGCGTGTCACAGGACAACAATGGGATGACGAGCTCCCACAGGACATGGTTCAAATATTTTGGTTTGGAGTGCGGACTTACTAAAGCTTGAAAACATCAAAATTCCTCGAAGTTACTTTAGTGGACCCTTTGATAATATAGAGTTGCATATGTTCGGTGACAGTTCCCAGGATATGTTTAGTGCCGTCGCATTTCTTCGAGCCCGAGTAACAACTCCTACGGGCAAGAGAAAAACAGAGCTTGCGTTTGTTTTGGGGAAAGCGCGCTTGGCGCTAATGAAAGAAATGACTGTCCCAAAACTCGAATTACAAGCAGCTCTGCTGCTCGACTGAAAAGGGAAATTACACAAGCACTTACTGTAACTGTTAACCAAGTATTCTTGTGGACAGACAGCACCACCGTTCTCCAATGGATTAACTCAAATGAAAAGCAACCAATCTTTGTTGAAAATCGTGTTTGCGAAATTTTGGAGTATACCAGCGTTGACCAATGGAACCACGTCGCAACTAAGGATAATCCAGCTGACGCTGGCACGCGTGGAATGTCCGCTGAGGTTCTGCAACTAAGCAGTGGGGTCAATGGTCCACATTTCTTAACTAACTCAAGTGTCCCTTTCGTACCGAACAAAGACGTCATTAATAACATCAAACTTGGCGTCAACCAAGCAGTCATTATAGAAGACACTGTTTCTCTCGCTACATCTGTTAAAAAACAGACAACTCCCGTTCCGTCGTTATTCCCATTTGATAAGTTTAGTTCTTATCAAAATGTACTTGCGCATTGCCGCATATGTTCTCCGGCTTTTACCGAAACATGCCAGCTACCGTAACCCCGATGGTAGCATTACTGACCCTACTGAGCTTGACGAAGCCGAGCGTCATCTACAGTACTTGGTGCAAGGAGAGTCTTTTGAAGCCGAAAGAAAAGATCTTCTTGACAATAAATTCGTTAAACGGAGTGGCCGAATTGCTCCACATTCACCGTTTATTAGGCCAAATGGGCTTATCCGTTCCTCGGGCCGCATCAAGCGGTTAATTGAAGTTGGGTTTAACGTAAAGTACCCAATGATCTTAGATGCACGTCATCCGTTTGTAAAACTGTTCCTTGAACACACGCACGTAAAGCATTATCATCAGGGCGTTGAATACCTAAGATCAATTGTGCAGGAACACTACACAGTACTGAAACTAAGATCATCCTTGCGTTCCATCAAAGCACACTGCCTGAGATGCCGAGAATTCCAACCTGTAACTATGCAACCAATCATGTCTGACTTACCTAGGGAGAGACTTGCTTACCAGTCTCCTCCCTTCACGAACACTGGCGTTGACTACCTTGGGCCATTCTATGTTACTGTCCGCCGTACTACTGAGAAAAGGTGGGGCTTCCTCTTCACCTGTCTCACTACTCGCGCTGTTCATGCCGAGATAGTTACATCCATGGACACCCGTTCTTGTGTTATGGGAGTTGAGCGCTTTGTGTCACGTAGGGGTACACCTGCCATGATTTGGTCAGACAATGGCACTAACTTTATTGGAGCGGAGAAAGAACTCCGAGAAAGTATTGAAAAGTGGAACGTTGTCAACATTGCAGCTGAGCTCGCTCACAAAGGTATAAAGTGGAGGTTCAATCCACCCAACGCACCACATCAAGGTGGTATCTGGGAGAGGTTGGTACGCAGCCTCAAGCGCGTGTTGTATTTTATTCTTGGCACGTGTCGCCTCACGGATGAGGTACTGCATACTACCTTTTGTCTCGTGGAGAATGCTCTCAATTCGCGTCCTTTAACAACCGTAAGCGCCGATCCGTGCGATTTGAACGCTTTAACGCCCAACCACTTTTTTTAGGAGAACACTCTGCCGGTATTCCGTCTGTTGTCGGCAACAAGGAGTTCGACCATCGTAAACGTTACGCCCGTGCGCAGTCGCACGCTAATGCGATCTGGTCCCGCTGGATCAAAGAGTACGTACCGACGCTGAACCGACGCTCTAAGTGGCAGACGCCTGCCGAGCAACACCTTAAGACCGGTGACTTGGTTTGGACAGTTGAAGAAACCAATCCTAGGGGTTACTACCCAACCGCTCGGATTGTGGAACTCCGTTACGGCTCCGATAGCGTCGCGCGCTCCGCCGTTTTACGTACGTCGACCGGTTCACTCGTCTGCCCGCTTGTAAAACTTGTACCAGTTTTTCCAACATCTTCCTCCGGGCCGGAAGATGTTACGCAGTAAATGAACGAATAATATTAACCAATCAGAATCGAGTATTTTCAATCTTTAAAATAAGAAATAAATACGTTATAATATACGTAGAAAGTTCCGAAAAAGTTCATTTAACCTGATTTTAAGTAAATATAACCACTATACGTATCGATTAAGCTGGTTTTCGGCTTAATATTTTTAGGTTCTCTAGACAATTGCCGATTGAATACGAACTGATTTGACGTCAATAACATCAGACAAAAAACCAGTAAAAGAGCATAAAAAAACCTTGCCGTCTAAGTTTTCACTTGTTGTTATGATACGTTACGAAATCGATCGTGGCTTATATGTTGTTGCTATACGATGCTTGCTATCATTGAATGAATTCACAATCGAACTACTGTTGCTATCAGAGTTTATAATATATGACCTTCTATGATAACCGGGGATCATATATGAGCTTGTATGACTACTGGGAATTTTGTATGATGAGCAACCCGGAGAGGTACTGGGATACACGTTCCTTTTTGTCTTTCTCTTTTACTGTCGCTGAATCTTGAGAATGATTAAAGTTGCCAATGTTCATTTGAGAAGGATGCAGTAGAGGCAATGATAGATTGATTTGCAATCTAATATCTGAGTATGTTTCACTTTTCACATAAAAACGTAAGATGGTTACCTGAGCATGGCATAGCTCTCTCCAGTAAATGCAAGTATATCTTGACCATCAACCGCGATCCCGTTCCAACGATAACCCGTCCAGAGGTTCCTCATCAAGCCATCACTGCACCAATAACCATTAATAACGTCAGTCACATTTTTGGGTTCAAACATTACGAGATCTCTGGACTCACAATAACGCTTTGCGTGTTCCCAGGTCATCAGACTATTGTTGCGGTGACATACAAGGGACGCCTGCTCCTCAGAATGTACGCTTCCATATCTGTTGCCCATCGTGAGAGTGACGTAAGAATTGCTGTAGGGTGTGAACAAATGACGGTTAGCTGCGAAGTCTTTCAGGAACCAGAATTCATGCTCGGACTTTTGATAGCAATCATCAGAATGAAGAGTTGGTTGTCTTAAGAGTCGACATTTACTGTCTCTTCTGGACCACGTGAATGACTGGCATCCCTCAGTGTGCGAACAGAGGTGGTCACACGCCTGTGGCCAACTTGTTCTCACATCATCCTCCCCAATGACTTCATTATCTATTAAATCATCACAAGGCAGTCCCTGGATCAATACAACTGTAGTTTTTGAGGCTGCTATAGCAGTATCGGCTGAACCAGGGTACAGGTAAGTGACCAAGTAAATAAGCACGAAGTATTCTGAAAATGGACTCGAACTTTCAGACATATTTACAAAAAAATTCGCTATTTGTCTCAAAAAATTTGTGCTTCTATAGGTTTTGTGTATGCAACTACGCAAAAAGAGCTTTTTTTTTCACAAATAATTAGCACAAGGAGGCAAAATTGAGGACAGCACTATCCTTCTCGGATAACAATTGTAGCACACACTGCTCCAATTGATTACTTTAAAATTTATTCGAGCCCAGCCCTTTATTTTGTGGAAGAACCTGAATAATAAATAGATAATCTAAATTATTGAAACATCTATATTGTGTTCACTATATTTCATCAAAATTAATGATGTAAAATGAAAAACTTTTATACTTGGTTCCTAAAATAATATTTTTGCTTTCTTCTTCAGACAACTTTAATAGCTCTTTAGCTAAGGATTCTTCAGAGTCTCTGAAAGGTCTTTGTCCATTCATCTAGATAATAGGATCAAGATTAGGACTTTTTCAAAAGGTCTATTATTGCTTGAATTCTAAGCTATTTGAGATAGATCGAAATGAAAACTTTCATATATATAAGACCCCGTCTAATTTAAACTAGTTGAATCAAATTTGTAAAAAAACCAGAAACTAAAGTTCTATAAAAACTTAACGTTGATCTTACGCTCCAAATAATTTTGTTTTTTTTTAAGCTGGCTTTGGCGGCTTCCTTGAGAATCAGACCAATCTTACTTTAAATCCCTTGTCGAGAATTAATTGGTTTTCAAACATAAGAAAGCTCCGTTCTTTTTTTTCTAACCAAAAACGACTAAAGTTCCTACGACTTTTTACCCTGGATCATCTTTTTTTTCGGTATTTAACTAACGAAAGTTTTGTTATTTTCATTTTTTAACGTAAGACAGATTTGGTATCGTCATTTTTTAAACGTAAGAGAGATTCGGTGTGGTCGTTTTTTTTATTCGTCAGAAATATTCGGCTTCCTGAATTTAATATCATGGAATTTTGTGTACCGGGTATTAAAAACAGTTTAGTCCGGCCGACCGAACAGAAAAGTAACCAAAGTAACAAAAAGTAACAAAAAGTAACCGAACAGAGTAACTAAGAAAATTATAGTCGTTCAATTAGTTTACAGTAATTTTGCACATTCTTTCAGAATATTTCTCTAAGAAATACTTTTGAAATTCTTGCACTAAAACAATGTCATAATGTTTAATGATTACATTATAAACACGAAAACCAAAATTTGCCAGGAAAAAACCGACAATTTTTTAGGTCTAAAACCAAACATACGGATGATCTCTTACGATTAATACGAATCATAACGAATCTTGTAGAATCGAATATACCGAATCTCTGTCGCGTCCAAAAACGACGATATTGAATCTATCTTACGTTCGAAACCAATAATACCGAACAAACCGAACGTACTGACGCTTTCGTACGTTTGAAACCGATCATACCGAAGACTTCATAGAAATATTTTGTCATTTTCGTTCGGTTTTCTCAACTAGGGATTCGGACAATACGCAATCTTTTTTCCAGCTGAAGTGGCGTCCATACTTCTCTCAAAAAATCCTTTTAATTGTTTCACTTCTCTTTCAAGGTTTTTTTTGTGAAAAACTGTTTTGGAAATTTCGGATCAAAATTCTATTGTATTTCCTCAAGTGGAAATAAAACAAGCTTAAAATGGGTGCAAAGGTAAACTCTATTTGAAAAACTAATCCCCTGTTTAAAATTGAAAAAAAGGATTCCGCTCACTGATCCTGGTGAGTTTACTTGCCTCTGGAATTAGACAACTCCTACCTGCCAATTGCCTGAGACATTTGCTGATCACCTCGTTAACAGTGTGAAAAACAATAACAATAAAAGCTTACATCTTGTCGATAATATCCACAGCTCATATTTAGGAAATCCTGATTTCCTCTTTTGCATTCCCTAATTTGAGATAATTGAATCTTGTTCAGGTGTTTCTACACATTCTTTTTTTGTTCTTCACATTTAGTGCAACTTCATTTCACATCTGACATAGTTTAGCCATAATACCTCATATGAATCGTTCAATGTGTAATTACAATTTTCAAGTTGAAAACTAAATTATACCAATTTTTTTGGCTTCATGTGCAAAAAATTTTTTTCTGGAACACTTTAATAATTATAGTAGTAAATTTACCTGCTCATTATGCATTTAAGGAAGCCTACTGTTAAATCCTAAAAATTTCTTGCCTGGACACCATTCAGTAAAGTCAGTTTGATTAAATTTGCGTGTGGCGCTAAACCTTTCATTAATTTAATCTCTTTAGATAAGAAAAATTTATCAGATTCTTTAAATGCGCTCTTGCAAAGTGCAGAGCGCGCATGAAGCCTAAAATACGAGAACAATTTGGGAAAACTTGCCTGAAAATCTTTGTGATTTAAACTGCACGGCACATTAAACCTATGACTCGAAAAGTGAAGTGGGCTTTTTTAGAACGGGCAATTAGTTTGCTGCTTTTATCTTTTAAAAAATCTTTTGCAAATTTGTTTCTGGATTTCTTTGAATCATGATTTATCTGTATATTTTTTGTTAAGAAATCAACTTTGACCACAAGCGTACGATTCTATCCAATCAGCTCGCACAAAAAAAAGTTGCGATCACTTTTGGTGAGAGCTCAAAATTTCGCTTTTAGCTATAAAACACAATATGTAAAAGTCACAAAAAGTAATAGATCCAAATTGAATTAAATTTTCGAATAACCAATTTTATATTAGCACCCAATAGGACTTTTCATCAATGGGACTTTAGAAAAGCTGGTGAGACAGCAACAAAAACAACAAATATTAGCAAAACAAATGAATTCGCAACAATTTTTGTAAACGAACAGCGTATTAGTCAAACAAAGCAACAGCTATGAACAGCAACGTTTAATTTCAATAATTTGAGCAGTCTCAGCAACCACTGAGGTCCCCATTAACAAGATTAAAAGGTAAGACAACAAAACCGACAATAGAACAATAGAGCAAGGAAAAAATTCACAAGTCAATAATATTTTGAAATAAAACATAGTGTCAAATTCATAGAAAGCATTAGCTGCCTGTTGATGAATTCAAATAAATGTCAATAGGCATAAATAGAACAAAAGGGCATCCTTATATCAGCCCATAGAGGATAAGATAAAAAAAATCAAATGTCAAACTAACGCTCCTGAAATTTTTTACTAACACCCATTTCTCAGCCCAATTTAAAAATATTTTAAAAAAGAAATCACGCCCCAAATTTCTCATTTTACTACAGCAGCATTTATTTTCTCTCGTTTAACTTCACATTAATGCGAAAAAAGTCTAAAAATCTGTTCAGATAGAAAAAAAGACAATCAACTAATGAACTCTGAATACTTTGAATTGTAAAAAAGCTTCGCGCCAGTACAAACTAAATACTTTGGGTTAAAACCAACCAGAGCATAGCTATGTCATTAAAATGGGATTAACTTTCAAAAACGCCATTGCCAAAATTATGAGAAAGCGACCTGGGCAAGCGACAAAACCTTCCATTAACATTAGCTATGGAGTGCATGTCGGTAACCAGTGTTTTGAATCAGAAAAAAGGGCAGTAATGCCCTAGAAAAACGCAATTCTCTTCTAGCAACATACATCACTAATCATTTTATTTAATTTACCAGGGTGAGAAGATGAGAGCGGATGACAAAAATAACGCAACAGACAAAGCAAACGCAGCTTTATCTATTGAGCACAGAAACAACAAAGATGAGAGCAAAACAATTACAAAAACAACAACCCTATCAACAACAAGTGAGAACTAGAACATCAGCAGTAACAACAAAATCAGCAACAACAAAAACAGCAGGAAACAGAACAAATACAACAGTAGCATCATCAACAACAACAAAAAAAGCATCAAGATCAAAAGCAAAAACAACAAGTGAAACGATAAGAACACAAACAACTTCAACAACAAAACTAACAGCTGTCGCAGAAGCAGCAGTAGCAACAATATCAACAAAAACAAAAACAATAACAACAAACAGTGACGATAAAAAATAACGACAACATCACGATTCGATATTAATCATCAATGACAACAATAACAAAAATGACATAATAAAAGCAGCAGCGGCAACTGTAAAAACAAAAACAACAGAAACAACAGCAACAAAATGGCAGCAATAAGAACAGTAACAAGAAAAAACAATAACAGAAACATTATCAACGACAACAAAAACAGCAACAGAATCAACAACAACAACAACAAGAGCTAAAACAACAATATTGAGAACGAAGAGACAACAGCATTATCATCATAACAGCAAGAACAACAGCAACAGCAACAACAAAAACAGAAACAACAAGAGCAAAGGTGACAACAACAAAACCACAAAAAGAATTGCAACAATAACAAAAGAATAAACAGCAAGACTAACAAACGCAGTAACAACAAAATAAAATTAACAGCAAGATATTCATTATCAATGACAATAAAACAACAGAAAACAAAGCTGCAATAATAACAACAGCAACAGTAAAACAATAAAAAGACATCAAACGCCAGAAAAAAAAACAAAGTCAACATGAAAAAGAACAACACCAACAGCATTAACAACAACGACAGTAAAAAAAAACAGTAGCAAAAACAGCATCAAAAACAAAAAGAAAAACAGTAACATCAAAAAAGAGCCGAAAACAATAACAACAGCAGCAGCATCAGAGCCAACAACAACAAAATTAGAATAAGAGGAAAATGCCTATTGAAGGCAGTTTTTGTCCTGAAGTTTTAAATTGTTGATTCATTTATTGAAAATTTAAATTAAAATTGGCAAGATAATAATTTTTATTAACTATTATACATAATAGTAAATACATTATAAATGATAGCAAATGTGAATTCAACATAAAAAATTATTTTCTCAACATTGTTTTTCAGAGCAAAAAATTGTAGTCAGCAGCTTTTTTTGCTGTAGTCCTATACTGTAATCTTTTATTACATATGTTTGCTATTGTGAACTCAAATCAATAAGTTTAACGAATTTTTTCAAAAGAGCAAAATAACAATTTAAAAATGAAAATCTTAACTACATAAAGCTGAAACTCAAAAGATGAAAATGCTGACACATAACATTCAGGATTTCTTATAATTGGCACAATAATATCAGCAAACAAAACTGATCAGTCAATTTAAAATTTCATGACATTCTTAAAACGAAATTTAATTGAAATAATGTGATAAATGGCTTGTCTTAGGATAAAGTTTTGATAAAAGGAATGTTATTATACAATGATTAACTTGTAAATTCTAGTTTCCTAAAATTGTACGACAAGATGATTGCCTTGAAAAAAATTAAGATTACCATAAGATTACAGCAGTAACAAGAACATGAGATTTCGTCCAAGATCGCGCATTTCATTCATGTCCACAAGGCGAAACCCTTTGAATCGGCTCCCTTAACGGGTTTCTCGAAATGGCATTTAAAGTTTTTTATATTAAGTAGATCAGAACTGGATTGAAGTTGCAAATGATATCTTTTTGCATTGAATGCTGATTATGACGTATTAACACACAACAGTTTTGATTTCGGCCGGAGGACAAACAGAAATCATCTTAAATTAAGCATTTAATGCTGTGTATATGGATAACTGCTGTAAGTTTTTTTTGGAAACGAAGAAATAAGCGATGAGGTCCTATTCCCACATTCCCATAATATTTTTTGGAAACGTTAGAAAATTTATAAAATAGAGGTGTGGCATGCGGTTAAAACTACAAAGCAAGAAAAAGGACCAATTTTACTGATAAATTGTTACAGAATTATTTTTATTAGAATAATAGTTATGCAGATCACACGATCGTAACATGAAGTTGTTTCATTTTCTCCACATTCCGAAGTTGAACTAAAATACCCAATTTCAATAATTTATTATAAATAAATTTAGTGTTTGTTGTTCCCGACCCTCGAACGGTGTGCAAAACCTATGGTTTGAGATGAATTTCTTGTCACGAATGGGTTTTACGCAATTTTTGTTGGTTGTTTAGAAAGATATATCTTCTGAACTGAGTTTTACTTTGATTACCAAGGGATTAGAGAGATTGCATGATCATACCACGCATCACCTGAAATCATATTGAAATTAGCACAGAAACATCAAAGTTGAGAGCTGAACAATTACAAAAACAACAATTCTATCAATAAAAAGTGAGAACAAGAACATCAGCAGTAAAAACAAAATCAGCAACAACAAAAACAGCAGGAAACAGAACAAATACAACAGTAGCATTATCAACAACAACAGAAAAGCATCAAAATCCAAATTAAAAACAACAAGTGAAACAATAAGAAGACAAACAACTTCAACAACAAAACTAACAGCTGTAGCAGAAGCAGCAGTAGCAACAACAAGAAAGCCATCAGCAACATTAACATCATCATCATCATCATCAACAACAATCACAACAACAGCAGGTGCAGCATTAGCAAGAGTAACAACATCAACAGCAGCCAGAGCCAAAGAATCAGCAGTAGCAACATTATCAACAAAAACAACAACAATAACAACAAACAGTGACGACAAAAAAGTAACGACAACAACACGATTTGATACTAATCATCAATGACAACAATAACATAATAAAAGCAGCAACGGCAACCGTAAAAACAAAAACAACAGAAACAACAGCAACAAAATGGCAGCAATAATAACAGTAACAAGAAAAAACAATAACAGAAACATTATCAACGACAACAAAAACAGCAACAGAATCAACAACAACAACAACAAGAGCTAAAACAACAATATTGAGAACGAAGAGACAACAGCATTATCATCATAACAACAAGAACAACAGCAACAGCAACAACAAAAACAGAAACAACAAGAGCAAAGGTGACAACAACAAAACCACAAAAAGAATTGCAACATTAACAAAAGAATAAACAGCAAGACTAACAAAAACAGTAACAACAAAGTAAAATTAACAGCAAGATATTCATTATCAATGACAATAAAACAACAGAAAACAAAGATGCAATAACAACAACAGCAACAGTAAAACAAAAAAAGACGTCAAACGCCAGAAGAAAAACAAAGTCAACATGAACAAGAACAACAGCAACAGCATCAACAACAACAGTAACAAAAAACAGCAGCAAAAACAGCATCAAAAACAAAAAGAACAACAGTAACATCAAAAAAGAGCTGAAAACAATAATAAAAACAGCAGCAACAGAGCCAACAATAACAAAATTAGAATAAGAGGACAATGCCCATTAAATGCAATTTTTGTGCTGATTTTTTTAAATTGTTGATTCATTTGTTGACAATTTAATTTAAAATTGGCAAGATCATAATTTTTATTAACTAATATAAATAATAGTAAATATATTATAAATGATAGCAAATGTGAATTCAACATAAAAAAATTATTTTCTCAACATTGTTTTTCAGAGCAAAAAATTGTAGTCAGCAGCTTTTCTTGCTGTAGTCCTATACTGTAATCTTTTATTACATATGTTTGCTATTGTGAACTCAAATCAATAAGTTTTAACGAATTTATTCAAAAGATCAAAATTCTAACAATTTAAAAATGAAAATTTTAACTACATAAAGTTGAAACTCAATAGATGAAAATGCTGACACATAACATTCAGGATTTCTTATAATTGGCACAATAATATCAGCAAACAAAACTGATCAGTCAATTTAAAATTTTCATGACATTCTTAAAACAAAATTTAATTGAAATAATGTGATAAATGGCTTGTATTAGGATAAAGTTTTGATAAAAGGAATGTTATTATACAATGAATAACTTGTAAATTCTTGTTTCCTAAAATCGTTCGACAAGATGATTGCCTTGAAAAAAATTAAGATTACCAAAAGATTACAGTAGTAACAAGAACATGAGGTTTCGTCCAGGATCGCGCTTTTCGTTCATGTTTACAATGGGAAACCCGTTGAGTCGGCTCCCTTAATGGGTTTCTCGAAATGGCATTTATAGATTTTTTATATTAATTAGATCAGAACTGGATTGAAGTTGCAAATGATATCTTTTCCAATGCATGCTGATTATGACGTATTAACACACAACAGTTTTGCTTTCGGCCGGCGCGGGTCGAGAAAAATGATGTAAGAAAAGCGTTGCAATGCGCTGATTTTGCAAAAAATTCAGCGCAAAAACCTTACATAAAAATGCGCTGAATTGTGCTGAAATGCGCTGAAACTTTGCAAAAAACGCGCTGAAAACCACTGAGTTTACAAAAAAATAGTTATCACTGAGAATCGAACCTTGCTCTCCGTTGCCGTACCCTTCATTCAATCCACTGCGGCATTGATTCCTGAAGTTCTTCCTATTAAGTTTGATTCTATAGCAATAGACAGTTTGGGAAGAAATGCGCTGAAATTATGTAAGAACTGCGCTGAAAATTCAGTGCATTTCTTTCATATGTTTAGCGCTTTTCAGCGCTTTTTTTAAACGAAAAGTTAATCGTTATACAAGGAAAATTAAATGGTTCGAAATTAAGGAATCGGTGTCAAAAAGCGTTTAAATCCACTAAAAAAATTTAAGAAATGCACTGAAATTCAAATACATTTCTAACAAAATTTCAGTGCATTTCAGCACAAAATTTGAAAAATCAGCGTGTTTCAGCTCATTTCAGCGCAATTCAGCGCATTCAACTCATTTCTTACACAATTTTAGCACATTCAGCACACAAATCGGGGGAGGACAAACAAAAAGGCTCTCGGTGTCGAGGTTTTAAAGGAAAATTCTGTAGATTTGATGGTGAACAAAAGTATTGCCAGCCGAAATCATCTTAAATTAAGCATTTAATGCTGTGTATATGGATAACTGCTGTAAGTTTTTTTTGAAAACGAAGAAATAAGCGATGAGGTCCTATTCCCACATTCCCATAATATTTTTTGGAGACGTTAGAAAATTTTTAAAATAGAGGTGTGGCATGCGGTTAAAACTACAAAGCAAGAAAAAGAACTAATTTTACTGATAAATTGTTACAGAATTATTTTTATTAGTATAATAGTTATGCAGATCACACGATTGTAACATGAAGTTGTTTCATTTTCTCCACATTCCGAAGTTGAACTAAAATACCCAATTTCAATAATTTATTATATATAAAATTTAGTGTTTGTTGTTCCCGACCCTCGAACGGTGTGCAAAACCTATTGTTTGAGATGAATTTCTTGTCTCGAATAGTTTTAATGCAATATTTGTTGGTTGTTTAGAAGGATATATCTTCTGAAGTGAGTTTTACCTTGATTACCAAGGGATTAGACAGATTGCATGATCATACCACGTATCACCTGAAACGATATTGAAATTAGTAATAACCTAAAATTACGACAAAAATGCCTAAAATTAATGTTTAACATATATATCCTCCCGCTTCTAACTCCAAGCCAGATCTCAGTACGGGACACGTCTAGTCTAATGTCAGTACTGATTCAGAGCCATGATCATGCCACATTTTACCTTTATCAGTCTCAATGCAAGTCAGAGCCAAACCGTGCCATGCAAGACTTGGCAAGTTTGAAATACGTCCAAAATAGCCAAAAAAGTCAAAAGAGCCTGAGAAAGGTCCAAAATAGCCGAAAAGCGGATGAAAACGGCCCATTATACCAAAATAGTACCAGCTCCCCGTGAATTGCTCATTTGATATGTACCCAGCATCATTTTATAGCATCCACGGAAGGCGGCCAAAAAAGAGTTGCCTTTAATTCCAACGTTTCTTTTGCGCTTTCTCAGCTTCAACAGCTGAAATGAATTTGAAATAATTAAGGACTTTAAAAAAATTTCTCCATGAAATGAAACAAAACATAAGAGAACAAAATATAGGTTTCCATTGGAACTTGTAACACACCTACAGGAAAATGACGGTCAATTGATTCCTTGACGAGTAACGCCCAATATCTCGATTAAGATATCTGAAAACAAAATTCAATACTCTTGCGGAAACATAAAAGCAACAAAAAAGGGTCCACCGCTTGACTTTGCAGGTATTTGGAGAGGCTTTATGACAAAATCTACAAGTCGGAGATATGAAAAAATTGTGGGAGAACACACGAAGACGACTCAAGCAACCATATCAACCAATTAAATAACGTGTTGCAAGTCAAGATGGCCCTGAAACACTTGAATATAGTAAGAAAATCCCGTTCATACTATCAAAACGTTCTTACTCAGAATAAAAATTTGTCTTGGGCGGCTAAAAATAGCTGATAAACCTGTCGAAAAAATGAATCACTTCAAAGAACTTTTTTTTCTAAACATGCAGTCTATGAGAAAGCATCATGACCAAATAAGTACCTTTATTAGGACTTTGTCTCAAGAACCAAATACAAGCGGAGTTTCGAGACAAGGTTACCAGATAAAGTTCAATACTGATGGTATTTTACAATACAGATGGATGTCAAGATACAATAAGGGCAAATTGAAATAACCGAAGGTAGGGTTGCGCTGCATTGTTTCTGAGAAACGCTGAAGAATACATACAGGAAAGGTTTACCTCATTACTGAGCACCTAGCACTTTTTAAAGGAAATTTTTTCTTGAAATCTGTCTGAGCCATTTTGTAATTCAATGAACATACAAAGAGTGATTTCTAAAAAGAAGGTGAAAAAATTAACTATACGACTGAGAAGCAGGTACACAAAAAAGAACTTTGGTTGATGATTTTATAATCAACATCTTATCAACCAAAAATAGGTTGAAAAACTGGCACCTTGAATTGTTACAATCTAATCAACTTTTGATTTTAAAAAGCAAAACAACTCTATTACATCCTCATGTCGCAACTTTTATTGATCATTTTAATACTGCTAAAGAAAATGTCGAATCTATTGAAACGCTTCCCTGGAGACTATGTGAAAAATATGCATTATTCTGTGACCTTGATATTGTTTCAGTTGTTGCGAGTTACGATAACAAATCAGAATTTCTGCACCTTAAAAGGTTTTTAAAATACTCAAATCACATAGAAAAAGCTTTAATTGCGACTGATCATGAGATGAGAAAGTCTAAAGTATCTCTGCTAACAAAGTTAACAAAAAAGTAAAATGCATTTTTGACATTTTGCCCCTATACGTGAAATCGATGCTAATCAACAGAAACAGTTTTGGTTGAACAATTATTTGGAAAAATTTTTTGAAAACGACGTCTTTTGTCAGATAATTTCAAACTTAATTCCTAAGAGCAGATTCAACAACTAAATAAAGACGTTGATGTGGAAGAATTTAATCGCTTTTTTTATCAACGTAGGGAAGAAGGTGAGTAACACAAATTTTCACAATGTAGACAATGAGCCAGGTTAACCATGTCACGACCAAAACTTTTTTCTTATTTTCCGTTGACACTAGGGAAACTTTCAACATAATAATGTCATTAGAAAACAAAAGCACAGCGGGTCATGATGGGATTAGTAACAAACTTTTAAAATTGTAGCTTCAGTAGTTAGCTATCATGTGGCTAAACTGAAAAATAGGAGCATTCAAGAAATGTTTTTTTTTCCGGTTTGTCTTAAAACAGCTAAGGTAATTCGTCTACATGAAAATGGAAGTTTTGAAAACCCTTCAAACTATCGACCAATTAGTCTTTTGTCATCCCTAAGCAATGTGTTTGTAAAAGTTTTGAATACAAAGATGGTTGAATTCCTCGAAAAACATCATCATCTCAAAGGAACAGTTAGGATTCCGGCCAAAGCGCTCATGTGCACACGCTATCGCATCAGTTACAGAACTGATGCGAAATGTTATTGAATCACAAAAAATGGGGTTCGCTTGCTTCATTGACTTTCAAAAGGCATTTGACACAATTGATCATTCACTTCCTACAAAGAACTTACAAGATCTAGGCTTTCAAGGAAAAATTAAAACACTTATTGCTTCATTCCTGTCAGATAGAAAACGATTTGTAGTCAACGGATCAAAAGAATTGCAATGAAAAAATCAATTACGGAACTAATGCCAAATATTTTTGAATCACAAAAAATGGGTTTCGCTTGCTTCATTGACTTCCAAAAGTCATTTGACACAATTGAACCTTCACTTCTTCTGAAAAAATTACGAAATCTTGGCCTTCGAGGAAAACTTTGTACACTCGTTGCTTCATTCCTGTCAGATAGAAAACAATTTGTAGTCCACGGATCAAAAGAGTCGAAAAAATGTAGGTGTTCCATAAGGATCAATTTTGGGCCAGTTGTTGTTTCTTTTGTTAATCAATGACCTCCCTCAAATTGTTCAAGATAGTTCCAAAACAGCACTTTTTGCAGACGACACAACAATATTAACATCAAGCAAAATTTTGGAAATTGAGGAAAAGTTCAATAATGACTTGAAAAAGATTGAAAATTGGTGTTCAAGACACAAAATTGTCATTTACAGTGGGAAATGTAAAATTGTGGGTTTTGGTCGGAATAAAAAAATGCTGCTATTAGGCGAAGTGCTTGAAAAAGTAGTTTCATTCAACTATCTAAGAGTGTTCATAGATAAGCATCTCAATTTTGATCTACACATTGAACATGTTGGAAAAAAATTAGCAAAATTCAACGGAATGCTGTTCCGAGCAAGGAAACTTTTCCTCGAAAACTTTTCTATTACAAATGTATAATAGTTATGCCAAACCAATGATATCGTAGGGCATTTTAGCTTACGGTTCGGCAAAAAAACAAAACTCAGTTCTATTTTTTGTCTAAAAAAACGCATTCTAAAAACAATCTTTTTCAGGAAGAGAGGAGACCATGTATGCTATCTTTTCGAGCGTTAAAACGTGCTGTCAGTTTTTGATTTATATTTTGACGCTCCTATAAAAGAGATCCTGGATCAGATTGCAAAAGTTTCTCCTTTGAATTTTTTTGATGCTGACAGTAACAGGCCGAACACGCGGGCGTCCATTAAGTCACTCATCCCTTTGCCAAAAGTTAAAACACAGACTCAGAGGAAATCCTCAATTTACAATAATAAAAATGTCCAACTACCTTGCTAAAGAAAGTCTATAACCCAAACAAGAAGCTAAAAAGAAATTTTTTCGATTCGAACTAAACTTAGGGCATACTATTTGGATAACAAAGATGTTTTTGATATGTTTTATTAGGTATTGCACATTTTTTTTTCTCTGGGCACCTCTTCTAGAGTCTTTTGACTTGTATGGTGTCCAAGGTAGTAAATTGATTAACCTTATTATTCTGTATAAAAATCTCTGCATCGTCTACCATCTGAATTTAAATCAATCAAAGCAATAAGAAATTGATTCAGTAATTAGCTAAGTTAGAAATTCAAAAAAATATTGTTTCGATAAAAGAAATCCAATGCTTCTAATTCCATGTATTCTTCTGCCACTTTTCACGCTCTCTGCACCGAAAACAAAAAATATCATAACCCGAATTTTAAGTGAATGTTTTCAAAAAATTAATTACAAACGCTGGCGCGGAGTAAGTACCGTACAATAAAACAGGAGGTGGAGAAATATAATAATTCGTTTTTCCGTTGTTTGTTTTGTGCCAATCTGAAGAGAGGGAATTAAATAAAAATATCAAAAAACTAAGAAGTGAAATTTGAGTTAGTCATGATAGTTTGAATCTAAAAATGCTAAAATTTATCTCTTCAGTCACAAGCAGTTATATTGCTACGTTCTTCAAGATATTTCATCATTTCTATGTTATTTGAAAACAAAAGCAATACTTGAAACGAAAAGCTTTTTTCATCCGAACAATTATTGTCAAACAACAAGTCTTTTACCGGTTTTGAGTAAGGTGAGGAATTGATTTTCAAACGTTGTTTTAAGATTTTGAAGAGATATCCTCGTTTTTGTCTGCTGATTAGTACATTGCTGTCTTGTACTAATTACCATAACTAATTTGGTGGGTTTCATGACAGGGTCAAACGTTAAAAAAATTGGATGAAAAACGGGATACGTTTAGAAGACGTTTTATTTATGGCTTCTGTGGCCAAACAAACAGTTACTTACTGTCCCATTTCAGCGATGGAACCCAATTTCTTTTTTGTAGCGGGAAAACTTCAATGCTTTTCTCTTGGGACAACTATTGTCTTCAATGTTTATCGATAATGTGAACAAAAAATTGCCCTCTAGCGCTGCAGTTCTTTTTGCGGATGATACTGCTATTTCATTCTAGTGCAAAGTTGAGAACTCTTTTATAGTGAAAGCGATTGTTTAAACGTAACAATTTTTGTTGATCCAAAAAGTGCAATTTTTATCTTTTTAGGGAGAAATCCAAGTCCTGTAAAATCCCCCTTGAGTGAAAACGTTTTTTTGTCTTGTTGACTACTTTTCATATCCAAGGGTCACTAGAGGCAATAAACTCTCCCCGGCATCATATGAACTTGATATGCAGCAAATTGGCAAAATTTAATGGAGTCATGTATCAAGCGCGTAAATTATTCTCTGCCTCAAACTGGCTGAGTTTCTATAAAAACTATGTTATTGAAAACAAAATCTTTGTGTTTGGGAAAAAAAAGCTTTGTGCTCAAAACTCTAATTAAAAAGAATTGAAGCAATGCGGCCATACAATTCTAGATTCATCTATTTTCACCTCACGTTTAAACTTGACGGGGGCATTGTGGAAACTGCCTACATTTTATTGGTACAAAACTTGTTCATTTTTTAAACGTCTCGGGAAACCATAAAACAGATGTAAAAACTTTTTTAAGTTTTTAGCTGTTCAAAAAAAAAAACAAGTATACGAAAATAAAAACTTCAAAAAAATAGATTAATACCGGTCCTGCTTCGTAAAGCACGTTTCATGAAAAACAGTCGAAGAACCAAATCACTCAACAAAAATAGCCAAGTACTAATTTCAGGATTATATTTACAGATTTTTTGCTGTATGCTTAGCTGACAAAAAAAGCTGTAATTGATGTCTTCTTTGTAACGATATTATTGATTAAACCGTTATTGTTTTTTTTCGCCAAACTTTTAAACTATCTCTTAATGGATTTCTAAAAAAAATTAAACAGCACGTATGAAGTCTAGCTCTACAAGAATCGTTTTGAGAAATACGGCGTGGTTTGAATAACATTATATATGATCCTAGTAGATTCACCGGGAATAGTCATTCACCGAGAGCATACGACTGCACGAACATTCCGCCAGATACACACATACACGCACAAACGCCCACAAACACACGCACACAAACACACACATACACACACACTCATATATACGCTTTACGTAGAAAATATTTAGTTGTTTTATTGTGCATATAGATTCAAATAAACAAAACTTGCAAATGAGAAACAAATTTTGGTAAATTTCGACTTATTTTTGTAAACATCGATTGTTTTTAACTAGTAGCTTCAGGACCAAAATATTTTTTTTGGTTAAATATAAAAATTTTGTTTGCTGGAAATTGCCATTCAATATGTTTTAAGAAAAGTACTATTTAATTGATATAATTGTTTTGCAGGATGATAATAAAGTTTGTGAACTTTTTTTTGAGATCAATAGAATTAACGGTTTTGATCAAAGAAACAGCTATATGATCCTGAAGTTTGCTGTTTTTCTTTGAATCGAGGTCAAATAATATTCGTTCCCATAAGTAATATTGATTGGAAACCAGTATTTTTTATAAATCTCAAACAGTTTATATTTTTTCCCGAAAAAGTACTTTTTACCATCAGTTTGTGAAAAATAGGTTATTAGAATGTGGATGCACTTTATTGAGCTCTGATATTTCTTTACCATCTCGTTTGCGCTCAAATTATTGGAAAGTTTTTCTGTTGTATACAAAAAAAGTTTTCTGTAAGAAATAAAACATTTTTTTTCAATGCTATTTCACAAAGATTCCTCGACTAAAATATCATCAGCTCAATCTTAAGTTAATTTTATTGAATGTGTTTTAAGTTTTAAACTAAACATTGTTACAAAATTATCATAACTTATTGTACAAAGTACCAAAAAACCTATTTTTTTGAAGATGAACATTTTTGAAGCTGATATGAATGGATTAATGCTACATCAGAAAATATTCTCTCACGATAGATTGAAACACGGCAATTTGTAGAAAAATTGCATTAATTCTGGAGAAAAATGCAGAATGCAGCAACAATTCATGAAAATTTTTCTGAAAAGAAGAAAATTAATTGTTCATTCCAAAGGGCTTGTAAATTGGGAGCAAAATTATGACACGCGTAAATGCCACCAAATATTTTTTCATGAAACACTTGAGCTTTAATTTTTCCCACTTCGGTGTCACGTTTTTAGTCTATCCTTTCCAAACTACGCCACATCTCCGAACTGTTTTGATCGGGACACATTGATATTAATCATGTCAGTTTATCCCGAAAATCCATATGAACATTTTCTTCGTTGGTCAATCGTCCCTGGTCAAATTAAGATTCAATTTATGTCATAATTATGTACTGTTCCCAACAATTCCATTCCTGTGGCATAAAAATATAATAAAATATAGATTCTCGAAAGTTTTTATCATGCAGAGTGAATACCTAACAATTTCATTTTCTTCATTTTAGAGCTGTACAGGTAACGGAGAATCATTTTTTTTGTGAAAGCGATTTACAAAATCAAATAGATTAATATTTCGTACAATACATCAGAAATTGATCGAACTTTTATTCAGTAACTTATTTTTCGAACTTTTATTCAGTAACTTTCAACAAAATCTCGAACACAAAATGCATTGAGAGCAGATATACTCAAACTGTTATCTAACTGTCACATGTGCTACATTATGGTGCTAAATTAATACGAAAAACTATCGCGCTAAAGTGGTGTTTTAGAGTTTAATGAAGACAGTAAAAGCATCATTGACGATTTATCCATTATCCCTTTAAGAATGGCGAATGGTTTGAATTAACAAGATAAACTTGATAAAATTGCGAATAATTTCAAAAAAAAATATGCATATAACACTTGACTTCTGTTGTCTTAAAAATTTTGATTCTATTTAAAAACCGTATCAAAAATAGAAAAAAAGTAACCTTTCTCTAAGGGTTATAGCCAAATTACTTGCAGCGAAGTATTGTTTTTGTTTATTTTTCTTATTTCTGGCGTTATAATTTATAAAAAATGGTCAGAACCCAATTTGAAAACTGGATTTTGCTAACCATCTGAATATTCGAAGGCGTCTATAATAATAAGATTTCAGTTTAAAAGTGAGGACTTTTCATTATTCGAATATGGTTGTTTTGCATTAAAAAAATTTGTGATGAAGTTATGGAAAACATCTTTAAGAGATTTCTCCTGATTAATCAGTTATTTAACATAACAAATTTTCAGTTTGTCGCATTCATCGTTTAATGTTTACTTCAAGGCTCATCACTCAGTTTTTAAGATAATGGAGATAAATTTTAGTCTAAAAAAATCTTGAAAGAGGAACTTTATTTGAACAATAGCTTCCACTAGTTGTAAATTTTCACTGCAGACCGTTCTTTGATAGTCACAAAGAACTTTTATCAGCAGACTTAAGTTCTTATTGGATATCAAATCAGGAGCAAGTTTCGATTAAAAAATTGTGATTTTTCTTAGGATAATAAACTTTAAAATCATTTAACCTTAAGGTTCAGAGAGCACAATAATCAGTGAAATCGAAAATATGCTATTTGACGAAAGCTTTTCCATTTTAAACCATGATATCTTTGTGGCTCTCTGCTGGAATAGGCTTGATGTCCCATTCCCTACATTGAAAGCCTCAAATGGTTTTTAGAGCAACAAAAGCATCCGAATTCAATCGGCATTTATTCTTAATTAGAAATTCTCACTTCAATTTCAGCTAGCAGCACAAATATGGAAACGCAGTACAGGTATCGAAACACAAAACTATTGCTACTGATTCAAACACTGCTGACTTAAAATAGTTTTGCATTTTGGTTTCAAATTATGCAAGCAATTTCTTTAGATAATTGAAAATTTTAAATTACGTATTCCGCGTACGTATGGTTTCGATTTCCGCGTACGTATGGCTTCTACTTATGTAAACTTAAATGCTTACGGTTTCCGACACAAAATATTAGGTATTATCAGGCCAGCTCTTAGCTTGTGAATTCAAAGATTAAGAAAATCTCTTGAACATTTATGCTTCCCATGCTCAAAAATTTGGGAGTGGCTTAGAGCAAGTAAATTTCACAGTAAATTTTTTACTTGCTTTAAGAAGGGGTGCCAATTTATTTAATTTCGAAAACACATTCTCTTTTGCAAATTGATATCCCCATTTCCCTAAAGTCACCAAATTTCTGTCATTCTAAAAATAAGTCGGCTACAGAATTGAAATAGGACTGGTTTTTGAAATCGACCTAAATATTACACCAGTATCTAATTTTGGGATATTTGAAATAAAAAATTCAATGAGAATCTACAAATTGATAAGTTTCAAAATGATAACACACCTGGGTAATCAATATTTTTGCTTCATTAATTTTTATTCATCTGTGCGTGCATTAACGGAGGGTCTCGTCAATTTTCGTTTCCGGCCAATTAGAAATCGAACGGCTCATCAGGTAGTTATAAGTATATAGACTACCAAGTTGACATTAATTCTAGAAAAAATACACCAATCCGATTTAAACTTTTTCAACTGAATTTTTATATTGCGCTGCTAAAATTCAGTTTTTCAAGTATTTTGGCCATGATTGCCGAACAGTGGCGGAACAATTAACTTTTTTTGTTATTTTAAACTGAGAACATATTTCTTTTAAACGTTTTGTAGCTTAAAGGAATTTCGTGCAATGTGATCCAAGGAGAGACATCTAGCTCCGAAATCGTGACAAAAAGATGTACGAGTCATCATGTTTTTTCCTGACATTTTCTATCTCCTTCTCTGCCGCAACATATTCATGTTACTTCCTAAGTGTAGATTAGCATCAAATGCGTTTGATTGCAAGCCACCGTTTTTTAAAATAATCAGTTGTGACTGTACTGACAAATGCAAACGTTCAATGTCAGCTCAGAAGCATCATAAATTTAAGTAATCCTACTTCGACATTAGCTTGATGACGAAAGCGGCTCTTAAGCAACTCATTTTGACCCTTATTTTGAACCAACTCTCACCAAATATCATGCACAAGTTAGTACTGGTTAAACTGCCTACCCTTAGTCGGCCGCTGATATAAAGCAACTTATGAACGAAGTGAGCGGAATTTCACCCGAACGAGCGCAATCTTTGATAAAAGACACAAGAAACGAGCGGAATTTGAGCAGAAAAAATTCAAGGAATGGGCGAAATTTAAGCGGGAGCCCAAGCGGGGGCGAAATTTAAGCGGGAGCCCGTTAATGCCCAAGAAATGAGCGGATTTTGAGCGGAACAGAAAATGTAAGCAATGAGCGGAAATATTGAAACCTATAGCCCCTACATTGAACATATAACAGTATATGCAAAATTTAAGAGTATTCGTTTTTGCAGGGGATAAATTCGGTTTCTAGCCTCTATCATAAACGCTTTTGGGCTCCATAAGGTAGGTTTCTGGGCCGTTGTCCCCACAGCCTAAAATTTGATTGCCGAGAGTACATTGTAACATTACCTTGCCCTTTTGGTGTAAATGTTTTACTTCCATCCACAAATTTCACTGCAATATCTGAAACATGAAAGTAAAATACTAAACAATATCTTATCAAATTGACTTGAAGCGTCTAAATGCACATTTAAATTTACCTTAATGGAGCCGAATAAGATAAATTTAACTATATAGTCATTTTAGAAAGAATCCCGTTTTTTTTCATGAAATGGCTTATTCAATTTGTGCAGAAACGTATTCAGTAATTTCCCGTCTTTACGTATTCGGTAAAATTTGTGAGCAACTTTGAGTTTGCAATGCAGTTAAAATTTTGAGCAAGTTGCGTCATGAATGATCAACGAAACCTTGACGAAACCATGATGCAAATGAGTGTAGTAAATGATGTCACTAATTCAATCCTAGCAGAGCAGAGATGTATCTGTTACGTGACGCTGATCATGTCAAGGCATTCGTCAACCGTTCGGTCAAGGCATTCGGTTAACCTTGTAGCGGTTTAAGATTAAAGTCGAAATTTCATAGTCATAATTTTATAATGACATACGTAACTTGAACAACGCACACCCAAATTTCAAAATGCGAGATCTTTGCAGTATCGAACTGTGGAAAAGAGGATTTTCTGCTCTACATGGTCAGCATTCAATTATACAAGACCGCTAATCAAGTAAAATAACTTCAAAAATCAGTGGGGATGTTTTCCGTTAATGCCCTCCAGTTTAGTGGGTGCACATTATTTACAGCACCAAGCGTCGCCTTGTCAAACCCTTAAAAATGATTTACAATAAGATAACACGTGATCTGTAAGATGAGAAAGTCGTGCATGTTTAATAAAGTGGATCTAGTGTGCCATATCTGAAAGTCAACTGGTATCCCGGACATAGCGCGCATTGAAAAACAACGCTAAGTAATAGTAAAAACAGCATGTTTTTTGTGCGGAGCATTACTCTGATCAGGTCCCACTTTACTATGTACAGTCTGCAAATTCGCGGCCTATGAGTCATTTTCATTTGTTTATTCTGCTCATGTATTTCAGATGGACTGGTATTCAAATGTGCTAGAGCAAATTGCAGATGACCTCTAACTGAGCAGTGCAAAATGCCGTCTGCATTTGATCTTAGCATCCATTAAAACCACCTTATTCCTTTGGGAGCATAATTACCCGCGCCTAACTCTTCTCTGGACCGACAAAGAGCCAAAAATCATGGCAGTATAACAATTCAATTGACGAACATGATTATATGATTATAGCAGAACTGAATACAACGGGTATTATCAGATATACTTCACATTCACTGCATTAAAATGGACATTATAGTGAAGGGTGCGAATAATCTATTGAGTCAAATGAAAGTTTCATTTAATCATGCTTTGAATTAACAAATGAAAGGTGAACAACTGAATTCACAACCGAAAGGGGTTTTACTTGCACCTTCTCCATCTGAATAAATGAAGACGACCAATTAAATCATTTGAATTGCAAAACATCAAATCTTGAGTTGAAGACTTCATTTGATATTGTCCGACGAAATCACATTTAATATACACTTGAAACTCAAAATGCAGAGGCAGAACCAAAAATCGAGAACAAGTAATACACAAGTGGTGAACTGAAAATTGAGAACACGAAACCGATACACATAAGAGGTATAGCTGAAACAAGATAGAATACAGGAAGTTGTATCACAGTAAAATTGAAGAAAGAAGAGATGGGAATTACTTTATTCTTTAACCAAGAAATCAAGCAGCAATACAACCCAGTGGGGTGGAGGTAGGGGAAATGCAGGAGGGGGAGTTGGAGGTGGACTGGAGCTAGAGGGAGTTTGGTTGGATGTAGAGTGAGGGGGAGGGGCGTGGTGGCGGAATGAGGGGGGACTTATGGACGCAAATTGACGAACTGACCAAAAGTGGATCATTCAGCTGTCGTTCTGGCAAATTGATGGATAAAATCAATGGAAGAAAACAAAGAGAGAAACAGATATTTCCAACAGAGGAGATGGTTAACTGATTGCGAGGGCGGTTGGGTTAAACTCTGGCGGGTGAAATAGCAAGATAAAATTTAAACGAAGGAATTTTGGAGTCAGCAAATACATTGTGAAATAGCTAGAGATAATTTAATCGAACGAATAATGATACTGGCAAACACTTTGGGAAATTTAAACCAACTCTGAATCGAGGGTGAAGGAGGTGGTGTAGACGTAAAGGGAGGGAAAGGCAGTGGAGGTAGGGGAACGTGGGTTGGAGTTAGAGGGAAGGGGATGTAGTTGGAGGTTGGGGTCGAGGTAGAGGGAGGGAGGGAAGGGAGGGAGGTGAGACGGAAGGGGAGTGGGGTGGAGGTGGGGGGAGGGTGCGGGTGTGTTGGTAGAGAGGGTGGGGTTGGCTTGGAGGTAGAGGGAGGGCTGAGGGTGAGCGAGGGGGTAGCAAATGAACGCAAATCGACTACTGGACCAAATTTGGATCATTCTGCTGTTGTTCTGGCAAATTGAGGGATAAAGTCATTTGCACAAAACAGAGTGAGAAACAAATAGCTCAAACAGATGTGGGTAATTGGTTGGGAAAGGGTGGGGTTGAATTCTGGAGGAGGAAATAAACTTCTGATTTATACAACATGTGAAGACCATTGAAACTACTATTCAGACACCAGAACTCGTTCTGACACGCATGTCCACCTCCATGCTCACCCCAACTTCCACTTCCGCCTCTTCAACCCCCCAGACCTCTACTTCTACCTCCACCTCCACCTCCACCACCTCTAATAATAGCAGTTGTAATGATAGCAGTAGTAATTATAAATTCGAACACAATTTTTTACTGTATTTTTGTTTGACATGGTTACATGGTTACGAGGGGGTAGTCATTTTGATATTTCCAAATTCAAAATTTTGTTAAGGCTGCAATAACTCTTTACATTCTGAGAACTCTGAAAATAATGTAATTGAGGTTGCGAAGATGAGGGACAGTGGGCCCGAATTGTCAGTCAGTCTGACATCATGCTGAGATGTTTCCTAATGGAGTTTGCACATACTGACAAAAATTTTTGTACTTTTATTTGTCTAGTTTTGTAGTGGTTACTGTAGAAAAACAATGGTACAGCGCTAAAATGCACAGCGATCATAGTCTGGGATTGAAAAAGAATTATTAGAGAAAATCAATTGAGCTTAAATGTTATCACTGGCACTCAGATTTGCTGGAAGATTTCAAATAGCAAACATTAGCTATCAACTCAATGCTCTGTCTCTCAATGCTCAGGCAACGATCAGCGTCTCCAAGCAAGAGTTGAAAGCAATTCAGGTGCACAATTATTCGAGTAATAACCGAAATATGAGCCAATCTATTCAGGATTTTCTTGAACTTGTATCAGTACCATGAAGTTAAATGTCGAGCAATCAGATTTTCGGCGATCAAATTTGAGAACATGTTCCTGCTTTTTTGTTGCAGTTGTCCGCTCAACTCAGTTTCTTGACACCCGGTTTTTTTTGAAGAAAAAGATTTTCTTCAAAAAATACGACTGTTGTTGATGCATTAGAAAAATTTAACGCAATCTCATCCACCATGTACTTTAACGTATCGGGTGACCAGCGTGTACTTTAGTTTTTAACATATTTAACATTAGTTTAGTTGGTCTTAATGATCAGACCAATTTTTTTGGCATATGGAATCAATTGTCCATTGAGTGAATAGTAATGAGAAACTGATACTCACGTAATGGGCGATGTCAACTTGTAATAGGAATTCGTCCCCTGCATTGGGTCAGATTGGATAAAAAGCTCCTATTTGTGAGGCGAGTAAATTTATTGATTCGGTTCATAGCAATCTTCTTGCGACAACTGCAATTATGTGACACGAAAAAACAGCTATCACTGTAGCTGAACCGTGATTAATTACAACTGAGTTCGAATGAGCAAGTCGGTCATACCCAGGCCGGGGAGTTTGGCCAAAATTATGTAAGATCAGTGGCAACTAGCGTTGACAAGTCGGAAAATTTACCGCCATTTTCTTACATAATTTTGCGTTGAATGCGTTGAGTTTGAAGACAAAAATTGAACGCATTCAACGCAAAATTATGTAAGAAATTTGCGGTGAATTTTCCGACTTGTCAATACTAGTTGCCGCTGATCTTACAAATTTAGCGTTGAATTTAGCGTAGATCTTACATATTTAGCGTTGAATTTAGCGTAGATCTTACATAATTAGCGTTGAATTTAGCGTAGAACTTACATATTTTTGCGTTGAATTTAGCGTTGATCTTACAAAAAATCAAAGCCCCCACTTGAACTATTACTTGCGTAGTATTACTTGCGTAGTACTTGCGTAGAAAGCCCCTACTTGCGTAGTATTTAACTTAGCATATTTAAAGCGCTTACCATGTGAGGCGTACTGGGAAAAATTTATTTTTTTAAAAAAGTTTTGAAAAAAATTTAAATTCCTAAACTGGTCTGACGTGGTTTTTGCACCGTAAGAGAGCACTCAAAGGCTATTTTTTGCTGACTTCATTTTTCTCATTTGTGCAGTATAGGGGTCAAAACAGTAAAAAAATTAATTTTTCACAAAAAAACTTGAAAAATTTGAAATCGTAACTGGGTCTGAATTGGATTTTGCGTTAAAAAGAGCACTAAAAATGATTTTTTTCTGACCTCATGTTTCTCATCTTTGCTATATAGGGTTCGAAACAGTGGAAAAAATTGATTTTGTTTCAAAAAATTAAAGTAAAATCAACGCTAAATTCAACGCTAAATATGTAATATCTTTGCTAAAATTCAACGCTAAATATGTAAGATCTACGCCAAAATTCAACGCAAAATTATGTAACATTAGCGTTGAATGCGTTGAATTTTTGTAAGATCAACGCTAAAATTCAACGCTCATTATGTAAGATCAACGCTAAAATTCGACGCTAAATATGTAAGATCTACGCCAAAATTCAACGCAAAATTATGTAAGATTAGCGTTGAATGCGTTGAATTTATTTAAGATCAACGCTAAAATTCAACGCTAAATATGTAAGATCTACGCTAAAATTCAACGCTAAATATGTAAGATCTGCGCCAAATTTCAACGCAAATTTATGTAAGATTAGCGTTGAATAAGTTGAATTTATGTAAGATCAACGCTAAAAATCAACGCTAAATGTGTAAGATCTACGCCAAAATTCAACGCAAAATTATGTAAGATTAGCGTTGAATGCGTTGAATTTATGTAAGATCAACGCTAAATTCAACGCTAAATATGTAAGATCTACGCTAAAGTTCAACGCTAAATATGTAAGATCTACGCTAAAATTCAACGCAAAATTATGTAATATTAGCGTTGAATGCGTTGAATTTACGTAAGATCTACGCTCAGGCGTAGATCTTACATAAATTCAACGCATTCAACGCCAATCTTACATAATTTTGCATTTTTTAGCGTTGACACCTCGGCCCGGGAAGCTATTGAGCGTTGTTGAAGCTTATAATTTATGCTGAAAGCTAACAGTCCTATCCGTTGCCAGGCTTTTTTGAAAGTGGGTGATAATCGACTCATCGTTTTAACAGCAAGTGGAAGAAACAAGATTCCTTGTTGAGAACAGTTTAGATAATGTAGTTCACGTTTTTCGTTCCCCGGCTAATTTAATAGCGTAACCTGACTTCTCTTCTGTATCAAGTATAAAGCATGGGTAGACATTACAGTTACATCTAGAGCCACCCGACGATAACAACTCCATAAGTGGACATTTGTTTCAGCTAATAAGTTTCGTTTTTCAACAGCTGAAGATAAGTTGGCTGTGAAGACGCAGTTGAAATTCCATCACGCACTATGTCACGTCCCTATGCGGCGTAGCCTCGTTAATAGATCGCAGTGGTGAACATATACATTATAATTGACAGGTTTTTTTAATGGACGTTTTTTCTCATCGTAATGCACCGCAATGCCAGGCCTCAATTTGACACTGAATTGTAACTCATTTACAGAAAGATAGAGACCAAAACAGGGGATCAGTGCTGCAGCCAAACAAGCGCTCGCGTGAGGCAGACTCAATGACGACATTCTTGTTTTATCTTGTGGAAAAGAATGAGCTTTCATTTCATTGAGTTTTCGCTTATCAAGCGCATCATGGATTTTCGTATGAGCATTCTGCAATAGTTGACACAGCTCAAGACGGTCGTGGAGCTTCAATTTGTCTCTTCGGAAAAAAACCTGATTTTTCAACGTATTCGAGTAGAGTTTCAAGCCTCTAGGTTTAATTCTTATTGTTCTTTGTCAACCAGACCAGAATCTAGGTATGCTGGTAGAAGTCTGGAGTCAAAGCTTTGACTTTAACTACAATCAGTCAAATCGTCAAAGAGAAATGCAATGTTCACATCGTATTGCTTTGCTAAAGGTGTATGCTGAGAGTAGAAAAAATTGGTATAAACAGCAATATCAGAGTTAACAATCATTAGGTTTTTCAAGAGGCGAGAACGCTAAACAGAAATAAATACGTTACAGAAATCTTCTTAAGTGTGTGGTTGTTGCAATCAGAAATCAAGATATTTTCGTAGTCACTATTGCTAAACCAACACTCTCACTCTCACATGAAACGTATCAACAATTCCTTGGCGGCAATTAAGCGTTATTTGTCTCAGCATTGAGACGTATATCACCCCAGTACCTCACTGACTGCAATGGGATGCACTCTGTTTTCGTTTTTTAAGAAGGCAGTTACTGGAGCGCTAAACAAAAGATTTCAAACAATGGAGGGGGACATTCCCCGACTAAATCAATTTACAAATTGTGTTATCGCTTTGACTATTGCTTCCACTGAGTGCAGAAGATGCTAGATAAATATTTTTGAAGGGTCTGCAGGTTTTACCTTGCTGCAAACTGTCTATTCTTTGAATTGGAATTTTGTTCTGCCTCAATGTGAAAACAAAATGTAGGTGACAGTTTATTGACAGGTGAAAATCGTCAGACGATAAAAAAATGCTGCCCTAGCAATTTTTCATTAAAAATGAAGATTCTATGCTCATTTTGTGATAGCTTCAGACTTATAGCACCTTTGATTTTTTGATTGCTTCATTGATAAAACTTGTATTCACAAAATTGCTAATTCTCCCGCATTTCAACGATATAAGAGCTGCAACAGCCTCTGTTTCTAATTACGTTTGTGCGTTTTTGAGATTTTAAAGTACTTTTTAGTACTTTTTAACATTTAAAAAAAATTTTCTTTCAGTTTGATTCCTCAGATGAGCTTTTGGTGCATTCGTTTAGGGGTTTGACTATTTTTGTGAACAGAAATATCTAATTCCAATGGGTACGACAATACTTGTTGGGATGTAAGTGTTCAGGATGGTCAATAAATTTCAATAGGTTACGTTTCGACATCATATAATATCAACGCTTTCACCTCATCGATTAGGGTGTGATCCTTTTAGTTCTTTTAGTGTGTATCCACAATTTCATCAGTTTTTGCGGATAACTTTTCAGTAATTTTTCAAGACAGGCCTATATGCCCTTTGATTTTGAATACGTCCAGATTGATGTTGAGTTGAACAATGAGTAGTAATAAAATCCCCAATAAGTTGATCATGGTTAAACTGCCACATTTTTCAATTACCTGTAGCTTGTGCAGTTTGATAGCTTTGTCAAGGAAGAACATTGTTTCTCATGCAGATAGGTGGAAATGCTCTTAAAAATAGCAGTAGAGGACAGAATTTAATGGATTCCGGGTCGTCGTTTTTTTTTCCAAGACTTGTATTTGCTCTCATTTTGTATTTCACAACTGCAAGGGTAGGGAAATCTGGGTAGGTAAAACGCTGCTGGAAACAAATCACAGTACAAAACATGCAGCACAGCTCCACTCCAAATGGTATATTTAAAAAGGGGTTTGTGTTAGAGAAATGCAGTTGAGTTCAGTTGTTAGCACTGGCACTCAGTTTTGCAGAAAGTTTCAACCAGCAAACATTAGCTATGAACACAATGCTCTGTCTTTCAATGCTCAGGCAACCATCTGTGTCTCCAAGCAAGATTTGAAAGCAAACCAGGTGCACAATTACAGGAATAATAATAGAAATATCAACCTATCTAATCAGGCTTTTCTGGAATCAGGCTTGTATCAATATTTTGGAGTTAAATAATCCGCATTCAGGTTTTTGGCAATCAAATTTGCGAACATGACCATACTTATTTTTTGCATTTGTCCACCTATAACCGATGGGCTCAAATTGTTGAAACCCGGTTTTTTAAAAAGACTTCGTTGAATGTACGATTTACTTTTGTATTGAAAATTCGACAGAATCCATCCACTATGTATTTTAATGTATCTGGTGTTATCTCGCTCTCGCATGTACTTTCATTTTAACACAAAATTGTTTCACTAGGAAATAACTCGATTCGAGCAAATTCAAGAACGCTCCAATCAATTTTCTAACATTAAAAAAAGTTAATTGGTTTTCTGGTCATAGTAAACATCAGCTTAGTTGCTTTTAATGATTAGATCTATTTCTTTCACAGTGATGAAATGCGTCATCAATTGGCTTTGTAAATTCCCCCTCTCAATGAGTAAATTTTAATGAGAAAATGATTTCCCAATAATGGGCGATGACAATTTGTAATAGAAATTTTCACCTTTCGTTGGATTAGATTGAATAAAAGACCCCGATTTGTGAGACGACCAAAAATTTTGATCCGGTTCATTGCAAACTGCTGGGGCAACTATAGTTATGGTGCACGAAAAAACAGGTATCATTATAGCTGAAACGCGATTAATTACAACTGATTACGAATGAACAAGTCGGTCAAAAGCTATTGAGCACCGCTCAGGTTGATAATTAAAAGTGCTATCCGTTGCAAGGCTTTTTTGAAAGTTACATTTTATCCGTTCATCGCTTAACCAGTAAGTGGAGAAAACTACAGTTTAGGTCATGTAATTCCGTATTTCGTTCTTCATCTAATTCAATATCGTCACCTGATTTCTCCGCTGTATCAATAGTAAAACCTTGCCGCAAAGTAGAATTTACAGTTACATCTAGGGCAACCAAACGATCACATTTATATAATGGGAGATATGTTTTCAGCTATTAAGTTCGTATTTCAACATCGGGAGATAAAATGGCTTTGAAGACGCAATTGAAATTCTATCACACACTATGTCATGTCCTCATATGGCGTAGCGTAGCCCGTTCATAACAGACAACAATGATGAATATATGAATAACATTTGCCAGGTTTAATTTATAGGCATTTTGTTTATCGTTATGCACCACAGTGCCAAGCCTCAATTTGACACTGACTTTAATCTCATTTATGGGAAGATGGAGATCAAAACAGAGGATCAGAGCTGCAGCCAAACAAGCGCTCGCGTGAGGCAGACTCAATGAAGACAGTCTTGATTTAATTCGTGGAAAAAGATGATCTTTAATTTCAATGAGTTTTCGCTTAACAAGCTTGTCATGACTTTCTCTCTGAGCACGTTGCAATAATTGACACTGCTCAAGACTGTCGTAGAGCTCTTTAAGAATCTTTTTTTAATATGGGCCCTAATTTGTTGTTTCATTAGTCAAAATGCTTGATGCTGTTGCCGAGCCAACGTAGGCAACCTTAATTGCATTTGAGTTAGGCTTTCCGGAAAATAGGCAGGCAAGACTCACTCCTTGCAAGGTCACCTATGATTGAAACAACAACTTGATCCATCCTTTCGCTTTCTTTTTTGTCACTAAGTTTGAAGTACTTATTCTTATGGATTGATGGTTCATCGTAATAGTTCATTTTTTCAAGCAGTATAGATACTTTTTCAATACATTTTTGTTCAGACATACGACAACATGTTTGCGTGTTGATATTGCAGCACCTGAAATTTCAAAACCACTTGTTGAGATTTGGCTCACCTCTGCGTTGATATCAAGTATTTCAGATTTTGCCCAAAACTCCAATTTGTCTCTTATGAAAAAAGTCATTTTTTAACCGCAGAAATTCTAGCGTCTAGGTTTATCTTTCTCGCTTTTTGTCAACGAGACCGTCATATAGATGCCATAAAGTAAGTTGGCAGAGGTCTGGAGTCAATTCACTGAAATTTAACTATAATCGGCCATGTCGTCAGAAAGAAATGCAATTTTCCACCAGAATCACTTTTCTGAAAAACGGCTTCTATTTTAATTGTAACGTTTTTGTGAGTGAAATTTTGCTTGCTGCAAACTGTCTGCTCTTTGAACTGATTTTTTACGCCTCATTATAAATGTGTAACAAAACAACACTCTTGCGCTTGATAACTTCAATTTCGACGTTCAATTGTTTAAAGCAACGTATAAGATATAGTACGATCATAGCAACAAGTGAGAGTTTAGACGCCAAGGTTTTTTGATGCTCTTTTTTACTGGTTTTTGTCTGATGTTACTGACGTCCAAATTGGTTCATAATCGATCAACGATATCTAAACAACCTAAAAATGTCAAACCAAAAACCTCCTTATTTGATATATAACCTGGTATTATTTACACAAAAATAGGTTATGCGAAACTTTTTGGATCTTTCTACGCACAATAGAACGCATTTTATGCTTTTGTTAAATGCCTAGAAATACTGGATTCTGATTAGATAGTAATTTCTCGCTTAGATTTCTTTTTACTCCAAAACGCTCACTCTGAAAACGAAATATAGGTGACAGTTTATTGACAGGTGAAAGTCGTCAGACGACAACAAACAATGCTGTCCTTGTTGTTTTGCTGATTTGGCTCTCTGATCGATAAAAATGACTGATTCTAAATTTTATTAGCCTATCAAAAATTTACGATTTCTTCTTCGAAACCTGCTCCTGATTTGATTCGCATTAAGAAGTTAAGTCCGCTAAAAACAAGTTTTTCATGCCTATCAAAGAACGGCCTACAGTGAAAAATTTCAACTAGGGGAAGCTATTGTTTTAGTAATAAAATTTCTCTGTCAAATTTTGTAGACACTTTATTTATCTCCATTGTCTTAGAGACTGAGTGATGAGCATATAGATACAATACACTATACATTATGCGACAAACAGGATATTTGATATGTTAAATTACTGATTAGTCGGGAGAAATCACTGAAGAATTGTTTCCATGATTTTATCAAAAATTTCATAGTAAAAAAACTATCGTATTAGGACATCAAAAAGCCTTCAGTTTTAAACTGAAATCTTATAATTATGAACGTCTTTGAATTTTCAGATAATTAGGAAAAGGCGATAATCACATTAGGTTCTAATCATTCTTTTAAAAATTTTTTACGCCTGATTGAGAAAAATAATTAACGAACAACATTTGGCTGCAAGTTGTTTCAATATGAGCCTTAGAAAAAATTTACTTTTATAACTTTTGCGATAAGATTTTTCAATACAACCAAAATTTCTGAAACCAACAAAACTCAAGTGCTACATGCATATATTTTTTTTCACTATTGCCAATTTTATCAAAACTTTATTGTTAATTCAAACAAATTGCCATTCTTAACGCAAAAAATTAATTTCATTGATGTTTTTTCTCCAAGTAAATTTTTTGGAAATAACTGTGCACACTAATTTAGCCAATGTGACAGTTAGATAAGTGTTAAAATAAGTCTGATCTCCAAAAATATGTATTCAGTAGGAATTTTTTGAAAATATTTGTTTCCTGAACGACAATTTTCAAATTCTGAAATTATGATGAAATGATAAGCTATTTGGTTTAAATTGCTTTTTTCTAAGTTTGCTAGAAAACTATAACTCAAAAAATAGTAATACAATAGTGTATTTTCTTTCTACGTAAATTAGAACGCATTTTATTCTTATTTTAAATGCCTAGAAAAACTCGATTCTGTTTGTTTAATATTTTCTCGCTTAGATTTATTTACTTGGTAATATCCACCAACTCAGAAGAAGAAGTTGGGAGAATTGGTACCGATTTTACATGCGGGCAAACGAGCGATCCGGAGGACCTACGCATACTCTGTCTGAACCGTAACGTAGTTCAGTGATCCGAGCAGACCAATTCACTGGTCAGCCTTTAGGTGTTGCTCAGCAGTCGTCTGCCACTTAAAACGTCGGTTCAGCGTCGCTACGTACTCTTTAATGCAACAAGACCAAATAGCGTTAGCGTACGACTCTGCTCGGGCGTATCGTTTACGATGATCGAACTTGTCGACGCCAACGATTGATGGCATTGCTCTTGCTTGGTTATAAATTAGAAAATGATTAGCTGTTATTACGCCTAGGTCGGAGAAGTAGGCGCTAACGGGCGTGGGTTTAATGCGTTTTCCACGAGAGAAAAAGCTGTGTTCAAAACTTCGTCAGTGAGGCGATGAGTACCGGGGGTGGTGTAAAATATTCGATAAAAAACTACGTATCTGCATCTCCCAGGTGCCACCTTGGTGTGGCGCACTGGGAAGGTTAAACCATCACTTAATTCCTTTGTGGGCAGTTGCGCTTAAATATTGATGGTATTCCATTTCTCGATTTTCTCGTTTAGTTAATTTTCCTTGCCAACGAAGTTGGTACCAATTTCTGACCAGATAATCGCGGGTGTACTCCGACGGGAGACAAACCACTCCACTCTCATTGCTCACTAACTTGCGTCCATTGAGATTACAATTTCAACATGAACGGCTCGATTAGTTGAGCGTGTGAAGAGGAAACCCCAACTCTTCTCGGTGGTCCCACGCAAAGTAAACAAAAACGGGCCGATATGGTCAAACCCGGTTTTTGTGAGGGGAGGAGATGAGTATGCGAGTCTCTCTACCGGGAGGTCAGCTATGATGGGTTGAACAGTGGCAGCGCGGAACAAACAGTTTTACGAACATATGTCGTGCATCAAGAACGATAGGATGTTTTACATCATAATCAATTTCGACCAGCCAATTGATGCATCCAGCCGAACGGATTACACCATTCGGTCCGACAAAGGGGGAAAACGGGGCAACACGGCTACTCCAATTAAAGGATTTGTTTTCCAAGGAATCTTTTCATTTGGATGAAAAACGTTCCCCTTGGACGAGATACTGCAGAGGACGCTCGGCTTCGTCAAGCTCAGTGCGATCCTTTATACTACCATCGATTTTACGGTAGCATTCATGTGAGGGTAACAGCCGGAGTATGTATGCTGTTATTCGAAGCGAATTTTGATAAGAACTAAACTTATTGAAGGGGATTAGTTGCGGGGCGATTCGTTAGTTGACTTAGTTGCGGATGCGGCCAATGATCAGTTAGTATCATCAGTTTCTTTGGTTACTACACAGAGTTTGATGTTTTTAACTACTTCAGTGCTTGGTTCGAACGGAAATTGCTAGGTTATTTGGAAATCAGGGCCCCTCACCCAGCTACATTATTACACCCAGCAACATACCTCACCCACCTACATACCACGAGTACCGCCGTCTGCCGGGTTATTCGTTACGAAGTGGTTCCATTCGTCAACTCCAGTGCCTTCTAAGATCTCGCAAACACTGTTCGCAATAAATATTGGGTGCTTGGTTGTAGAATTAAGCCATTGCAAGACAGTAAGGCCACTGGTCTACTTGGAAACCCGGTTGACCTTCACTGTGAGAGCACCAAAGATATCATGTTTCAATCGAGCGGCCAGTAGCACTGCCTGTATTTCCAGATTTAAAACTGTCATCAATTTCATAGGTGCTACACGAGCTTTAACCAGGACAAACGCAAGCGCCATATGGGACCCATTCGATGTAGTTACTCGCGCTCGGAGAAATAAACGGCACTGAAAACTTCTTGTGATTTATCGCCAAACACGTGCAGTTCCGGTTGTTCAATACTTTCCAGAAAGTAGCTCCTCGGTATGGTATTTTCCGCAAGCTTGGGTAGTTCTGCACTCCATTCGAGGAACATTTTACTGTATCTTTTGGCAGCTCTTCATTCCAATGCTGCCCGCGGTCACGCCAGAATCGAGCAGCAATTGTAAATGGTGCCACTAGACCAATGGGATTGAATACCTTAGACACTAGGCTCAATACTAAGGGTTTCGTTAAAAACATAATTACTGTATTGGAGTTACCTCGACTCACACTTAGAGTATCATTGTTGTGATCCCATTTCAACCCAAGCTCATGCGAAGATTCCTCTTTAGATGACGCGATTACTTTTGGTTCGGTGGACTGAGCCGGTTTGATCAGCCGGTTTTGTTACATTGCTTACGAAATTAGTAAGCTTGAGCCCACCTAGATGGAAAAGATGCACCAATTCCTTCGATTTGTTGAGAAACGTCTCAGGGGACTCCACTGAATCGTCCATGTAGAAGTTTTCTAGAACGGCTCTAGTTGCTTCCGGGTACTGACCTATGTTGTCTTGGGCGGTGCGTTGCAATGCATAGTTTGCGCAAGTGGGCAAATTTTTGTTGTGGTTTCCTCCTGCCCCAAAAAACGAATTGATTGCTGATTAATGTAAGGAAAACCAACCTGGAGGAACATATCCTCGATATCTGCGGACACGGCAAAATGATATTGACGAAACCTGAGTGGTACTGGATTAAGTTCTGGAGCAAGTCAGTGTCAGTAAGCAATGATTTGTTCAAAGAAGGACCGTGAAACTTCGCTGCACCATTTAGTTCCCTACGCACTTTCCCCGGTATGTTCGGGTTGATTACGGGATGATGTGGTGGGTACCACTATTTATCCGACCGCTACGCGACCATGTGAGCGTCAGGGACTGTAATTACCTAACGTTTTTCCAGGTCTTCTATGCGCTTTGTAACAAGAAATGCGCTTTATAACCTCTTCGAGAGAGACAAGTGAGAGAAAATTATTCTAGATTGTTCAATTTTGTAAGTTTTTGGCCAACTTGTTGCAATTCTAAAAAAATGCAGAAAATCAATAGCGAATATTGATAAACAGTATTTTCGGGCTTGAAACCGTCCAGAATTGACCAAAAAATGAAAAAATTGGACAAAACCATGAAATATTGACAAATTTGTCAAAATCATCTCTTTTCTAACTTGAAGGTTCGTCTATTGAGTGAAATCAAATACAGAAAAGTTTGAAAGGAAATCACAACCTCGAATTACAAAAAATTGCTCTGCCATATTTTTTCGCTTGTTTCAATATCGTATCGTCCGCTTCTTTTTCGTCCTTCAACTTTTCATTTTTCCGTGTTCCGTTTTATTTCAATAGCGTTGCTCCCCCAAAACTCGTTTTCGTTTTCTCCGTCCATTTTTCCGAATTTCGATAAAGTATGTGCCATATGTGATGAAGTATGTCTGTTTTGTTGAATTATGTTGATTTTGGTAGGATGCTGGTGTGTTGTTTTGGTCTTGTAGCTTTCTAGGGCGTGATTTAGTTAATTTACGAGTTACGGCTGGAGTGTCTCTTGACTCTTATAATTTTACTAATTTACTATCTTCCCTAATGTAGTATAAAGATTTTTGCTGCTGTAGGTTTGCGTGTAATTGAATGGTTTTCAGTTAGATAGTGTGGTCTTCTGCCTTCTAGGGTGTGACTTAGGTTTATTCTCGAGTTACGGCTAGATTTTGTCTTGAATTTTCCAACTGTCAAAGTCTACAAATACACTTTTGTAGTTATATAACTTTAGCTGCAGTTAGTTTGTTATTGTTAGTTTGCTGATTGGCTGTTTAGGTTTGGGCTTTGCCAGGGTGTGACTTAGGTTTATTCTAGAGATAGGGCTATTAAATTTCTTGCCCTTTCCTGCTTTTTTGGTTTGCTACTGCATTGCCGTAAATTAGGTTGTAATTGGTATACTAAGCCCCTCAATGTGTTGTGCTAGCTTGTCTTGCAGTACCATCTCTCCTCTTTCCTAGGGCGTGACTTAAGTTTGTTCTGGAGTTACGGCTAGTTTGTTTAGTTGAGTTTGTTATTGTGGTCTTAAAGCATAGTACTTCCCCACCTCGCCGCTCGTTGCTTGATCGTTTCTTGCCCGTTCTGTCACATTTTCTCGTTTTGTTGCGCGCTACTTATTCGAATTTTCCGTTCAGTCTCCGTCTTCACGCCGCGTCGAGCGCCCGTCGCCCAACATTTGCGTTCCGTCCGTTTCGATTGCCGTTTTGTCGTGCGGCGTTCACTCAGGGTTTCTGTCCCGACCGTTGCGTTGTCCGTTTCCTATCCGCGCTTTCACCCTGTCCGTTCCATTTCCTGTTTTATTGTACGCCGTTCAACCGTCCTTCACGCCCAGTCTGTTTTGTTTCCCGTTTTGTCGCACTCCGTCCCACTATGTCCTCCCTCGCCGTTCGCCTGTCTTCCTGTTTAGTCTCACGTTGCTTAAAAGCACGTTAGACGCTCTCTCATTTTTGTTGTTTACTTTTGTCGAGTACTTGGTTACTTAATTTTCGTTCCTGTTCTTCGATGTAATATTTAAGTGGTCGTCGTCATTGGGTTTGGTAAAACCTACACTCTACGTATTCGATTGGAAGTTACTTTCAAAGCATTGAAAAAATAACCATTTCAAGATCATGACCGAACATCAACAGAAATTTAGAAAGCTCTATAATGCAAGATATATTCTGGAATCCGAGTTGTTGAACATCCACGAGAACATTACTGATGCCATAGATTGGGAAGCCATGAGGTTTAGAGTTGGACGCTTGGTTTATAAGTTGAAGGATGTTTTCAGTAAACTGATGCAGAAGAATGAAGAACTATTTGACTTGGCCAGTGAAGCCGAGAAGCCAAATTCAGTTTTTCCTGTCCTTGAGCACTGGTTGGATGATCTAACAAAGAGCAATAGTGAATTATTTCTTGCGGCTAGAAGCTATATCGTCTCAATTGCTGAACGAGAAACTGTATGCGAGGGCGTTAATCCTCTTGGGCAGTCTAAGAGAAGTTCAATCCGAACAACGTCATCAATGTCCTAGCCAGCGTACACATGACTTTCTCATGGAAAATCTAAAATGCGAAGAAGCTGAGAAACAAGAACAAAACGCCATGCGCCTCGCTAAGCAAAAACACAAAATTGCCTTGAGAAAAAAGGAGCTTGAAATAAAAATGGAGCAGATGGCACTTCAAAACTTGGAGGAAGGCCACCGCCAGCGTGTTGCCGCGGCTAAATTAGATGAGGCCGAATTGAAGAATTTTAGTTCATTGTTTAGTTTCCACTCAATTGAACTACATTGGTTTAAAGGATTGGGTAAATTTGTTTCCAACTACTAATTCATTGAAAGCTGCAAGTGAGTTAAACTTTTCTGGTCCTGGTTCAACAACCGCTGACCATCCATCCCGTTCAAGATACTACCCATAGTAATCATCCGAAAAACTCAAGCAATTTTGCTGGTAACTTAAATCATCTTGAAAAACTATCTCAGTACACACGGCCAGGAGTTGCAGTCTGTTGCTCACCAAGAACCGTTGTGTCGGGATTACCTCCAGGCTCATCTGCAGCAAGTTCTCAGTGATCTAAGGGTCGATCAGGCACATAGTCCTTCAGGCAGTTGTGTGCTGAACTCAGCAAACCAAGCATCAGCCAACGTACTAAATGTCGCACTCTCGCCACTTCAGCCACCTATAATTTTCCAGCTGCAGGGATATTCCCGTGACAAACCAATTTTTGAAGCTTTAATAGTTTGTCTGCAAGGTGACACCAATTATCCCTTCATCCCGCCTCACCAATTAGTTAAACCGCAGCTTCCCATGATTCCCTCCTCTATCGCAGTGAGCACAGCAACAAACTTACCGGTCCTCAAATATGCAAAGCAAATTACTGCCCATTCGCCCCAAGTCCCTCTAGTACCGTGTCCCGCCGTACCGAATTGTCCACTTAACAGTAATCTTATTCTATTTTTGTGGCGCGTTCCTCAGAACAACCCTAAAACGTGAATCAGGCAATTATTAAAGTTGCTCTTTTCAACAACTATCAACAAACCCTACTTTTCGTGAGATTTAAGCTGTACCAGTGAGAGTTTAGACGGCAACGTTTCTTCGATGCTCTTTTTACTGGTTTTTCTTAGATGCTATTGATGTCAAAATTGGTTCATAATCAATCAAAAATTGTCTAAACAATCCAAAAAAATAAGCCGGAAATCATCTTTTTTTTATGCATAACATGGTGTTGTTTACCTAAAATTAGGTCATAGGGACTTTTTCGGATCTTTCTACGTGTATTAGAACGCACTTAATGCCTCTTTTTGAATGCCTAGAAATACTCCAAAACACTCACTCTGAAAACGAAATGTAGGTGACAGTTTATTAACAGTTGAAAGTCGTCAGACGACAACAAATATTGCTGTCCTGGCAATTTTTTACTAAAAACAAAAATTCTGTGCTTATTCTGAGATATATTAAAAATCATAGCATCTTTGATTTTTTGACTGCTTCTTCGATACATTTTTTATTCACAAGTTTGCTAGTGATACGCATTTCAATAATATAAGCTCATTAACAGCCTCTGTTTTTAATTACGTTTATACGTTCTAAGTCCTCGTCTTTGAGATCTTAAAGTACTTTTTGACTCCTTTAAAAATATTCTCTCAGCTTGATTCCCCAGTTGAGTTTTCGATGCATTCGTTTAGGGGTTTCATAATGGTTGTGAACACCTATATGTAAATCGAAGAGGAACCACAATACCTGTTGGAATATAATTGTTCAAGTTGGTCAATATATTCCGATAGGTAACGTTTCAACATCATATTTATTCAACGTTTTTACATTAATGATTAGGGTCTCATCCCATTAATTCGGCTAGTGTTTTTTTACAACTTAATCAATTTTTTCTGACAATTTTTAATTTATTTTTCAAGGAGGGCCTAAATGTTGTTTGAACTTTGAATACGTATAGATTATGTTGAGTTAAAAAATGTATTTTTTTAAAATTCCCAATCACTAGCTGTTATCATGGTTTTGTTTCGACATTTTTTCAATTAACTGCACCATTCGCAGTTTGATAGCATTGTCCGGGAAGAACATTGTATCTCCTATGGAGTGGGGGCTTTCCCCGACTAAATACATTTACAGATTCTTTAATGACTTTGAGCATAGTGTCTAATTAATCAGAAGCAGTGCAACAACCTGAGTTCAAAACATGCTTGTTGACTGATTTGGAAGAATACGCATTTTTTTGTTTAAATGTTTAATTGCTGTACAGGGCTTGACGTACGCAATTCTTTGCTACGATAATTTCTGTTGACTCCCAGTGCTTTTAGACCGGGAGCTGCTGATCTTTCTCATGCTGATTTGTAGAGCGATTCAGGTTTAATAGGTTATTGTATTGTCGGAAAGATTCTCGTTGCAATTCGGCCCATTATAATTACTTACTGGCTTTACTTAGCCAAAGGAACGACCTTATTGAAGTTATAATTCTGTAGCGAATTTTAACAATGAAAATCAGGAAAGGGCATTAACTTAAGCAACCAGTAATGGATGCTAGACAGAAATATACATGTGAAAAACGGAAATGTTTACAAAAGACGAACAAAATTTGAATTGGAGTTGCAGAAAGTATTAACAGCGAAAGAACAGGATATCAAAGTGATGTCATTTAACATCAGACATAAACAAATTAAATATGTAAATGAACCAAAGAAAGAAATGGGAGAAATGATTGAATTTAGTAAACGTTTGGTACCTGTGTACCACATTTCCTCCTCTGCAAAACAGAAATAAACGTTGTCCTTTTTTTGGTTATAATTTGCAATTTTGAAAGATTATTGGATATTGTATGTACAAATTTTTGTAAAAAATAGATTATGTGGTCGACTTTTTTGTTTTTGCAATGTGTTTTATCAATGTATATTCACTTCTCGAGTCGGTGTCAATCGCGGCTTCTGGTGTATTATCGGGTTAGGATTTGGTGATTTGTAGGTCTAGATCACTGGTGCAATGGTTGGCGAAATCCCTCCAATTTGGAGATGTTTGTATGCCTTCAACTACGCTTGATTGCGCCGCGATTGGGGAGAAGGCAGAGGAGCTATTTTGGAAGAACGGTGTTGATTGTTATGTCAAATTGTATGATTGATACGACTTGATGTTCGTTTTGCGGCGCCTGTTGCGGCCAATGCCGCGGGGCATGATACTATTGAGCCTGTCGAATCAGTTTTGGTGGTTCTGTTTTTCTGACTCCGCCGTGGTTCATTTGATGAATTGTTTGGGCTCTGAGAGTTCTTGTTGGTCAAAGATTGCGGTTGGTGGGCTGGTTTCACTGGCATTTGTACTCCGAGTACTCTGAAAAGTTTGAATTTATCTACGAAACGATGCTGACGTCACCGACTTGTGGTTTTTGTGAAATATATTTTAAGTTCTCCACTCCTCTCCTTAAATTGATTGCATCTTTCGACTATTTGTCCTCGGTGGCCTTTCCCGATGGTATTTTTGGTCGTAGCTCGGCACAAATTGTAGGGGAGAGTTTCTTTTTTCGGCCCTTGCACCGCCGCATTTTGGCACGTCAAATTTGCTTGCAGTTAACGGCGTTTCGGCCGGTTCCTTTATCGTGTAAGGTTTCCGCCGTTTTTCAGTATTTTGAACCCGGGCGCGAGGACTTCATTTTATTGTTGCATAATTTTTCCGAACGTTTATTTGCTGTTATTTTCTTCGCCAGTTTTAGTTGTAATAATTCCTGCGTTCTGGGAATGCCGGGGCAGAGCTGTTCTGCTTTTATCAAATGCGTCTCGTCTGAAGTATCGTTCAATTACTACCCTTTTGCGTAGCGAATCGCATTGGTTTTATTGTTTGCATTAGTTTTGGTTTGTGGCCGAAAAGTTTTCTAAGTGGGCTTACTTTTTTGTCTTCATGTTCTGAAATGGTACACTACAGATTTTTTTGAGTTTTTCTACGCTTAATTAATCTACGTTTAATTGTCTGAGTGCAACGCTCTAAGCCAATGACTCTGTGGTCGTTAATTGGTGTCGCAATTACGTATTCGTTTTTCTCGCAAAAATACTAATTTGCTTTCCAATTTGGCCTTTCGCTTGGTCAAAGCGAAAGCGCCGCGTAAGGCCTTGCAAAATGATGCAATTTGAAAACGTTTTGGATATTTTTGGCATTTGTGGGGTCAAATGCCAGCACTGAATGAAATTTAGAGAAGTAGTTTATGCAACCGAGAAAATCAACTTCCTGATATTGCTCATTATAGATTGGAACGCTGAAGTTAGTTTGAATGTCTTCATTAGGTTCTTTGCATAGCAATTTAGGATGGGCAATATGTTGATGGTATAACGTGCTTTAAGTTTTTAAAACCAATTTTGATGCAGCAGGTATTTTGAGGTCTTTGAGATATTGTCTTTGTTCATGTATGGCAACAATGCATGGATAGCCATAAAAGTCATCACCAACTGCTGAGATGTGTCGAATGTATCGCTTCCACTTAGGCATACTTGATTGACTTAGGGATTGAGATGCAAAAATCGATGCAGAGGCAATCCAATTTTAAAAGCAAGACGCACCAGAGACTGTGTCTGTTGGGGCCCAGCTGTTTACAGCGCTACTCAATCTCTGTAATTACACAGTCGCGGTCTTCTTTCAGTATCGCATCTTTGGTTATCAAAAACGCTAGTAGGTGTTGTGTGAAAATTTTGCGCTGGGCAAAGTTTAAGGTTTTGGCGTAGCTGTTCAACGGTGAGGCTCTGCTGCTTCATTCCGATGTGCGGGTCCTATCTGTTGTTGCGGTTTCCGGTGTTTGGGTTTGGGATCTGGATTGTTGGGGTTCGTCGTCAAAACGGACTCTGGGCATTTACTGGGCAATTTTTTCAAAAAAAAAACACTGCGGGCCATCTGACTAATTTTGTGTTATCAAATCGGTAGAATAAATTTGATCAGAGTTGTTGTAAATTGTAATCAGATAAGCCCATTTTTTGCCAGGCAAGTGTTCTATTTCGAAATTCAACGTTAAAAATCCGTCTACCCAGCGATTGAGTCTACTATTAAAAGATTTGTTCGAACAATGTTCCTTCATGATTGGTTTCCCAATGATTAGTGTTGACTGTAAATTTTCGTCCAAATAGATAGTACTTGACATACTCGATAGCCCATACCACCCACAAAGTTCTAGCTCATTGATGCTATATCTAGATTCGATTAAAATTAAAGATCGCGTGGTGAAAGCAACCGTTTCTCAATCTTCAAGGCCTACTTCTTCAATAGTCTTCCCTAAATTCTCTCTAGATGTGTCGCATTTTTTTTGGTTTCCAAATTTGGGTAGTAGTGTTTTTTTTTGGTTGCATGTGCTATACAGTTCTTGGCTTCTTCAAAGTGTATATTGTTTTCGATCCATGTTTAATTTTCTAATTTTTTCATTTATGGTCTTAAGGGGTGACGCAATTTTGCCAGATTCAATATCAAATTGCTGAGATGATATACAGATCCAAAAATGATCTCAGTGTTTTCATTGTATTCGGTGGAGGATAAGGAGAGCGCTCGTTTTTATTTCATATGGTTTAATACCACTTTTGGTGAAATTTTAGTCAAGCTATTTGATTTCAATTTTTAAAAATTGTCAATTTGGTAGATTTATCCTTAAAATTTCGTCGTTCAATTTTGTTATGCATGTATTTTAAAGGCCAATCAATGTTGTATCTATTGCTTTTTGAATTTCGGCCGGCATATCTTTTAGACCGTAGAAACTGCTTTAAATCGATGTAAGAATGTAATATTGCCGCTAAAAAAATAAGTTGCATGTATGTTAACCGCGTGGTTTAGATGTGCAAATTGAGCGGCCTATAAGCGTATTGCAAATCAATTGTTCTCAAATATGAGACAGACGTTTCAATCAGCGTTTGTGCTCTTTTTTGTGAGATTTGCTGTATTAAGCTGTCTATATTCGGCATTTGGTTATTATTTAAAAAACGTGGGAACATAACCAAAATCAAAAGTAGTAATCGGGAATTTGAAAAACAATCATGATGACACAAGTTGAAACAAAATTATGACACGGAAGCCATTAAAGCCTTTCCTCAACTGTAGTTCTTCAGAGCCTTTTAACATGTGGAAATGCTCTTAAAAACTACAGTTGAGGACAAGCTTTAATAGCCTCCGTCTCATCATTTTTTTCAAGATCTGTCTCTGCTCTGATTTTGTAATTCATAGCAGCAAGACTAGGGAAAACCGGGAAAATAAACCTCTACTGGAAACAAATGGGGGAGCCAAGAAGACAGAACACACCCGGCCATTAGTCTCAGAGAATTTCAGCGCTGAGCCAGCTTAATTCGAGAGAAAAAACGTAACTCAGTTCTGAAATATGCGATATCCAAAAAATTTTAAGTTTTTTATGTGCAGTTTTTATTCATTATAATTAAATTGATGCCACTGAGTGTGCCCAGGCTAAGTTTATTGTGTATAGTCTGAAAATTACTCATACCCCAAAATTAAGTCTGAGCAGAGTAATGTCATACTTTTGTAGCTTATAAATGGTAATTACTATTGTAGTATACACACTATTTATATATAAGCTATTTTGTAGGCAATTACAACAAAGCCCATTTAGCTTAGTAGTTATGACGTGCTACGCAAATTAATTATTACAAGTTCTCACGCGGAAGTTCGAATCGCATATAAATCAAACCCTGTTGGCGGGAGTTGAGCTGAGAATATTATTTCTCATGCAGTAATTTTAACTCAAAAATCTAGACAGGCCCGCGTAAATTGGGACATGAACAGGGTACAGGCCATCCTAAAAACAGAATGACTCTATAATGATTCAGCGCTGATTTACTCTGCCACCAACCTTCGGACAGCTCCACCCCAATTGATACATATAAAAAATTCCAAGGGTGTTCATTTATTTTTTATACAATTTCATCGTTCTTGGATACATTTCAAAAACGCACGTGCCATTCAAAAAAGGGAACTTTTTTGGTTCGTTATGCATTCCCTAGTTACAGAGCGGATGCCATTACATAATTCAATATGTAAAAATATGGCGCGTGCGTTTGGGGCCGCAAATAATATACACCTACTAAGCTGGGGGGGGGGGCAAACGGAAAGGATACCAAAACTGCTTTATTTTGACCTTTTGGCCATAGGTCTTTATGGACGTGAAGGATCTGATCACAAAAGTAATTTCGAACCGAGGAACTTTGTCTGTAATGAGTAAATGCTTCGTGTCTTACTTGAGGCATCATCTAATTTGTACTGTGACCACTCGCAACTCATGGCATTCATTGCAATCTCAATGATGCCAACAATATCAGTAGAATTGATCAGTTGAGCTCCGTGCAACTGGCAGAAGAGAGCAGCAGCTGAACTGTTTACCATTTGACTACTTGCGAAGAATTTCGACTTGCACAAATGCAGAGCAGGACCATGGGGAATTGGGCAAAGGTCATGTGTGCCATCCTGTAACAAAATCAACAGATATCTCCACATACATCAAAGTTGTGCTACGAAACTTTTAATTAAATTTTGCCAGTCTGTTCTCGTATTACAGAGTCCTTTTTATCTGAAGGTATGAATGGTTTCAAATACAAAAACATTACACTTTAAACCAGTGCCAGCAAAAATTAAATGTGAATAAAAAAGTCCAGAACCTTAACTATTAAAAAGAAGTTACATAATTGTTTTAAATTTAAAAGAAATTCCATAGTATAGATCTAGACCATACTCGACAGAGAAATTTTTAGACTTTATTAATCACCTTGACTTTTTTTACTCATTTTTTTTCACTTTGGGCATATGCCCGACCCAAAAAGTTACGCCGGAGTTTTGCTCGACTCAGATTTTGCTACTCTGGAAATATGCTCGACCAAAAAATTTAAGCTGGGGTTTTGCTCAACCAGAAGTGGGCGCTTGACTTTTCCCGACCAAATTGTTTTGGGAGTAAAAATTACGTCGAGCAAGAGTCATATAATAAGTCAAGAAATCATCTTCTCAAGGGTCTCCTTTGGCCAGGTCAAATCTATTGTCAAATCATAGGTCGAGCTTTAGTGTTTTCATGAGTCTGCCTTTTGCCTCAAAAACTGATACAGCTCGCTATTACTGATGAGGCACAGGTAGTCAGAAAGTACGCTTTTTCATCATTTGCTATTCTGAAGAACCATTAATGTGTTAAAAATCTGCATCATTTTCAAATGAATTGATAAATAGCAATTTGGAAGGGAAAACAACTGGATAACGCTACGTTTGCATTATGTCTAATGGGAAAAGTTATTTAATTTAAACTACCTAGTTACATTCGATCAAGTAATGTGGCAATATATTCCAGCTGCGATAACTGCTTTCTATAAAAATTGCAAAAATTCTTAGAATTTGGCAGTTTTTTAACTGTTTTTTAAGTTGGACTACCGTGGTGCAATTCTGTTTAGTGGGTCGGTATGTGCAGCAGCAAACAAAAAATCACAACCCCAAAGTCCCATGAAAAACCTTTGCTCGTTTCACGAAAGTTTGAATCATTTCACGTGCAAAAAATTAAGAATAGAAGTCCTTTTGTCCTCGTGCAGTCTGACCAGGCTCATTCATCAGACCAAGGGCTGCACTGGCTACGTGGTTGCAGTTTGAAATTGTTCTAGAATTTTATTAAAAAGTAGGACAAGTATTGAATTTTAATCCATGGTAAAAAACTAAGGAGTTGAGAATTAACCTTTTTTTGCAGCTTTAGCAAACTATGAAACGCATAATCCGCGTAAAAAACGCATAATCCGATATCTAGAAATGTGAAAAAATTGATACATTTTTTCATAACCATTGATATATTTCGTTTTCCAATTACTAATCTTTAAAATAATCATAAAAAACAAGACTTTATGTAGTCTTTGACACTACGCGTCCTTACAATGAGTAAACAATACAACAATTGAAAAGAAATCGTTCATAGACATTGTAATATTGGTAAAAACAGAGAAATTTAAGGATAATTATAAAGTTTTTGAAATTGATCGGTGTCAAAGTAAGTAGAAACACAAAACTATATTCTTTAATCATAGCATAAAGTTGAACTTTAACAATAATAAGGCAACCATTGGCACTTCTTTTAGCTGAAACATGGACAAAAAGAACCCCAAACATAACCATATTTCAAAGATGCACAAAAAGTCTTTCACAGAATTGGTACCATTGTAAATGGTAGAGATGACCAAAAATTGAGATAAAAATTTGATTGAAATTTGATGGAACGCCAATGAGAACATTTTATGAGACTAAGCTTCAAAACCACAAGAAGCGCAACAAGAAAAAATTCAAAAATCCGTTATTTTTTTAAAAGAAATGTTCAAAAATCACAGAAACAACTACTATGAACCTAAACAACTACTATTTATGTTCTTTTATGCATCATTAGCAACAGATGAGACTGTCAATAATGTCACACTCATAACACGACAAAAGAAACAATGAAAATTTGTCAATAATTTGCTGATTCTTCTGTAATACAAATTGTTTCAACGCCATACAAAGCAAACGTTGATGCAAACGTTGATCATTTTTGAAAAAAAGCAACAATGTTATAGAACGGAGATATAGTTCTCTGCGCGTAGATGTGCATTGCCTGTTGCGTTTCGGGCAACTTCCCTGACGGATCAAGTTCAGTTATACTGCCTACTCAATTTCTGTGATA
>NC_134472.1:48209446-48310446 GCF_964194025.1 Convolutriloba macropyga
TATGTATATATAAATATATATACACAAATATAAATATATGGCCCTTTTTTCAACTGTCTGCAAGAATTTATGAGACTAAAATATTTTCCATCCTGTAAAATAGTTCACATAGTCAGTAATGGATTCCTCAGTTGCCCATCCTTGATTTCCGATTTGAAATTTCTTGATAAAAAAATTGATGGCGGAAAAACCCATAGGTGCGTTTTTGTCAGGTATAAATGGATACTTAACAAGCTGTGAATCTATAAAGATACCCTAAATGAGGAAAGAATGATGTGACTTTCAGTAGCAAAAAGACACAGTAAAACCCAAAGATACATCAAAATTTCTGATAATTGGAAGAATCATAGACGAGTATAACAAATTTTAATTTCAAACCGAAAACTCTAGTATCGGCTGAAAAAAATTTGACCTTAACTAATCCCAACTTAAAACTTTAGAATTAATTACGTAATTAAACTATATAATTAGAAAATTAAACAAAAAAGTTTTTGAAAAACTCGGCATGACACGTGAGCCCACGGGGAGGAGGGAAATAGCGTGCGGGTTCACGACGTAATCGAGTGGAACGAAGGGAAGGGGGTGTAGATTTGGTGTGAAGTGTGAATCAAGCTTCACATCAATAGTTTATGTCTCCAAAACGGTAACGGTGAATCACATACTAAAAAAATTGATGCTCTTTGTCCTTAGTCGTTCCTCCCATTTTAGAGAAAGAAAAATAAAAACCGTTAGATGAAAACTTGGTCAAGAAAACAATTGCGTAAAAACATAGCTGATAGATAACCAGAAAAGACTCAAAAAATAGTCATGCAATGTAAACGGCTCACATAATTGATAATTTTTTAAGAAAAAAAACAAACTAAAATTAGTGTTATTAGGGCGAGCGTATTAGGGTGGTAGAGTGGTGTAGGGAGGTGCGCGTAGGGTAGATTTAGGCTGGTGGTGTAGAGGGTGGGGGTAAGTGCGTGCGGCATTGGGTTGTTGGGTGGGGGGGGGGTTGAGTAGATGAGGGAATAGGCAGGGGAGTCGGCAAGTGACAAGGGGAGGTGGTGGTAAGCCGGATGAGGGGCTCGAGCTTAGATGGGAACGATTCATATAGGATCATTGAAATTAGATACAAAGTAGCTGTCAAATTCCAACGCTCAGAAACAGAAGTGGAAGTTCGAGAAGAACGGAGTCAAAATTCAGGTTAAGTACAAACTTGCTTCAGGTAAGAAATTGGAATATTTTTGAAGAAAATGCATACAGTGTTACCGAGTAAATATAAAGCGAGGGAGTATTAACGAATCAGAAGAATATTCTAAACACGGATTTAATTTGCGTGCAGAATTGCGTCTATTGTACATAGAAAGTTTCGAAAAAATTCGTTTAGCTCAAATTTAAGTAAAAAAATCACGATATGTATCAAATAAGGTGGTTTTCTGCTAAACATTTTCAGGTTCTGTAGACGATTGTTGACGGATTAAAAACCGATTTTGACGTCAACAACATCAGACAAAAACCAGTAAAAGAGAAAGCTATACAAAGTTTTCTTATTTAGTAATGTAGATGTAGTTGAGTGGGGGAGTATATGTTGGAGGAAATTGCGGTTTCTGCAATTGAGGCCAGTAGGAGGACTGCTATGAAAAGTATCTAACGTAAAATAACATTTTGATCTTGATTACAACTACGTGTTTGCAACGTGTTTGCTAAATGCTAGATATAACTAACTAAGCTACTGTTAAAATCCAATGTTCGCAGACAGAAGTGCGCAGAATAGTCTAACCGAATTCAATTTTTTTCCATCCAGACTAAGATTTTAATTGGAAAACTAAATCATAACTTCCATCTAATATAATAGTCCTTATAGTCAAATCGGTTCCTTAGTTACCATCCCTGATTTCCAATTTTAAATTTCTTGATAAAAAACTGAAGAAGGAAAACCCATATGTCCGTTTTCTGTCAGGCATAATTACATACCAAACACGCTGTCAACCTATACAGATACGCTAAATGAGGACAAAATGCTGTTGTGAACTTACTTATAGTAGCGAAAAGATATCTTAAAATTCAAAGATGAGTTAAAATTTCTGATAAACGGAAGAATATAACAAAGTGGGCGAGTCAAACTCACAGAACCACCCCTCTCATCATTTTTTATTGTTTGTCCAAAATCAGTTACGGCGAATCACATATCTAGACAATATTAAGCGAAAAAAATTGAGAACATTTGATGCCCACCGTTGTTACTCGTTTATCCCGTTTTAGAGAACGAAAAGTCAAAAACGTCAGACAAAATATTAGTGAAGTAAAAAATTTCGCTTAAAAATATAGCTGGTAAGTAACTGTAAACGACTTGAAAAGTAGTTGTGCATATTTAACGCTAAACTAACCATAAATAATTCAGAAATAATGAAGAAAAAATCAAGTTAGAGTTTAGACACATCTGTTCTTTTTAGTTAGAGATGTGTGAGTAAGTTGACGGGAGTAGGTTGGTGAGGATGGGGTAGGGAGGTGAGTTTGGGGGACAAGTGCTTGTTGGGAAATTGGGTACGTAGGTGTTTCAAGGGGTGTTGGTGGAGGAGTGGGGTTAAATAAGTAGGAACTGGGTTCAGTAGTTGGGGAGGGAGTTAGGCGGGGGAGTCGTTAGATTGCAATGGGGCGGTAGGTTGGTGGAGTGGGTGGAGTCTAGATTGTAAAGAAATAATTAATTTTGTTCAAAGATAAGGGACACTAAGTAAAAGTCAAAGTCAAATAATGAACGAACAACAGATGTCAACGGTCGAAAAAAGATATCAATCTATGAAAAGAAAAAAGACAAAGTTTAAGTAATAAACAAATTTGCTTCAGCCAAACGAAGTTATAGAAATTTATCCAAAAAAATGTACAGAATCTTTGTTGCGTGGTGTGAATGGTGAGGGAGGCGTGGTTTTGCAGAAGGCTTAGTCCGCGTGGGATAGCTATGTGGGGCGAGGTAGGCAGGTGTCTGTGTGTGTGTGTGTGTGTGGGGGGGGGGGATCGTTTTTTTGTGGAGTTATGGGTGTAATGATGTGGAGGAGGGCAGATAACTGGTAGGTAGGTAAGCGGCGGAGGTATAATAAAAAGGTTGGGTGAAAGGTAGGTGGGGAGCGGGGTATGTATTGTGCGGGGTTAAGTAGGTGGGGGAGGGATGTGGGGTAGGAGTTTCTGCGGTTTTAACCGGGAGGAGGACTGTATCGCAAAGACTATTTCTCAAAACGACCTTTCGATCTTGAATATTACCAACAGGTGCTATATGCTATACATTATTAACTAAGCAACTCTTAAAATCCATTGCTGGAAACAGAAGTCAACCTTCTAAAAATAATACCAGTTAATAATCGAATTCAATGTTCAAGTCATGATCAAACTTGATTGAGCTAAGATGAACTTAGAGAAAACAAATACTTCTCTTTCTGTGATAAAAAGTCCGCAAGAATAACATAATTGTCTCACACTTTGTTTGAATGCAATTAAAACAACGAGAAACTCTTTCTAACGGTAAAATGGCTCTCAAAACAAGAACGCTTTTGATTTAATTTGAGATTTTTTCTCCAAGAGGACCATCCAATGTTAATAAAAAAATTTAAAAATGGCGTGACATATGTTGCAATGATGTAACTCTCCGTTCACGATAAAATCTGATAAAAACCCGCAGTACGCTAACTAAAAAAACAACGATCAGCATAAATCCTCTCTGAGTTATTTAACACAAACTCCAATGAGATTAATAGCAGCATCCAATAACCTTAACGAGAATTGATCAACAATCCTTACAAATGAATAACGATCTGTATGAGGACAAATGCTCGACTAATCTTGCCAGAATGTCGTACACACGCTTCATGTTTTCAGTTCGTATACGTTGTTCACAGCTACAACATTCTGATGGAAACTTGAGTCAGTTGATTTTTTCATATAATAATTGATACTAACAATTATTTCGTAGCATTCTCCTTCAGCTTCCACCAAAACGGTGTCAGTGTATGATCCAGACTTGGAAGCAGCTGTAGCAGCTCTGCGGAACTCGTCTACTGGTAATGATAGAATATGGTCGGTGAAGTCCAATGAGGGGACATCATAGGCATGTCTGGCAATGCATCTCTCTTCTGACAAGAAGTATCGCATGAAAGGGCGCTGAACAGTCAACCGAAGTACTTCATCTGACAATGGGACCTAAGACAAAAAAATAACAATCGCTTTAAACGAGACATTTATTGCTTGCTTAAGGTGTAAAAACCGTAAATCATTCTTCTAATGACATGATGAGTCACGAGTAGCAAAAACTTTACACAACTTGGCATTTATAACTTCGAATCAAAAGTAAACTGTGGTCAAGAAATTTTCAATATGTTATCTAAAAAATGCGCTCAAATGCTATATGAATGTTCAAGAGTTTCAGCGCAAAAACTTTACATAAAAATGCAATACGATTCGCTGAATTTTTGTCAGAATTGAGCTGAAAAATGGTTCATGTAATGGTTTATTATAGTTGCAAATTTTTTCGCGCTATTAACATAAGGATATACTAAAACATCCTGTCCAGCTCATTATCAGATTTAATAAAGGCTCTTTAATTTGACTGAATATGCTGAGCAAAAATATACTATGAAGTTACACTGATACAGTACTGAATTGTCGACTTACACTCGGGTCCGGGTGTTTAGTAAACCTGAATGACAATGCAATAAACGTTTGTCATTGCAATGTCTTTGGAATATCCGAAGGACCCAAAGGCACTGGAGTGCAGAGATTTGTTGAGGGACCTTTTTTAAGCTTTCATTGTTTTTAATTTCCTAATTATCCAATATAATTTTTTTAAATGTTTTTAGTATTCCAAACGTTGTAAATGAAATATATTCTTATTGTTTTATGTATTTTAGAATTTGTACATTGCCATTTTGTTGACACTTTTAAGGTGTGTAACATTTTGGAATTCAATGTTCTCTTTTTTTTTTCATAGACGAGTGAAGTATAATATCTCATTAACTTGACCTTAATTGTGCTGTTGCACGTCTTCATGTAATCTCTGGAGACACAGAAAGGTCTCCTCGGAAATCTGTCACAATTTACTGGGGAAAAACGGTCCTGGCTGTTGATGTACCTCACACAATGAGTGGATGAAAGCACTTTGTCCTGTGTCGGCTTTGCACCTCCCCAAAAGTTGTCATGGTTGCTTAAACAGGGAGTGAAGTTTGCCAAGTTATCTTTCTGGAACCAACAACATTGAACTGTTTTTTTAATTTAATCAAATTGCTGATGTAAATTTAAAACTTGGGACGTAATCAATATGAGCTCTACATCAACTACCTTACTGGGAACCCACAAACTATATTGAGAAAATTTGCCCACAAACTATATAGACAAAAAATCAGACCTTAATTTAAGAAATCTTAATTGGTCTTAATTGCAGTGGTCATTGCTTACTTTTGCGGCTTATATATCCACTAATAACAAGTGCATCGATTCTCGGAGAAATTAAATGACAACGGAACAATACGTATATTTCTCTGTAAATTCTACGTAAATTTTGAGCAGAGTATGAAAATTCCATCAACACTTCACATCTTAATCTTTGAAAATATCAAGTAATAAATCAGTCCTCCTCCTGCTGACTCGCCCCTTCTGTACCACACTCCGTTGAATATTGGGAATATTTGACAACAAGAATTGGGGTCCAAACTTTATTGTGATCCCTATCATAAACTCGAACGCACGAAACGATTTATTGAAAATTTCCAATCATGTTTCAAAGAAGAGTTCCTTGAGGTAAGTCGACATCCTGTTGGTTTTGCTTCAAGGGACGACGAAGCAAAGGACAACTCCACTAAACAGGTTAGGGTTTCAGAAACTTAAGATTATATTGATGATAAAGTAAGAGCAGAAAGCCATTTATGGTTATCATAATACGTAAAGACAACGAAAAATCATGACCGGGATCCGGAAATAAAATTTCACATGTCAGCCCAATTTTTAAAATTTCAACCATGTGAAATATTTTGGTCAAACTGATTTTTCTCAGTAAATTTCAGCATTAAAAACTCCATAAAAACAATCTAGTTTTTGTATGTTTTCAGATCAAGACTCAAATTATAATTCAACATATTGATTTTTTTGAACCCTGTTAGAGACCAGGAAAGAACGCTCAACAAATTTTATGAGACTAAAACGCTGCTACAAAGAAACAAATATTCGAATTTCCTATTCTATTTTGATCAAACTGAGCGCTATAACTCTGACTAAGCTTGATTATGTGACCTCAAATTACGTTGACTAAATACTCTAAATAATAACACATTGGTACGTGTATCCTTATACGTATGCACAAGTTTATGACTATGTACGAAATATTAAAAAGTGGGGGAGGGAGGTGAGAGTTAAGGTTAGGTAACTAATTTTAGAGTCCCAGAAATGATTTTTTGTCAGGTTAATGTTAGGTCCACCGAAAACTTGCTTTATTTTCAGTTTTTAATTTAATAATCTCAAAAATTGTCCATAAAACTCCATAACTTCGCTAAATACAACTTATACCCTCTGAATATTTTTAAGAATTACGCTAAGAAACACAAATTTAATTAAGTTTTACGCTTAGAAACAGCAAAATTATACAAGTTCTAGGCCTATAAACGCCAAAAATATGTGCAACGTGATGTTACAGTCCGATTTATAAAGAACGCGGCTGGTTAAAAAACTAAGGTTTTGTGTCCAGTGGTAAAAGAGGCAAAAATTATGAAGGTGTTCAGTTGGCCGAGTCCCTTACGCAGAGGTCTACGCATTGATTTTTTTGTAAGATCAAATTAAATTAAACGGAAAAATATGTAATATCAACGATGAATTCAACGCAAAAGTATATAAAATCTACGCGCAGAAACGCCTAGTTGTTTAAGATGAAGGGTAAATAGCGTTGACAAGTCCGAAAATTCACCGAAATTATCTTACATAAGTTTGCGTTGAATTCGTTGAATTTATGTCTCTAAATTCAATGCATTCAACGCATTCAGACTTGTTAATGTTAGTTGTCGCTTATCTTACATAATTTTAGCAAATTTCCTTAGCTAGGGTAGTTAAAAAGAAAAGATGACTTTTAAAAGAAAAACCTTCTATTTTGAATATGTGAACTCTAACAACTTTGAACGCCACAGAGTTTTTTTAAATACCCATTTTGATTGTTCATTGATCAATGCAATTTTAGCTGCGCTGATGAATTGAGAATGTCGTGTTTTTGTTTTAGCACTTCTCCAACTTCTCGATGTCTGGTTTTTATGAATTATTTTGACTAATTTGGCAGTCAAGCCAAATTCCATTAGGATTGATGGTAGGGAAAATCATATGCAACAATGGTTAAACGAAAACCATTTCAAAGCCTCAAAAATGAAGAGAATTAAACTTGACTGTTAGATAAATTGTAATCAGCGTAAAATAAAAAAAATGAAATTTAATTTCACGAGCTTCGCCATAACCGTTGTTGTAATTGCAGACGCTTCTAAAAAAACTTACGGAGGGCGGATTTGTTTCAAAATGAACCCATGGCTACCTGAGTTTTGCGTAGTACTCGTCTGTGAATTCAACCTCATTGGTGCCATCAGCAATAATTCCATTCAACTGGTCGCTGGTCAAGGTTGCTGTATAAATAGGCGAACCCGCGGAATCATACAAGATTCTTGTTTCTGCGACACTTTGGCTCAATAGGAACAAGATTCATTTACTCGCAAAATTGTATAGCATCTTTCTTGGTCACTCTGTGTTTACTAATGAGGCAGGACTTGTTGACCTCTGACTGACCGGATACATGATGTTCCGAGCTGTTATTTTTGGCGATTGTCACGTAATTGGCATTAGAAATGAACAATTAACAATTTGAAGCAAAGTTTTTTTATGAACCTGAGACATTTCAGATCAGAAGCACTCTAACAGACTGAATGGTTACGTTACTTTAAGCGCCTTAAAAATTTATGATTAAATTTTTCATCCCGAGTCAGAGCATGAGACAATTACCATTAGTCATCATGTAATTTTTTTTTGGTTTGATCAATTATGTAAATGTTCGTAATAAAAACAGATCATGCCAAAAGTCATAGTATGATACTGTTCAAAGCATTCATAAGAATGAGGAGTTGTTTGTCTTAATTGTCGACATTTACTGTCTCTTCTGTACCATGTAAAAGACTGAAACACTTCAGTTTGTGAACAGAGAACAACACATTCCGGTGGCCGCCTTCTTCTCTCATTCTCTTCCAGAATGAGGTAATTATTTGTTACATCATCACAAGTCAGTTCCTGGATCAAAACGACTGTCTTGTTTGAAGAACTCAACGTGGCACTGGCTCTACTATAGGGTACTGGTAATTGACCAGGGGCATGAGCATGAAGCATTTGGAATAAAGGAGAAATATGTCCGACAATTTTTAAAAAACGGACTCTGGTGCTTTTCTAAGAATAACTGCTCAAATACATATTTTTAAATCTGTATATTTCCGAAAGCCTTCGCAAGGAATCAAAATTAAAGACAAATTATTGTAATTGTAATAATACTGATAACTGTACCACCCAGATCTACAAGTCAGTCTAAATGTACCCTGAATCATTATAACTATCAACATATTTTTACCCCTTTCTCTGATCAAGTCCCACTTTTCAAGTTAAAGCATGCTTTGCAGTTAGCTTGTGAGTCATATTCTGAGAAGCTCTACTCACCGGATGAACTAAATCTGAACATATTTAATTGTTCAAAATAACTCCGTCTGTGCAGGTTAATTGCCAACTTAAACTCACGCTGAGGAGCAGGACTAATTACCCGCCAAAACTCTCGCCTCATTACCTATAAAAAGGCAATTAAAATTGAGTGTTTGTTGTTTGGCTATATTAAAACAACGCAACTTTGACTATGCATGCTCAGTTTGATGCTCGTTTAGCAGGAAAATAAGCATAAATAAGCCCAAAAATTGAGCTCTATACTGTGAAAAATACAATTTTTTAAAATATTGTGAATCTCCGCAATCTCACTTAAAAAACGGGGAAAGATCTGTTGGTTTTGTAAGGTAAAATCAAGCAACATAGAAGTTTTCTCTGTTGAAATTTTGGAATCCCAAAGATAAACATACTTGACGCATTGATAGGTCGACAAATAATTGCCAGAAATCTTCAACTGATTCTACATCTAAATTTGACTTGGCACTTTCATTATATCAGATGCCATTCAATCAGAAATTAATTTCTCTCAATTTCAGAAATCTGATTTTAACTTCCCTGACCTCCAACTGATGCACTCGATTGTACAAAGGCCATTGATGATTGTCATAAAACAAAAAGACAATAGAAAATCATGCCCGGTATTCGGAATTAAATTTTTTCACATGTTGGCCATGTGAAATATTTTAGCCAAACTGATTTTTGCTGTTTGATTTTGCGTTAAAATCTCTTCAGAAATACCTGAAATGTTGTGTATTTTCAGATCAAGGTATGCATAAGTATATGACTATAAATGAAATTTTAAAGCTACAGTTTTCTGGTGCTGCTGCAGTGTCTCGTATCTATTGTTTTCTGACCTCGCCCCTTCTGTACCACACTCCGTTGAATATTGGCAATATTTGACAACAAGAATTGGGGTACAAACTTTATTGTGATCCCTATCATAAACTCGAACGCACGAAACGATTTATTGAAAAATTCCAATCATGTTTCAAAGAAGAGTTCCTTGAGGTAAGTCGACATCCTGTTGGTTTTGCTTCAAGGGACGACGAAGCAAAGGACAACTCCACTATACAGGTTAGGGTTTCAGAAACTTAAAATTATATTGATGATAAAGTAAGTGCAGAAAGCCATTTATGGTTATCATAATATGTAAAGACAACGAAAAATCATGACCGGGATCCGGAAATAAAATTTCACATGTCAGCCCAATTTTTAAAATTTCAACCATGTGAAATATTTTGGTCAAATTGATTTTTCTCAGTAAATTTCAGCATTAAAAACTCCATAAAAACAATCTAGTTTTTGTATATTTTAAGATCAAGACTCAAATTATAATTCAACATATTGATTTCTTTTGAACCCTGTTAGAGACCAGGAAACGGTCAACAAATTTTATGAGACTAATACGCTGCTACAAAAAAAATATTCTATTTTGATCAAATTGAGCTCTAAAACTCTGACTCAGCTTGATTATGTGACCACAAATTACGTTGATTAAATACTCAAAATAATAACACATTTGGTACGTGTATCCTTATACGTATGCACAAGTATATGAGTATGTACGAAATTTTAAAAACTACGACTAAAAAACCAGGGTTGGATGCGGTAAAGGCTCATGCGTAGATCTTACATAATTTTGACGCATTCACCGCTAACTTTTCACTATTTGGCGTTTTTAAGCGTAGATCTTACATAATTAAGTGTTGAGTTTAGCTTAGATCTCACATAAATTAAACGGATTCACCACCAATCTTGCTTAAATTTGCATTGTTAAGCATATATGTTAAGTAGTCTTTAGTTGAATTTCCCGTGGATCTTACATTATTTTTCGTTGAAAATTAGCGTAGATCTTACATAAAGTCTACGCATTCACAGCCATTTACGTTTTCAAGCGTGAATTATTTTGAGTTGAATTTAACGCTGATCTTACATAACTTTGCGTTTAATTCACTGACGACCTTGCATATTTTTGAGTTGAATTTAGCTTAGATCTAACATAAATTAAACTGATTCACCGCCAAACTTGAATAATTTTGCTTTTTTAAGCGCAGATGTTGAATAATCTTCTGTTTAATTTACCTTGAATCTTTTAAAAACTTGCGTTTGAAATTTGAGTAGATCTTTCAAAAAGTCTACGATTCTACCGCCAATTTATGTTTTTGAGCGTAGATTTTAAATAACTTTGAGTTGAATTTAGCGTAGATCAAACATATTTTTGGTTACAGTTTAGCTTAGATCTTACATAATTTCAATAGTAGGGGACTTGGGGGTATAGATGTGTACGTTGGGGGGGGGGGGTAGTTGAGTACCTGGGAAGGTTGGGGAGTTTGGGGTTACGATTAGTTAACTAATTTTGAGAGTACCGAAAGTGATTTTTTGTCAGGATAAATTTAGATCACCGAAAACTCGTTTCTAACTCAACTTTTAATTTAATAATCTCAAACATTGTCCATAGAACTCCATAACTTCGCTAAATGCAACTAATAAGTTTTCGATATTTGTAAGAACTACTCTTTAAAACGCAAAGTGAATTTAAAAAATTGCTTAGAAACAAGAAAATTATGTAAGTTCTACGCTCTGAAATGCCAAGTTTATGTGCAACGTGATGTTACAGTTCAAATTACAATGATCGCGGCTCATTAGAAAACTAAGGTTCTGTTGCTTTGTGGTGGAAAAAGCGAAAATTAGGCAGGTGGTCAGTGGCCGGGTCCTCTACGCAGTAAGTTTGATTTTTTTGAAAGATCAAAGCTAAATTCAACGGAAAAATGTAATACCTACGCTAAATTCAACGCAAAAGTCTAAAATCGACGCGTAGAAACGCAAAATTATTTAACATAAGCGGTAACTAGCGTTGACAAGTCGGAAATTTCACCGCAATTGTCTGTCTTAAATTTGCGTTGAATGAGTCGAATTTATGTCTCTAATTTCAATGCATTCAACGCAAAATTTTATAAGAAAATTTCAGTGAATTTTCAGACTTGTCAATGCTAGTTGTAGCTTATCTACATAATTTTGGCAATTTTTCTCGGCTTGGATAGTTACCAAGAAATCATGGCCTTTATGTTTCCCATTCTATTTTGAACATATGACCTCTAAAAACTTTGAACTCCATAAACATTATTTAAACACACGATTTTATTGTTCATTGATCAATAAAAATTTGGCTGCGCTGATGAATGGAAAATGTTTTGTTTTTGGTTTATCACTTCTTCAACTTCTCGATGACTGGCTTTTATGAATTATTTTTTATTAATTTGGCAGTCAAGCCAAATTCGTTAAGGATTGGTAAGGAAGGCAAATCATATGCAACGATGGTAAAGCGAAAATCAATTCAAGGCCTCAAAAATAAAGGAAATTAAACTTGACTGCTAGATAATTTTATGTCAGAGTAAAAATAAAACAAATGAACCTTAATTTCACGAGCTTCGCCATAACAGTTGTTGAAATTGCAGACGCCTCTGCTAATGATACGTTGTGGAGGGGGGGGGGGGGGACTTGTTTCAGATTGAACCCATGAGTACCTGAGTATAGCGTAGTACTCGCCAGTGAATGCAACCTCATTTGTAGTATCAGCAATAATTCCATTCCACTGGTAACCAGTCCAGGCTGCTGTATGTAAAGGGGTACCGGCGCAATCATACAACATTTTTGCTTCTGCAATACTTCTGGGCTCGATCGGAACAAAGTTCAATGACTCGCAAAACTCTTTAGCATCTTTCCAGGTCATTCTGTCTTCACTCAAGAGGCAGGTCTTGTTGACTTCTGGCTGACCGGATGCATGGTGCTCTGAGCTGTTGTTTTTGGTGATAGTCACGTATTTGGCATCAGACGTGAACAAGTGACGATTTGAAGCAAAATTCTTCATGAACCTGTAACATTTAAGATCAAACTCACTCTATCAGACTGAAAAATTACTTGACGCGCCATGCACTCTTATAATTGCAAATTTCAACCCCAATTCAGAGCTTCAGAATTATTAAAAAAAATAGACTGCACACTATCAAATGCTCTAAATTTCGATTGAAGATAATATAGGTCTGTATAATAACAACCGATCATACCAGAAATCATGGTCAGACTGTACATAGCATTCATTAGAATGAGGAGTTGATTTTCTTAAGAGTCGACATTTACTGTCTCTTCTGGACCATGTAAAAGACTGACATCCTTCAGTGTGGGAACAGAGATGATCACATTCCATTGGCCAACTTGTCTTCGCCTTCTCTTCCCCTATGACGTCATGTTCTATTACATCATCACAAGGCAGTCCCTGGATCAAAACGACTGTCCTGTTTGAAGAATTCATCGTGGCTGTACTAGGGTACAGGTAAATGACCAGTGACATGAGCATGAAGTACTTTGAATAAGGGAGCACATTTTTCGACATAATTCAATAATAGGACACTGGTGGTTTTCTGTGAATAACTGCTCAAATTTTTATATTTTTACATCAGTATGTTGCCGAAACTTTTCACAAGGAAACCGAAATTAGAGACAAAGGATTTTTATTCTAATACTACTGATAACTACGTACCATTCACTATGTAATTCTGGCTCATTTTTAAACTGGATTTCAGCCCCACCACTTTCAGGAACCCTTAAAATTAATAAAAGATATATTAAATTATTGAAGCCTTTCCGCCTTTTTATTGTGTTCACTATTTTTCAAAATTAATGATGTTGATTGAAAAACTTTTTAATTGAATTCGCAAAGCTGATAACGCTATTTTCCTCTTCAGAAAAATTTGACAGTTTCCTAGCAAGCGTTTTCGGGTCCTTCTGTAAGAGTCCTTTTTTCAATTCATCCAGATAATCTGAGACAAAGCAGTCTGGCATCTTTTAAAAAGTGTCGGTTTATGTTTAATATTACCTACGTTTGATGCCTACTTAACAAATATAGTTCTATTATAAATTTCTTAGTTTCTAGTCAGTATTTTTTTTGAACGCAATCAGGCACCATTTTGACAAAGTAAAAGTTTTTCACATTTATTTTCTTGAACTCATTAAAATTGGCATAAAAACAAAGCCTTTTTTCGAACTTTATAGAAGTTATCTGATAAGCCAATCAGAAGGGCTGTTGAATAAAGTTGACAAAATATTTTTCATAAATCAACTGTTTAAGAGCTTGGGATAACATTGTCGACGGTATATCCCTGGACTTGATATTGCATAAGTGATTGTGGCAACTCATTATACGCGATCAGTGGTAATAATTTCAATCCCCAAAATTTGAATGTTGTTAAATTGGTCGTCACTGACGTCTACTCCCTTACTTTATGATTTCGCCTTTTAATTATCTCGATTTCAACGCTGTACCAGGAGGCACGTGCTAAAAACTGTAACTTTGAACACCAAGTCATAATGTTGATTTTATAGATGTAATTCAATGGTTAGGAAATGGATGACTTTTTCACGGTAGCAAAAGAAGATTTGTGAAGCAACTCTCACGAAAATTTTAACTGCTGACAAGGAACAACAGTAGACAAAGGGTAGCCCAGGCATATCGTGCCAAACTAACTATAACTCAAGGTTCTTTTCTGAAAAACCACCAACACTGGCGTCAGCGAAGCAAGCTGATTAGTTTGCTTCTCTGACGTCCGGCCACAGCACCGCCAACACTACACATTCAAAATTAACTGAAGGCGGAACACCGCACAGTTTTTTTCTGGTGACCCCCCCTAACCAAGCTCGAACGCGCAACCTCAAGGCAAAGGCAAGGGCAAAGGCAAAGACAAAGACCACGAATCATCCCCAAAGACCAAGACCCATCCCCCCACCGGACAATAAAGACCCCCCGGCACAGTCAACATTTCAACAACACGATACCCAAAGCAGAGTACAAACCTCCTGACAGCAATGCCGAACAGAACCATGCAACCACCCGTTTTAAAAGCAAAAATCAGGGTGATGTGGGAGAAAATTGCGAAAAACCTGCAAACCATAAGCGAATTGATTGACAGTGGAAACATAAAAGCAGCAAAGAATGTTCATGAACAGGCAGCGGAAACATTTTCGGAGTTCGAGGAAACCAGTTACGAGTTGATTTCACAGCTTGACGAAAATCAACACGAAGAGTACATCGACAAAATCACTGACACATGGAACAATATCGATGACATGAAAATCAAAATTCAGAAGCACCTTTTGCAAGAAAACACCACAACAAACTTCAACACACAAGACAACAACGAGACAACAATAACAGCCTACTTGACAGCGGATAACTCAGCAACCAACAACAACATCAACACTAGAGCAATTGGACAACAGCAAAAATCATTTAAAACAGAAGTTTACACAACGAACAACCAGAAACTAGCAATTCTGCTCAAAGTGACAACCTCAACAGCTTTTGGTATGATAGACTAGTTTACTCAAGCAGCCTATACGACCAGCAGAACAGAGTTACTGGAATGGGGGACACACAAATATTCAATCACAACAATTGTAAACAACGTTATCACAACCGGTTCCATTCTATACGCCTTATGTGGAAGGTTTTCCAAAGATGGATCTTCAGAAGTTCAACGGTGACCCGAGCAAATGGGCAGATTGGTACAGCCGTTTCAGCTTCATGATTGGAGACACTCAGCTCAGTGATGGACAGAAGATCGCCTATCTACAGGGACTTGTAATTGGAAAAGCCAAAACAGCAATTGAAGGATTTGCCTGCAACGAACACCTGTACAAAGATGCAATAAACAAGTTGAAACAGCGGTTTGGGAACCCAAACATCATCATCAACAACTTGTTGGAGAAACTCATCAACTACAGGCCGCCAACGACATCTCTTCCTTGGACAATTGTAAATTTTTCCACATTCAATAACACCATGACAAGGACACTACAAGAACTCAACTTCGAAGCCGATCTCAACAGCACGACAATCTTGAAGCATGCAACCGACAATCTACCTTACAGCGAAGAATTCAAATGGAATCAGTTTGTTTTACGACGAAGAATTCAGCAGCCGACACTTGCAGACTTCAATCAATGGATTAAAGAAATAGCAGAAGCACATGAACGCTCAACGCATCAAGGACGAAGCAATACTAGTCTCAGCACAAACAGTGATACACATCAACGAAATTTCAACTTGAATGGAATCCGACAATTTCATCAACAACCAACTCATCCAAACAGGGAACAACAGCAGCAACAACAACCAACACAGAACACAAACAACTTTAGCAACAACAACAACAAGAACCAGTATAACCAGCGGAGCACAACACAAATGTTTCAAGCAACAAGAGGAAGCAACAGCACCCACCAGCCTCTGCCTTGTGTCTTCAACGACGGTAATCATCAGTTATTCTATTGCCCAACGTTTAAAGCAAAGACAGCTGACGAAAAACTACAAACAGTTTATCAGTTGAACCTTTGCAGAAAATGTTCGGGATTGAACAATCGAGCCAACAACTGTCCTTCAATCTCTAATTGCAGGGAGCAAGGATGCGGACAACGACACGACACTATGTTACTCGGTGCCAATAGTAGATACGGACGAACACTGACCTCAATTGTTCTACCAAACTCTCAATCGAACAGCTCGAGAGTAAATGGTAACTCATTTGCAGTCATCAGTAACAAAGATACAACCACAACAAAAGACACGACAGCAGCAACTAAAACAACGAATCTGCTCTATGTCTTGCCAGTTGTTTTACATAACAAGGAGAATAAAGTTCGCACATACGCCTTCATCGGCCCAGGAAGCAGCTTGACAAAACTTCTCTCGAAGACAGCCGACGAACTACGCCTTCAGAAAGAAACACGTCAACAACTTGTCTTGGAGGGAGCCAACGGAACAGACACAAAATCGTGTTACACAACGTCAACAGAAATTTCAAATTTGGAAGACGACAAACGCTACAACCTCAAACAGATATACGTTGTGGAAAACATCAATTGGCCAAAGCTGAGGGAGCATCCGGCAGACATTGCCAGAAAGTATGACCACCTTAGACATGTCAATATGCCAACTCTGGATAATCTCGAAGTCACAGTATTGATTGGACAGGACAACATTAACCTTATCTCACCAGTCAGAGTGGAAAAAGGACCATCATAAACACCAAGCGCGAGTCTTTTCAAACTTTTTTGGACTATTTCTGGACCTCATACAGTATTGGATGACAGCAAAACACAACATTCAATGCATCATACTTCTTTGTTTTGCAGCAATTGCCTCGAACAAGACAATGACCTCAACCAAAAAGTTTCTCAATGGTGGAAAGCAGAGACAATTCCATTGGAATCCAAAACCAAGTCAAATGATCCGGAAGTTTTGTTGGCCACCAAGATACTTAACACAACATGCGTGAGACAAACAGATGGACGTTATGAAACGGGACTTCTTTGGAGAGACGACTGCAGTTTACCAGACAACCGGTCGCAAGCCTTGACTTATTTGAATCATCTTGTCAACAGACTACAGAAGAAACCTGAACAGTACAAGAAATACAATGAGGGCATTCAACCAGACCTGGAAAAAGGTTACATTGCAAAAGTACATTTGCATAGACAGAAAGATACAGGGTGGTTCATACCACACTATGGTCTTGTCAGCCCAAACAAACCCGACAAGATACGAAGAATCTGCAATGCCAAAGCACCACAAAGCGGAATTTTGCTACGATTCCGACAGGGAGCCACTGCCATCCAGGGAGACATCGAAGCGATGTTTATGCAAATCGGAGTACGACAACAGGACCGATGTTATCTACAATTCATGTGGAGACAACCCAACAGCTCAGAATTAGAGGTGTACAAATACCAACGACATATCTTTGGAGCCAGGGACTCACCAGTTTGCGCAAATTTTGTTTTTCAACAGACAGCTAAAGACGACATCGAAGATCACCCAAATTCTCTAGAGATCATTCAGCGGACATTCTATATGGATGACATGGTTTCATCTTTTAGCGACGCCATCACAGCCAAGGATGTCAAGGATACTCTGAAGAATGGTAAATTCAATCTGACAAAATGGTGCAGCAACAGCCGTGAGTTTTGTGAGCAGATGCAAGATGATCTATGCGAACCAGTGGAGGAGCTCTTCATGAAAGGTTTTCATCAAAGAGTACTTGGAGTTTACTGGAGCTTAGACGAAGACAAAATAAAGTTCGAAGCGAAAGACAGAGGGAACCTGGACAGGAAAACTGGGACCTAACGCAAGTTTCTCTCTTTCGTGTCAAGTTTCTACGATCCTTTGGGAATCATATCGCCATTCCTTTTCCGAGCCAAGATTCTACTGCAAGAGCTGTGGAAACATGGACGCGAATGGGACAAAGCTATCGGTGGAGACAATGGAAAGGCCATCGAAGATTGGGTACAGGAAACGGAACAGATAGTTACGGTAGGGGTAAACAGGTTGGTAGGTGGTACAGCTCTTCGGGACACAATGGAACTTCATGTATTCTGCGACGCATCATTGGAAGCAACAGCAGCAGTAGCTTACATCAAGACAACCAGGAACCAAGAAACCACATTTCGTTTTCTCATGGAAAAAACAAGAGTGGCACCCTTACGTCAAACAACAATTCCCAGACTAGAACTGCAAGCAGCACTTTACGCGGCAAGATTGAAGAAAACAATCGAGGTTGAAATGGATTTCAAGTTTGTCAAAATCTTTCTGTGGAGTGACAGCACGACGGTTCTCAGTTGGATAAAGAACTTCAAATTGAAACACAAGATGTACATCGGAAACCGAATTGCCGAAATAAAGGATCTCACAAACACCAATCAGTGGAACTGCGTCAACACCAAGAACAACCCAGCAGATCAAGGAACGAGGGGACTAACAGCATCAGAAATGACAGAAAAATCTCTTTGATTACAGGGACCACAGCTTCTTCTATCTTCTAGCGACAACTCGACAACAGACGAACAACAACACGAAACTGTTTTCTTGAAGAGCGCAGAATAGAAGCCTCAGTGAACACGACGACAGCCAATTGACAAAGACCTAATTGATGCAACAGGTTTAGCCAGTGGTTGAAACTAAAAGCCGTCATCATCTTTCTTTGAGAGAGAACTTTCTTTTCCGTCTATCTCAGCAACAATCATTCGACGAGGACATAAATCAACTAACACGCAACAAGCCAATTCAAAAAAGGAGTAGATTGATTCAGCTAACACCTTCAATAGACAAAGATGGTATCCTTCGATCAAATAGCAGACTAGCCAACGCATCAGTTTCAACAGCAACAAAGAAGCCAATAATCTTAGACGGTAGGCACAGGATTATTCGTTTTTTTCTGGAACTGCAACACAACATCAAGGGTCATATTGGAGTTGAACAGCAAACACACATCATTCAGTTGAACTTTTGGGTTCTTCAAAGCAAAACAGTAATGAAGAAGATCTCGAACAGATGCTACGAATGCAGACGACAGAGACAACTTAACAGCCAGCCTCAGATGTCAGATTTTCCGAGCTACTGATTCTCAGTCAAACCTGTAGCCTTCAATGAAACTGGAGTAGATTTTTTTGGGCCCTTTCAAATCTACAGCCAGATCAACACAGCCATGAAAGTTTATTGTTGCTTGTTCACCTGTCTGACGATACGAGCCGTTCATATCGAAGTAACCAGAAATTTGCAAAAGGAATCATGCATAATGGCATTTCAACGATTCTTCAGCCGACGAGGACTACCGGAAAGAATTCACAGTGACAATGCTTTATATTTCACCAGTACAGCAAAGACTTTCGAGGAAAGCAGCTTCACAACTACAGAGATACAGAAATATGCGGCATCGAAAAAAATAGCATGGAAATTTATTCCACCAGGAGCTCCACATTTTGGTGGAACATGGGAACGCCTCATTGGGATGAGCAAACGACTCTTCTTCAATATCGCCGGATCTAGGAAACTCCAGGAAGACAGTTTCTCAACCCTTATTTGCCAAGTCGAAGCTCTACTCAACAGCAAACCTCTATCATCAGTCAGCAGTGACATACGCGATGTGGAAAGCCTGACACCAGGACCTTTTTTGACAGGAATGACAACAGGACTGCCTTCAGATACTACAATTAGCAGCAACGACAGAGGAACAGGAAAACTATGGAACAACGTCAACAGTATTATGAACGAGTTTTGGACACGTCTTTTAAAGGAATATCTGCCAAAACTCAGACAACGTCGAAAATGGCATTCAACAGTAGACGGTATAGAAGTAGGGGACATGGCATGGATACTAGAAAACAACTCACCCAGGGGTATTTGGCCAATAGGTAGGGTACAAAAGGTAAATAAAGGTAAGGATAATGTGGTAAGGTCTTGCCTGGTTAAAACAACAAAATGGGATTTTGTTAAACCAGCTATTAAACTTAGTTTGATCAGCAACAAATCAACATAAAGGTTATCAATAGTAAATGGAGAACAATAATTTAAGCACAATTTGAAGCAAACTTGATATCAGTTTTGGGATTAGAGTAAAGTGAAAGATGAAATGTTTAAAGTTCAATTCAATGAGTTAGCAATTCAAAGGGACTTTTAGGTATCATTCAGGTACAATTAGGGAGTTCAATAAGTAACTCACAGGATACTCAAATTAGCAAAACTTAGCGTACATTAGATAATACTTTCAAAGAGAAAAGTTTAGGTAGGTAGGATTAACAGGAAGACAAATTCTGGATAGACATTAGTTAGGTTTTGGAATTCAAATGCACAATTAAATAGCTTATTGCAAAACAGCAGAGAGTTAAACCTACAGTATAACAGTATTTTGAATAATTAGATAACATTAAACAGCTTAGGTAAAACCAGACATCAGTGGCAAAAAAGTATTACAAAACATTTGGTATTCCGACAAAACTCTAATTAGGGAAAAACAGGTAAAAGGTAGGCAATAAGTACAAGGTAGTGGTAGATTTAGGCACGTAGGGAACACGGGGAGCATCAATTTGTCAATCAGCATCTTTCAACGAGCAGACAAGCAACAACAACATTTCCAGACATCGTTCAGTTTTTTTACATTCGCCAATCAGCCAATACAAAAGTTGATTCACAGTCAAACGCAATCAGCACAAAAGCAATTCAACTTACCAGCATACAATTCTTTCTCATAACACTACAAGCAGCAGGTTGACAATCAATACACAGCAACAATCTACAGACAACACCGACGGAAGACATCAGCAGAAATTTCACAACAAACACTTCAGCAAGAATTACTTCAGAAGAAGCAACAGCATTTTTTGAAAAGCAGTCAACACATTCATCAACAGCAGAGATTATCAAAGTCAGGGCAGACATACTTGTAGATATGGACGAGTCCATAACTTCAAGATCAGAGTTTTATTGAGGACACAACTCAATACAACATTTTCAACAGAGTCATCAGCAGCTGAAGTAAGAATATACTGTTCGGCTATACAAAAAGATATAACAGAGCAAAAGAGGACACGACGAGACGACAAAAAACAACTTCAAACAGACTTCAACAAGAGCAACAAATCGACTACAAAATCTCTGATTTCTGGTTCCCAAAAATGGGGGCGGAGTGTACCAGGAGGCACGTGCTAAAAACTGTAACTTTGAACACCAATTCATAATGTTGATTTTATAGATGTAATTCAATGGTTAAGAAATGGATGACTTTTTCACGGTAGCAAAAGAAGATTTGTGAAGCAAATCTCACGAAAGTTTTAACTGTTGACAAGGAACAACAGTGGGCAAAGGGTAGCTCAGGCATATCGTGCCAAAGTAACTATAACTCAAGGTTCTTTTTTGAAACACCACCAACACTGGCGTCAGCGAAGCAAGCTGATTAGTTTGCTTCTCTGTCGTCCGGCCACACTACACATTCAAAATTAACTGAAGGCGGAACATCGCACAAACGCCTTCATTGTAAAATTTCTATGCGGTCACCAAAAAATTCAGCTTTACTAGTTCAAATTAGGACTATAATAGAACATAATCTACTCGACTAACGAACTCAAGCCAAGCCGTTGTTGCTGCTGATTGAAGAGCATAAAACAGATGTTTTGGTTCAGCGGTTAAACAAACGACTACAACAACTCCGCTGAGAAACCAAAAATTAGGTGGGATTGCTCCTTTAAAACGAATTACAGCCCAAATGTTGTGATGGTTACTGTAATTTGTCGTTTACCTGTCAATCTAGAGAGCTTGTTCAGAAAAAATAAGTTGAATTATTAACGTTTTGTTTCATTTTATAAGTTGCTAAAAGACTCGTTTCTCAAGCAACTCGTTTCTCAAGCTACTGGAACCAAAATCAAACATCAGTTTTCATGATTTCTTGAGCTGTTGCCAATTGATGGGCAAAATATTCCAAGGTCATAAAAGGGGTGAAATAGAAAATATGAAAGTGACCAAAGGGCAGCTGGCGTTGCCTCTAGAATTCCGTTGCGACAAAAAAGATGGCTAATCAAGCGGTGAGGGTTTGATTTGCTAGCATAGACCTGCAGACGTTCGATAGGTTACCCGTACCTAAGGCCAAGTCAATATCAGTACTGGGCAAGTCTAATTCCAAGTCTAGATATCAGTACTGATTCAGAGCTATGATCATAACACATTAAAGACTTGCCAGACTTAGCCAAGACTTGGCAAGTTTTAATCCAAGTGCGAAAAGAAAGATCCGTACGGTGGGATCGAATCTACGCTCTCCATCACCCTAGATGTTTGTCCGTCTTACTGCGCGACCTCGACTGTTGAAAGTGTCCTTTGCGCCGTTCAAATACGCTTGAAAGAAGAAAATTTCAAGCGAGAAAGCGAGCAAATCATATTACATGTGAGACTTGCATTTATAATTGCCCAGTACTGATTTACACTTCGAGTTCGGTGCGGGTAAAAACTGTGTTAAGGAAAGTTTTTTCTGCTACAGTGGAGAAACTTGTGCTGGCTTGACTGATGAAGACGAAGGAGGGAGGACTGTAATTAATGTAGTTGTTGGCATAAAATTTCGGTTTATATTTTACGGTTTAGCTGTAAGTGGTTTCGGAGAAAACAGTGGCAATTTGATGCCTAAGTTGTTTATGGAAATGCTGCCATTTTGTGAGTAGTGGCAAGTTGGTTGGTTGTAAAAGCGTCTCGTTTGTGTTTTGGCAATGTTGCTTACGTTTGACGGACAAATAATCGTTGGTGGTGATTACTTGAAACGTTTCCAAACCGGACTCCGCGACCCTATTTCCGACTTCACGGTTCGGTAGGTTGGGATTTGATTTACCTGCATTGGAATATGTGAATTAAAATTTTATAGCTGTTTTCACTTAAAAAATGTTATCAGCAAAATCTCTTCTACGGCATCGATCTTGGACCATTGCAACGATTTAAATCCTCTTAAATTTATTTGATTCCGGTGAAAAAATGGATTATAATTGCTTAAAAACCTTTGATATGGATTTAAAATTAAGGTACGAAAACTCCATTAAAAAGATTTTTAACTATTTTCATTATAGTTTCTCCGCTCAGTGAAAACTGCTATACAGTTTTAAGTTTAAATTAACATTTCATGCATTTTGAAAGTTTTAATTTAACATTTCTAGTCCATCAGTTTCATCAGTTTCAGTCCACCCGCTCCATGCAATACCTTCGCAACACCAATTCTATCAGCTCATCAGGAGCCCATATGAAAAAAATGACGATCTCCATCTAAAATAGGGAAAAAAATGCATCAAAAAACTTTAAATAGGGTAAAATTAGCAGAATTTTTGGATAAAGTAATAGACTATACCTGCATAGAAGATGTCAAAGGTAGACTGAGTGTGCTCATTCTTTGAAATTGATTTTCAACTCTAAGCAAAGTTTCATATTAAAATTTGGCCAAAACCATTTTTGTCTAGTATTGAACATTATCCAGCTAATATTGTCGTTTTTTTTATCTATGTTCGACTAATTTTTGTATATTTTTTTAACCCTTTTTCGGCTAATATAGTCCTTTCTTGGATCTTTTTTCGACTATTTTTTAGGTAATATAGTCGTTCGTTGGACCATTTTTCGACTTATTTTTGTATATTTTCTTTCGTAAAAATTACATCTGGAAGGAAAGCTGGGATTCTCAAAAAAACTCAATTTGAATGTGGAAAATAAAATCTGTAGAGCCAAAAAAATTTGAAGCCGAATTAAAAGCTGAAGCAATCTCAATTTGAATCTGTAAAGCCAAAAGAATATAGAGCAAAATTGGTTGAGTTTAAATTATACAAAAATCTGTAAACGACAAAATCTTTGCGCGGTTGTGAAGTGTTTTAGCAGTTGTCTTTTCGCAAAGCTAAATTTTGCTCAATTTTGGTTGGCTAAAAATAGGTCCCAATAAAATAAGACAACTCCTGAATTGCTTTAAATCCGTTTTAAAATTTGCTTGCTATCGTTGCTGCAAACTTCTTTAAACATACCCCATATATTGGCAAAATGTATTCTAAGCCTAAAAAAATCTCAATAAAATCGATTGCTTGCTCAAATTTTACGACCCGGGTAGTACTGTGGCAGGACTATAGTGTGCGATTCTGTCAAATGTTGTGTTTGACTGTACACTTTATGACCAGATGAAGCAGGTTATTGCGAAAAAGAGTGAAGCTTCACCAAATGTTGTTTTGTTACTGCTTGAGCGGAGATATTATTTGAATTATCGTGAAAATTTGTTTTAATATTTTTTTTCAACTGTAGGAAGCCGTTGTTTACTGATCACATTATTCAATTCTTTTTGTTCACTGTTTTGGATAGCTTTTTGTTTGGTGCCTTATGAGATGTTGACCTCATCACTGGGTGGTTAATCAAGTTCCGTATAGGAGCTACGTTTGTTTGAGCTCCAAAGTGGCTCTTGTTGTTGATTATCTTCTTGTTATTGTATTGTGTTATCCCAGGTTGAGGTCACGCTCGAAATCGCTTCTGATCAGATCGCCCCAGACAAGTGGGACCTCTGGTCAGACCGTCCCAGACTGAAGTGACCTCTGATCAGACAAGAATGCGCTCGAAGATCATTGTGCGCTCGAAGTGTGCTCGAAGCCGCCTCTGATCAGGCGAGTTCCAGACCGAAGTGACCCCTGATCAAACAAGTTCCAGACCATCGTCCAGACGAGTTCCAGACTATTTTCCAGAATAAAGTGCGTTCGAAATAGTCTGATCAGAGAATGATTTTAAACATGAACAAATCTCTCAATATCGTTATAATATATTCATTTCATATATCATTTTATCAATCTTATATTCAACTAACAAAAAACCAATCCTGAAAAAATTGTTAATGAAAGTAAATCGATGAAAAATGATCAAAAAAATTACTGAGTATGCCATTTTTTATGCTTTTAACTGAAAAAATGAACTTAGACAGCTCTGCATAAAAACGTCTTTATCTACTTTAATTCAAAATCTTTTCTTGAGGGGACCAGCAGTTGTTATCAGCTGGACCCCTTGGTTCTGATCAAACCCATCAGATTTTCAGATGAAGTTCCGATCAGAATGCTGTTTTATTGTTGTCTCTTACCCGAGACAACAAAAGTCAGTAAGAAAACAAAAGAAACTGGAAAAAAATGTCGCTTGAATTGGTCTCTGGTCAGACTAGTGTGCGCTCGAATCGGCCTCTGATCAGACTTGTGTGCGCTTGAAATTGCCTCTGATCAGACCGTCCCAGACCAAAGTGACCTCTGATCAGACCGTCCCAGAACAAAGTGGCCTCTGATCAGGCAAGTTCCAGACCATTGTCCAGACAAAAGTGCGCTCGAAGCCTTTTTCAGACCATGTAATTCGAGCGCACCGGGAACATGTGTGCGCCCGAAACTCGTCTGATCAGGGGTCACTTCGGTCTGGCCACCTCGACCTGGGATCAGATCAATTAGGTTGTCGTTGAGCAGGTTTAAATCTTTTTGAATGCCTGTTTTGGTGTCTATCAGATCGAAATGGTTTGTCAAGCGTAGTGGTGTCTTACGTTTGTTCATATCTTATCTGGTAACGCGTAATGATTTCAGTGGAATAAAAACTTATTATTGACATTGCCTTTTTTCATATTTTTTGGTAGAATCAATGATGGTATTAGCCTCTGCGGGGATGGGTTGGTTTAACTTAATGCCTATTGTTTTCGTTACTGTTGATGATATTTACTGTTGCTGCTCTGTGAGATAATCTGGGAGATGTTCTGATGGAGTTCAATAAACTGACAGATCTTTAAGACGAGAACTCGATGTCATCACGAGTTCCTGAGTATGGCCGGCTCAACATTCCACCTCCGCACATGTCGTTTCATAAGTCGTTTCCATCACTGATGATGCGCTGCTGAGATGAAACTTCTCCTTCAAGACTTTCTGCGTTGCTTGTTTGAGTTCAGCTGCTATCGCGCTTGCCTTTTTGATCAATAGAGTTAGTGACCTGACTCTTTAATGATTCTGTCCTGTGTGATTGTTTGCTATAGTTATTCCCGTTGATTCTTCAATTTAAGCTAGGACATCTTGAAAAGATTCGAGACCGTCAAGCAATTTGGGTTGTTTTATTCTCAACTTGCTCTCCAGGGTTTGAAATATTTCTTTTTTTGGACCCTTTCTCGCTCAAAAAGGCAAAAACTGCTTTAAATTACGTTACGCAAAAAAATAAGAAAAAGCGGCTATACATTTTTGCCTCGGTACAAGTTTCTAAGGTTTTTATTAACTTCCTAAAGTCACGAATTTTCTAGTAATATTCTACTAGCAAAAATTCTAAATAAAAGTCTACTAGCAATCTGTCTCAAACAATATTACCCAAAAACAAGTAATCTGCAACAGACTGTTTGAAGCTCGACTGTATTAGAGCACATCCAAGCTGTTTTGATTAATTTTGAAACAATTATGGTTTTTTTGTTGTCGCGCTAATTTTAATGCATTTAAAATTTTGTCTAATTTTTTTCTTTTTTATATTTTCCAAGAAGTTTTTTGTGTTTGATGACTTCTGTGTCCAACAAATTGCCTAAACGCTGTTGGCAACTCTAAATCTGTTGGAACGTGACTTCAACTGCAAAAACTGAAACAAATTTGAAACAAACGGACAAATTTGAAACAAAACTTTTTGCTGAACTCAAATTAACTATGTCTATCCGCGCTTTAACGTTTACTTCGTGTTGAAACAAAAGTATCTGACAGAGAAATTTTTTGTTATTTTTCCCAGCATTCACTTAGAAAAGTAAAATTTAGTGACAGGTTGTTGTTTTAGTTGTCTGGCTGCTTTTTAAAAAAGAACCTTGAATGAAGGAGTTGCACCCAAACGCATCATAAACATAGCAAACTCTGAGCAGAGAACAAAGAACTGTAATGCTGCTTTTTACCTTCTTTTTTCAACTGGAAAAAAGTTCAAGAAAAGTCCCAGGTTTTTTTACTGTTTTTTGAGAAACCTATATTTTTTCCATAAAAACAGAAAAATGCACTCTGATTATAGTGCAATTGATCTTGATTTTCAATTTTTTGACAGAAAAAATAATGTAATGTTTTGGACATCAGTTTTTTTATGGGCAGAGATCTTCTATGACTTCTATGGTAACGTCGGAGATCTGTAGGCAATCATTTGGCGTAACGTCTGAAATAGAAAAGGAGGTGATTTTCCTTATAGGTAACTAAAGAAACCTGTACAAGATAAAAAACACTTTTGTATAATCTAGCTCTCGATAAAATTTTATGTGATATGCGGAAATTAGAATAACGAGTTTTATTTTCCAAATAGAATACGTAACAGTTGTCTTTTAGTTGAATAGCCATCAAGATGACACGGAATAAAAGAATAATGACGACTTCTCCTTGAAGAAAAAAAATAGAAAACAGTACCTCCAATGATTTTTTTTCTGCTTGAATTTGTAAACTCGACGAAGAAAAACGTAAACATGGGAGACTTTGGTCCCTATTGTTTTTTGTGGCAAAATAGGTTACTTGAAAAGCGGATAATTAATCGTTTACGTGTCCATCTAGAGAGCTAATTAATGAAAAAGAGCTGAGTTATAAACGTTTTAATGAAATTTGTCAGTTGTGGGAGGACGCAACTCATTTCTTTAGTTTTTGGGACCAACATCAACATCAGTTTTTATGACATCTTGAACATGCAAATTGAGGGGTTACAATTTCTTTTAGGCGGACAATGGGACACAATGTCTTTCTGCATTATCAATCACTTCCAATTTTGTGTCGTATTTTTAATTTAAAGAAATCACTTTTGCTGTTTCAATCAACTAAATATTAATTAATTCCTTACTCTAGGGAAGTCGTTCTAATTCTGTTTCTGGTAATTTTTTTGTTTCTAGCGGTCTCTTAGAATTTTGCTATGAGAAAGAGCTGATTTCTGAGGACAATTTAATGCAGGTAGAGACTCATCCAGAAACAACATCTTAGAAGACTTCAATGTTTGGTACGGCCTCATAAAGAGCAGTACAAATTTTTGTATTTTTCATAGCAAAGTTAAACTCAGCTCCAAAAAAGTATAAAAAATGAATTGCATGAGATAAGCGTTATATTTTAAATCATCTTTATGCAGTCAGACTAAGGAAATTGGTAATTACATTTTCCACTGAACATTATAAGTCTTGTTAAGTATTTAACGTAAAAATTTAAGCTGGGCATCTTGGGACATAGTCAACAGAAAAAGAAGCGAAAGATAATATTAAATAATTGGGGATCGAACAACAGGAAATCATTTTTATAAATATTTCTTTAAAACAATGCTTGAAGAAAAAAAGAAAGAAAAATAGAGAACACAATGGGTTCCTGCGTAACGGATGCAAAGTGCACACCAGTCATAGGAATTGGGCTTGTTTACCCATTGAAGATGTTCAAGTGCAGTATGCATGGAGCAGCATGTAGGATAAAGCACAAAAAAATTGGTCGCGGGTTTGGGCCTCATGCGTCAAGTTGGTGATAGGTTATGAGGCGCGCTGGATACATCATACAATTGCTCACCTACACTCGGGCCCCAAAAATGTGCAATCTCGTGTAACAATCCGCAAGCTCATTTATTTTACCTTAAAACTCTAGATAATAGAGACCAGATTGTTGGTCAAATTATTCCGGTTCACACTATTGTATGGGTTGCCTTCGTGTACATTTCTGTCTCTAAGACATAGGATCACCTTCTTCCAGAACTGAAAACCGCTTTTTGAATTACCGCTCTCAATCTGTTACAGCGAAGTACTACGCCAGTGAAACGAAACTTGATACAGCTTGCCAAGACATGAAAGATCTTGACAGACTTGACAAAACATGGATTATCTTACCAAGATCTTGATGGGACAAAAGTTCTTGGTACATCTTGGTAAGATCTTGCCATGATCTTATCAAGCTGTATCAAGATAACTTCTTAATTAAACATGCCAAAATCATGGTTAAACATGGCAATAAAACTTTCACTGTAATTTAGAGAAGTAAAAAGTAATCAAAGTGTTGGTATTGCTGGACATAATACTTTTAAGTTGCTCTTTTCAAGACTTTTAGCATTTAAACAAACGTTTTTGACCTCGGATTCTCGAATTTGTTTCTGTTAGTCATATATCAACAAAAATACGTTTCAAACGCACAAACAAATGTTTTAAATTCTTTTAAGCCCTTTTTAGTATTGATTTTGGCATAAACACTTTACATATCACATAAAAAATGTGATATGTAAAAATCTGTAAACAAATGAGGTTAAAGTGGATCAAAGACGGTTTTTGGCTTAAAAATAATCAACGTTTTCTGATTTACAACGAGCAAAAAACAGCCACAAGGCAGATTAATTTCATTGACAAAACACGAAATTAAATCATTCAGTAGAAGTTCAGAATTGTTACTTTCAAATCAGTAGATTACATTGCTTATGTTATTGATCAGTTTACTGAATTTATTGAGTCTTCGTTCATTTTATTTAATATTTCTATATGTCATGTTATTTTTTGTTAGGTTTTTTACATGGGACTTTAGGGGGGGGGGCTTCTCGGTGGCGGTCCTGTATAAGTTGTGTACTATGTACATATCGAGCTAGCATCCACTCAAAAGTTTCAATATACTGGAAAACGCGGCTCATTTGTTGGTTAGTAAACTAACGGGAGCTGCATTTTCCGACATTCTTGGTAATTCTTCCTAATTTTTGATAAATCTTGATAATTCCTGCTTAATTTTATGATTTCGTGCTAATTCATGTTTTTGGGTGCTATTGAATTTAATTTAATACTTGGTACATCTTGCCATGTCATGGTTAAACTTTCTTGGAAATCTTGTTTCATGACACCCATGCAAAGATCTTGTAAGTTCATACATATCTTGATATTATCTTGCCATGTAACTTGGCAAGATCTTAGCAAGATTTTCCATGAATAAGTATGTTTCTTATCAAGGCTATCAAGTTACATTTCACTGGGACAGGCATCTCTTCGACCATATTGCCGGAAATTAGAGTCTATTTTACCTGCCAGCCCCAAGTGTAGAATTACAATGGACAATAGAGCGTGCACCTGGGAGGACATGTTTGTTAATTTATTCAGTAAAAAGATTTATTTGGAACAATTATATAGTGCTGATTTCTGAAAACAACAAATATGAACAGATATAATAATAGGAAAAGAAGCTTGAATTCATCCGTTAGTGAATCTCACAGCCAATCGCAAAATAAGTATTGTTAATTCGCTTTTGTGATCAAACTAAGGTTGATTTAATTGCCGTGGCCTCTGAAACATATAAGTGAGAAAACATAAGCAGAGTTCAGAACAAAGAAAATTTAAAAGTATATTTAGAAGATTGTCAATAGACCTCACGTTCTCAACGTAAGTACTTTTAGACAATTCAAAGTTTTCACATTCCAGAAGTAACCTTTGTAATTTAAAATCAACCTGAAAATAAATGAAATTCGTGCATAGTGTAATTAAAATCCGGGCCCTTGATATTTAAAGCTTACATGAGGGAAATATCTGATATTATTAACATCTAATTATAATATCAGTTCAAATAATTAGATTGAAACTACCGTACCGAACTCCAAGTGTAAATCAGTACTGGGCAATTGTAAATGCAAGTCTCCCATGTAATATAATTTGCTGGCTTTCTCGCTTGAAATTTGCGTCTTCCAAGCGTATTTTAACGGGGTGAAGGATTAACTTTCAGCAGTCACGGTGGCGCAGTAAGGAGGGCAATTATATGAAGTCACGGGGAGGTTGTCGGTTAGTGCCCGTATGGAACTTTATTTTCTCCCTTGGGTTAGACGTGGCAAGTCTTGGCCAAGTCTGACAAGTCTTAAATGTGTTATGATCATAGCTCTGACTCAGTAATGATACCTAGACATGGAATTGGACTTGCCCAGTACTGATATTGACTTGGCGTTAAGTACGGGTTTGTTATTAGATTAGATTTTGTTGACTTAATATGTTCAATTCTCAATTTTAATGCGACGCTCAGATTGAGAAATCTTTTAACACAAAATTATTAAAATAACTTTTAACATATCATAGCTAGGTTTTGAATTGTCCGGCAAAAATGGCGAGTAGATTTCAGGTAAATTCTACTTATGAAGGATCGTACACGTTATCCATGAACCCCCCGTAGAGCAACAAAATCCAATCTTTTTAGGGTCAAACAATTGGTAATGATATTCTTACCACCTGTATTTTTTTGTAGTTTTTTCTTCAGTCTTAACCATTTTTCTTCTCTATTTATGTTTACCGACCAATTTCGAAACTATAATGAAGACAGCAAGAATTTTTTCATCATATTTTCAGCAAGAATTTTTCCATCATATTTCAAACATGTTTTGTTTTTTGCCGGTTGATTTGTCAAATATTCAACTGTTAAAATCACTTGCCTATGAATTCTTAGATTGATCTTATTAGAATGAGCAGTCAGGATCTTTTGTCAAAAACGACCCTTGCAAAACTTTCTCGAAATATGTAAATTTCAAAAGTTATCATTCAATTAGACAACCCTTACTAATTCAAGTTCACTAACAAAAAACGCTTTTGAAAAATGGGGAAGCTAAAAACCTTGACTACCACCCACCCACTGTTATTTGATTTAGTGCTGAAACAAGGCCTGGGCGTAACAAGGCAAAGTTAACTCATCTTTCCAGTGGAGGGTCAGAGTGAAGATTTTAAAGCATTTTTTAAGGGTAACAAAATAATTGTTGTAGACTTTTCTCCACTGAAATTTACCGGATTTATTTTACTTATTGCTTGTAGCTATGAAAAAAGTTTTGTATGAGCTGGGATGAAATTGCTTAAAAATGGGATTGAACATAACAATTTTTTTTCAGTGTTTTGGTTGTCTTAAGAGTAATGATTGATATTGTTTTGCTTTAAAGTGGAATACTACCTGTTTATGATCCTCCTTAATCAAACCATTGAATTCGAAAAAAGGCATTGAACTAAATTTATGTTAAATTTTTCTAATTTCGTTTCCTCGAGATATTTAAGGACAATTTTCAATTGATCTGTATCAACTCGCCTGTTTAAAGTAATTAATTTTGCAAGAAACAAAAACGTTTTAGTTTAACAAGGTTAAAGTACATAATAGTTCTTTGAGACTCGACGGCATTATCTAGGGGTCGTTGAAAACTTGTTTTAAAACGATATATGTGTGTTCTGTCATATCACCAAAACATCACCACTATCTTTGTTGAATTTGCAGTGCTTTGAAGTACCAGGATGGAGATTCTTGAGAGAAAAACATAAAATTTTGATGCATGATTTTGATCATTTATCGTTTGGGATATGGATTCTACTAACGACTTAACATTGGACATTTAATATTTCCCCAGTTGAGGTCCAGACCCAAATTTTCGTCTGATCAGACTTTCCAGACCGAAATTATCTCTGATCAGACTTTCTAGACAAAAATTCCCACTGATCAGACTTTCCAGACCCAAGATACCTCTGATCAGACTTTCCAGACACAAAAGGTCTCTGATCAGACTTTTCAGACTGAAGGTGTTCTGATCAGACCATCTTCAGACCATGGTTCAGACTCAAATTCAGACGATTGCCCAATCCTTAATCAGACTATGATCAGACTCAAATGCGCTCGAAATAGTCTGATCAGAGAAAGATTTGACTTATGAAAAAAATCTCCTAATTTTGCTATAATTTATTCATTTCATAAAAACTGATGTTTGCAGTATGTAATTCATCTAAGGAAAAATCAATTACAAAAGTATTGCTAAAGAAAACGATACCCAACTGCTGAGCACAAATTTTATTTAGTGTACCATTTAGTGTATATTTCTGACTCAGTTGATGAGTTTAGACAGTTTTCCACGAGAAACATCGTGGTCTCCAGTTGATCCAAATTTCTTCTGAAAGGGACCGGCCTCTACTATCAGCTGGACTCCTTTTTTCTAATCTGAGCTGTCGGACTTTAGACGAGTCTCTAATCATCTCTGAGTAAAAAAAATGAAAAAAATTAATGAGCTCGAAATGGTCTCTGGTCAGACCCAATTGCGTTCAAAAACATTTCTGATCAGACCCAAGTGCGCTCGAAGTCGCCTCTGACCAGACAAAAGTGCGCTCGAAGAGGTTATGATCAGACTCAATTGCGCTCGAAGTCGCCTCTAATCAGACCCAAGTGCGCTCGAATCCGCCTATGATCAGACATTTCAGACCAAATTGACCTCTGATCAGACCATCTCCAGACTATCGTCCAGACTGCAGTGCGCTCGAACTTCCTTCCAGACCCTGTAATTTTGGTCTGGTAACACACGGGTGTGCGCTCGACTGTGTCTGATCATAAACCAATTTGAGTCTGGACCTCATCCTGGGTCTTGATAAGTGGATTTGTTCAGGACTCCAAAATTGAATGCTAACTTTTTTGTTTGATCTTTTTATAGAGTGCTGATAATTTTTGAATGTAAATTTTGATCAGGTTATTAATCATGTTTTTTTGTACATTTTTCTGTGAGTACAATTTTAACATTACGCTCTTAACTTAACTTTCTTCTTTTCTGGTGCTTAAGATTTTTAAAAATTTTCAATTTCTTTTTGTTTAGGTTGAATTTGGAAACAAAAAAGATCATCTTGAATTTTTGAGCTCGCTTTTTCAGAGATTGTTTGTGGATTGTTTTAGTTATGCAAATCATGAATGAAAACATTTCTGGACAGAGTTAAAAACTTTCAAAAATTGTGTCATTGAAACTCACAGATGTTTAAAGAGTTCGACAGTTTTTCCTCTTCGATGCTCCAGCTCATACAAGCAACAGGTGCTTGCCTTTCGGGTTATATCTTTCGACTCGATATCCAAAGTCATCATATCACAGTCAATTGAAGATGTCCGTTTTGTTAAATATTTTGGCTACAAACACTTCCTGAATTGCTGAGCGAACTTATTTGAACAATAATACCAATTCCAGAGGTTGTGTTTTGACGCTCAATTTGATAAGCATTACCCTCGATGCTTGCAGCCAATTAATCTATGGGGTCTATGTTGCTGGTCTGTGTTGCTGGTCGATGCTTAGCGTTGCCTTAGGTGAATCAAGTGAGCGTTTACAGAAGTGTTCAGGTTCAAGATAAATGCCTCACTATTTTTTACTTCAGTTTTATCCTTCGAATGCGCTTAACAATGAATCACACGAAAAATCTTAGCTAGCTTCTGTACTGGAGGTGAAAATGGGTTGGCGAGAGAATAGATTGAATTATGCAGCTTAATTTTGAAGGGCAAAAATTAATAATTGAACCGAGTCTTCTTTCGCTTGAACAATATAGCAATTCATGGCGCGGCAGACTGAGCAAGAGAGAAGACAAGGAAATGAAGTACAAACCAGGTTAAAGAATAAATGTTAACGTTAAAGAAAAATGCCGCCAGCGACTTCAGTCAAATTTGCTATTAGAATTTCACTCAAATCACGTTTACTATTAAAGAAGGCATTAATAAATATAAAAGTCAATAACATGGGGATCGTCTTTTACACAAAACATCACCGAATTCTAAACAATGGCAGAACTACTTTACACGATCAATTTTTGTATTGGTTTTTATACCTCAATATGATTCAAAAAACTCTGTCTCTATACCACAGAATCAAAGCATACAATAAGATTGAAATTGTGTATCTTATTTCAATTTTTTTTCAGTAATCTTGCTTTTTTAATTAAAAAAGTTATTCGACACAAAGCGCAGACTTTAGTCACCTTTTCAGTTTTGCATACTGCAATGCGTCGGATCTTTTTTCTCCAGTTGTATAATTGCTTTGAGATCTATTTATAATAACCGCTTTTCTAGGGTCGGTTGTCATCCAAAATCTCCCGGAAGATTGCCGGAAATTGGTTCACAGGCAAATTTTTCAATATGGCTTTTCTTCTAGAGGCTTTAGATTTTTTGTTTCTCAAACATTACGCAGGAGAGCGGGGGAATCTCCTTGTTGATAAATTCTAAATCATCATTGCTACTCGTCCAAATTTTTGATAAACGTTTTTGTTGATTCACTTCGAATTGGATCTGAATAGCTACGATGTTTCTCTGAATGATTGAAGTTTCGCCTCCTGCAAGCGCTTCGTGCAAATGAGACGCTTTTGTCCTTTTTCCAATAGACATTATAATTTCTCGGATAAATATACATATTTCTCGGATCTCAAACTGTCAAAGATAAAACGTATTTTGTTTCCCGTATATACACACAATTTATGTACAACCCTTCGGTGAAGAAATTTTATGTACATTAAGAAAGAGTTTGAGTTCTTGTTAAAATTGAGTTTTGGAAATCACTGTGTTTAAAACATTTCTTCAGCGTTAGGTGGACTCAGCCATTTCAAGTGCCGTGAAGGACTTCTACTGGCCGATATCGACATTGTACTTGAATTGGTCGTTTGACTTCTTGGCTAGCCTTGTAGAGTATGAGGGATGAGTTTCAATTTCTTCAGGGAAGTAAACTCTTAAAATAACTGATCAATACTAAACAAAAAAAAACAAAAAGCAAAATAAAACAAATTTGCAAGGTAAAATAATAAAGAAAAAGGAAAGAATCGTTGTTCTTTGGTGGCGCTCGAACCACCTTCTGCGCATCTGCTGATCGGTTAGCGCACTGGACCAGAGAGTTCGTTTAAATTGAAGATAATAGAATTGAGATCTAAAACAAGTGTGTTTTCAACTTCAATTAAAAGAAGTAATGATGTGATAAAAAGTGCTACGCTGACCTAAACCGTAAAACCACTGAAACCAAACTGCGCGTAGCACCTGCAACTTGGAATGTTGTTCTTCTTTTCTTTAAATCATTGGAGTATCAATAAAACATGTTCTAAGAACTGTAATGAAATCGAAATAAGAGATAATGACAAAGCAGGGATTCGAACTTCCGTCGTAAAATTTGTCCATTTCGCGTTCGCGCTTTTAGCAGCTGCTCCGTTTCGTTAATATTCAAGTTTAAAAGATATGTTGATAAAAGCTGCTGAGAGCGACATGAGTTGTGAAAATGGGAGGAAGGCTTTGTTAATCTGTTCAGCCCCGAATTTGCTAAGCGAGCGGCTGGCTGAACAGAAGGAGAGAAAGGAGCGAAATGGAGTAAAAGTGAGTTGAATTTGGCCCCGAATTGACTAAGCGAGCGGCTGGCCATATACTCGTAACATGTCTGATAAGTTTAAGGACGCATGTGTCAGAAATATAAAATGTAGGACAACATTCGCAAGTTGATGATTCGCGGCTTCGAACTCCTGTCGATTCGATTTTTTTTAGTATTGAAGATGATCGAGAGTACTTTTGCAAGTTTTAAGCGGGCACTCTTGTTTTTTGTGTATTAGATCTATTACAGACTGTATGTTGTGTTTAATTGCCCGACTAATATACCCATTGGCTAGTTTATTCTTTAATCTTTTGCATGTTTGCCTCTTCATAGAGCTTTTGGACCCTGTAACATCTTGGTTTTTGTAGGCAAATCCTAAGGGCTGTATTTTGGACGTACTGTATTTTATTAATGATTCCTTGGGAGTGGTTCATCCAGCAGGCATTAGAATACAAAAAAGTGGTCGGATCCAAGATAAAACGTAGTTCGTTTCGAACGAGATATGCGGCACACAATACTAAGCCAACCGTTTTAATTATAATTGATCTCATATACCATCTGCATTTGTTTTGGATCTTACCGCAGAGGCTTTACCAAATTGCAAAAGGAATGTTTTCTTTGAATTGTAGGTAAAATTTACACCCTAATGCATGTAAGCATTAGATACGGCAGATTTGTTTACGTTATAAATTTGTCAATTCGTTTGCGCGGGTTTGGATCATATAATTCTTAGTGATTTGTGAAATGCACAAATTGCAAAAGTATTGATAAATCTTTGGCTTTTTGTCATTTTTTAAGGTATTTAATCATTTTTAATTCTTACATGAAATACGAGTTATGAAAACAATACTTCCAAAATATTGATTCTCTTGTTCGCAAAATGGTCTGTTTTTGTTACTCGGTGATTTGGTACCAGCTTTTCATCATTATGGCTTTTTTCTTAGAACAGATGTTATTTTGCTTTCCAGGCAGAACTATTATGCTAATCAATTGGTTTTTTTTTGGAAAAGAAAAACTTTCTTTCACTAGGAAACAGAGCCAAAAAAACTTACGTCAAGTTTCTTTCATGATTGCCCAGAAGCTTTACATGTGTTCGAACGCTCGAATGGTTTATGGGTCCGGCTTCAAAAATAGTACAACACTCCAGGACATACAAGGAGAGCTTTTTAAATAGAAATTGCCTTGCCTGGTTGTAAAATGTTTTTTAAGAGAATTGAATTGAAGTAGGATGTGAGATGTACTTTAAATGCTGTAATTATTTTGTATCAGAAAACAACGGATAAGATTGGCTGCAGGTCATACGAAAGCACTTCCCGGGTCGAGTTTCTGAAGGAATTACTATAAGAGTTGCGCGATTTGAGTTGAACAAAAACATAATTTCGAATCTTAAAATTATATTTCCGAATTTACAGCATTTTGCAACAATAGCTGAAATAGGTGAGTTCTTATTGAATGTACTGATGAGCTGAGATGAGATTTTTCTTCATTCAATTATCTCGCACAGCAATTTTAGACTCTATAGCGGTCTATTTTCACTTGCGCTTTGTCCTGGGGTGTAAACTGCTGTTAAGCTTAAAGTCTGAACCCTTTGTATCTCTTCTTTTGTATCGTTTGGTGATTGTTTTTTTTGAAAAGATGTGTATAGAATTGAGTGGTCCCTTTACTACTCAGTCACCCGACATATAGCATGATCGTACCACGTATCACCTGAAATAGTATTGCAAATACTATATATTTACGAACAAGAAATTCAAGTATTTTTCAAAAAAAAACTTGTGTATGAACGAAAAGATAGCTTCCAAAGCAAAAACTCAGTGGAGTAAAAAATGATGCATTAGATTGATGAGATATGCCGATATTAAGGAAGCGAGCGAAGACGAACGGCAAAATCAAACAACAACAACAACAAACATTAATTACATCAAAAAATTTATGTCCGTTTTAAGAAACAAAACTTAATAACAAAGTCAAAATAGCGTCAGATAAAACGGAAAATAAACAAAATAACTTGTAATTCACCAACAAAATGGTTATTCACCAGTTCATAATAAAGCTTGGTAACAATTAGACAAAAAAGAACAGAAAAAAAAACAATTAATTTCAAAGTAATGAAAAGTATATGAAAGTAATAAAATATCCCATAAGTTTAAAATTACCAATGCTTCTATAGAAGGGAATTAAGAACTCTTGGTATTGAATTTTTATGCAGTTACAAAAAGAACAACAAATAGACAACAAACAAAAAATCAATTAAAATTTGACAGAAAACGCTTTGGAAGCCGTGAAGACATACTTTGGCCCCAAAATATGTTCGATTGCACTTTCGTTGAACACCGATAATGTACTATGTGGCTGCTCATAAATGAAAATAAGCAACAATTCGACAATAAGAAAAAACATGCAAAACTATGTAATACTTGTTTTTTTTTCGAAAAAAATTTTTTTCCAAGGACATGAAAACCATTAATTGCAAAATGAAATAGTTGAATAGTTTCGTCCATTCTTCCAAAGGAAGCCAATGAGACCTGCAATTATCCAGAATATGTCCTACGTCTATAAAAAGAACGTCAAATATGACAAAAATCAAAAATTCGAATTCGTTTACTTTTTTTTTGTGAAAGACCCGTGTGGGAGCCAATAAAGTCTGGACGAATTCTCTTAAAACATTAGATTTTGTGATACCAATTTCTTTTGATACCTTCCCTTGAAATGTATTATGTGACCTCTCATTAATGAAACTAGGTAACAATTACACCAAAAAAAAAGATTATATAAAACTTGTTTTTATCGAAAAAAATTTATTTCCTAAGACATGAAAGCCATTAATTACAAAATGAAAAAACGGAATAGGTTCGTTTATTCTTCCAAGGGAAGCCCTCGAGACCTGCAATTATCCAGAACATGTCCTACGTCTACAAAAAGAACGTCAAATATGACAAAAATCAAAAATTCGAATTCGTTTACTTTTTTTTTGTGAAAAACCCGTGTGGGAGCCAATAAAGTCTGAACAAATTCTCTTAAAACATTAGATTTTGTGATACCAATTTCTTTTGATACCTTCCCTTGAAATGTATTATGTGACCTCTCATTGATGAAACTAGGTAACAATTACACCAAAAAAAAGATTATATAAAACTTGTTTCTATCGAAAAAAATTTATTTCCTAAGACATGAAAGCCATTAATTACAAAATGAAAAAATGGAATAAGTTCGTTTATTCTTCCAAAAGAAGCCCTCAAGACCTGCAATTATCCAGAACAAGTCTTACGTCTACAAAAAGAACGTCAAATATGACAAAAATCAAAAAATAATTGACTTTTTTTGTGAAAAACCCGTGTCGAAGCCAGTAAAGTCATAACGAAAAACATTAGATTTTGTGACACCAATCCCGTTTGATACTTTTCATTGACAAAAACAATGTCATCTTTAGCCTTTAATTAACGAGATCAGGTAACAAACAGAAAAAAAGAACAAAATTGCGAAGTTGAAATGTTTTTTTTTTATTTTGGAAAACAATTGTTTTCAAAGTCATGAAAATCATTATCTATCTTCTAATATCAAAACATCGGCTCATCTAAACTTCCAGTAAAAGCCAATCAAACCTGGTCATTGTACAGGAAATTAAATATGACCAAAAAGACAAAGGAAAAAAGACAGGTAAAGACAAAATTAAAAAAAATTCAATTAAATTCTTCGAGAAAGTATTTTCAAAGCGGTAAAGAACCAAAATCTATATCTTTTAGAATTTAAATATTATCCATTGGGCGTTATTTTGAACGCGAAAAATGTTATATATGAACTGACAAAAAAGTGATAATTCGACAAAATTATAAAACATGAAAAATGGGCAAATACCTTAAAATTAAAAAAAATTGTGAAATCTAGTAGTATCAAAGCCAGAACACCATAACTTAAGGCCTAAAACCGCAATAAAGACTAAATTTGAATTCAGCAGAGAGAAGGAGCACTCTTTGATTGCTGACACTAAGCTACAATTTGACCAAAGTAAGAGAAAAATGGAGGCAAAGTTCAATAAGCCATTTTTTTTAAAAACCAAAGTCAAAAAGGCCATAAGCTTTCAAGAAATCAACTAGATAAATAACTATCAAGCTAATTAGGAAGTCAATAGGACCTATTACTAGTGAGCTTTGATTTGAATTGTTCTGTTATTTAATTAATATAAAAAGGATCGAATTTTTTTTTAATAAAAAACCGACTGATGAGAATCCGAATTATTTTTGGATTGTAACGGTCCAAGATGGGCACAGAACTATTCCTGCTAATGTTGATTGTCCATTAGGAATATTTAATTTTTGGAATGTCATTGATATAGATAATTTTATTGTTAAAAAATCAAAAATAAATGCTGCGTTTTTGATAATCAACGAATAAAGTTAGCAAAAAACGGCAAAGTTTTATTTACAGAGCACTCCCAACGGAAGTTGAAGTAGAATTAGGCCCCTTTTTAGTCTACAAAGATTGTGTTAGTGGTGTTTGGGTGTGCACGTTGTGCAAATTTAATCAGAGTGGACAAAAAACTTATTTCGTGCGGTTTTTGATGAAAAAGTCTGATTTTTGTGAAATTTTTAGCCGGAATTTGTGAAAACAAAAATTCACTGAAAATAGCCGGCAATTTATTTTGTCTTTAAACGTAAAATCAACAACATTTTCCTGAAAAATTTTATTAAATTTTATCAAAATTGGCGAAATCTGTGTCAAAAATTCTGAAAAAAGGTGAATGAAATCAATGGAATTCACTCTATTTTCTCGAAAGTTCAAACCTCGATATCTTCCTGCCAAAAACGAAAAGTAAAATAATCTTTTTAATTCCATATTCTACAATGTACAAGTTTTCTAATGGTACCAGTCTCAACTCTCTACGATGAGTATATCGATCGGCCAAAATTGACTGAACAAAAAAAAACCCAGTTGAGTATATAGTTCGTACCCCCCCTCAAGAGGGGTCGGAACAATAAGATCACAAACACGCGGAAAGGAGTAGATTGTGTGTGTAAATTTCATGCGAAATCATGTTTCTAAGAGTTTAAAATCTTATGAATACTTTTTAAAAGTACTTCGAGTGCATACGCTTTTTCAAGGTCTTTAGTTCTATGCTATTCCTATAATACCAATTTTTTAATTCATTTTTTATTCAAATTAGTTTCCATGGCTGACTTTGCAATGAATGGTTGGGGCGATGTCAAAACATGGATTTCAAAAATCATGGATGCAGAGCTCCCTTGTCAAAAGCTATTTTAGTTTCATACAACATTTCGTTGGTTTGTGTTTTGGCAAAATTGCTGATATCAGCGACAATGTGAAATTCACCGACCAAATTGCCGTTTCTTTGTCGCTAATTTTGGCAGCAAATTCTAGAGACAATAGCAATGCAAAAATTGGCAACTAATCCCCAAAAGCAAATGATTAGATTAGAGTCGGCGACCAGATCGAATGATTAGAGTCAATTACACTTGTCGCTAGTTTTTGCTCACTGTAAAACATGAAAACTAGCGATCTATATAACAACATTTGAACGTGTTGGACCTTTTCGCACTCGCTCGCTTTACTGATTTTAATACATGTGTGCGGAATACAGCGGCATACCGTGTATATATACTTGCTCAAATATGCTTTTTGCAACGAAATAAGAGGAAAACGAAGTTAAAGTGTTGAAAATTGAGCTCAGCCATTAAAATTGTCTTGCTGATCTAAAGAAGTATAAAATCAAATTAACGCTTGGAGAGATGCCTTTCAATTTTCCTAAGGTTTCTCACACTGAATTTTTTAGGGGAAATAAATTTAGTTTCAGGTTCATCCTGGCAATGAGTCAATGCACCAGTCTTGTCGAATTTTTACCATATTAAATGCATATATCATTCAAGATGTTGCCCATAATAAAGGTTTTCCCGAAGGAAAATATTAGCATCCTAAAAATTACGGAATATGCTAGTTGAACGGCCGTACTTATCTAATTTGCGAGCACATAACAAGTAAACCATGACAATTTAATTCACCAGAAAAAATAATTATTCTGAGAGATTGTGAGGGAATTCTTTGTTTCTTGGCACCACTTTGTAATTATTATGCAAATATTATGCGAAGTTCTAAAAACAATAACAAGCAGACTTTGAAGCTGCGAAAATGAAGTGCAAGTCATCATTTAATTCATAAATTTAGAAAATTAGCTGAGACTGTGATGAATAAAATCATTTCAATCTCAGCTAACTTGGCTAATTTGAAGATTGAAATAATTTTTAGGCCTTCATTTTTTTCAAGAGCGATTTTTGTAGCTTTGTTCAATTTTTATTACAAAAATTAAAACATGAGCGCGTCTTTCTCGCTTATCTCCGATGACCAGAACTGATAGGCTTGTCCATAATAATTTTTTGAGTTTTATTACTGCAACGTATGCAAACATTCAAGACAAGTAATCATACTTTCTTAGTTTTACATGATGCTATATTCTTTGCAAAAAAACCCTTATTATTGGCAACATCTTGCACTGTGAAAATTGCAAAAAATAATGTTTTCGGTTCAAAATTTCTTGCAGTTTCTATTCGTTTGGAACCTCTTTCACTCTTTTCAGTTATAACGACAGAGCTATCTGCCAATTCTAGCGTTGGCTTTATCTATGCAAAATTGTGCACAACTATGGTGCGCAGATTGCCTGAAGAGCAGAGTATTTGACTTTTAATCGATCTAATACAGTTATCGAAATTTGATATAGTTATTAACATATAAAACTATCAGTTTGGCCTAGCAGTATGGTTCTAATAAGTTGGATTTGAATATTCAATTCACTTGGCGGTTAAGGGGCAATTTATTTTCCACACTGAAAAAAATACAACAACAGTAACAAAAACAACTCTTTATAATAATTTCTCCTTCTATTCGGCGTTCATATTTAGTCGTGTTCTTTTTTTTTTTAAAAAAATGCAATTTTGTATCAGACATAATTCGAAAGGGAAGTTTTCTTTAATTTGTAGATGAATTTGTAAAATGGCACAATTTTTTGCATAAAAATTATGGCTGAAGTTGATCTCAAGTTGACGTGTTTCCCAACTTTGCAATATGTTTCTGAAATTTCCTGCTTTCCTTTTGTTTGTGCAAAAAAATGTTCTCTTGTCTGATTATTTGGTTGTAAACATCCAAAATCTAATGGCAAAATGTGAAATAAGATTAATCAAAAATAAAACTTTTGGTTTCTGTTTGACGAAAAAAAGAGACAACTTTACGTGTTAGTTGCGTCCGAAACCTAAACGTTACGTTAGAATGTCACTGAGTTTCCGACAAATTTCCTCCTGAAAGAAATTTATTAATAGTACCTTTCTGACGAATACCATCCTTAAAAATATGCATCTAAAACTCAATGAAACGTTTGTCATATACATTTTTGAATTAAAAAAGTAAATAGGACAAATAGAGGTATCATTCAATTTGAATCAATTAATTTGGGCTGAAAGCCTTGTCTGCAGAATATTTTGTATATTGCAGGTTGGAAGACATAAAAAAGGTTCTATTGAGAGTAAAAAAGGAAAGAGACTTTGTGTTATTGTAAACAGAAAAATGGTTCGAGTACAACAGTCTTTTTTGGTAAGACTGATTTTTAAAAAAGCAAATAACAATTCTGGATGAAAAACATATTTTGTTAAATTGGTAGACAAAAATGAGTAACATAGTAAAGTTCTTGTTTTTTAATTTTTCAGTTTAGACATTTGAATGTTGTCACATCTATAGTTAAAAACCAACATATTGTAGCTCCGTATTTGAAATGGCCTTACTTATGGTAAAACAGAGTATCGGGCTATTATCTGGTTAGAGTAGTTTTTTTAATTTATTTGAGAGTTTTGTGTTAAAAAACCGATTATCAGTAATTTCGTATTTCTCTAATTAAAATCATTTAGATTTTTTAGGTAGAGTAAATCTTTCGGCAGTGTAATTAATTTTTTGCCACCGAATGAATTTGGAAAAACAATTCTTTAATATGAGTTATTAAAAAGATACGATAAGTTTACAGAAAAAAAAAACAAAATGTTTTTCAAATTGTTTTGCCAAATAGACAAAAAATTGGGTGATCGGAATCGCTTTAGTTTCATTAGGCTTGATTTCTTAGACACTGAAATCAGTATGATCAAAACAAGCTATAATTGATGAAAACTTTTTAATTCAAGCAATCCGAAAAAGATTTTTAAATAAAAAAAATTTACGTCGTTATGAGGAACAAAACGTATGTCAAACTTCGCGAACCCATTTATGTTGAGAATGTTTTGGCTTACCATTCAAAAAAGAAAAAAAGATTAACAAAAAGGGATTAAGAATGCAAGATCAAAATTATCTAGGTTGTACAAAACAAAAAAATCAAAGATTGCCACTATATCCTAATTGATATTTAGGATAATATTGTGAGTTCGAAATTATGTCTTACGACAGTTTGTTTTTCATTAAATAAGTTGTACATTTCATATTTTTCTTCGAAACCATATTACAAGGGGCAACCGAAAACAAAAAAGGAAATTACAAACGTGTTCTGGCAAAACAGTCCCATATAAAACAGTCCCTAATGGCAAATATTCCCAGAGAAAAGAGTCCAATAAAAGCAGAAACATTATTCCAGAAAACAATTTGTTCACCATTTAAAACTATCAATGGCTCCATTGGCACCCAAATCGTTTTGCGCCACCGGCAAAAAACACAAGATGCGGCCAAATTTCTCAAATGAATTGCGTAATTGGGCTAGCCCGATTATATTTGCAGTTTTATAAGAAAACAGCATGACTAATTTTAACTAGAAGATCAATTCCGACAAATACAACCCCCTTTTAGATAATTTTATAGAAAAGAAATTAGGGGGTATTTTCTAGAGGTGACCTAGAAACTGGCTCTTATTGACCAAAAATGTGACATTAGTATGATTTTTAGTGAGCTTCCACATATTTTAATTCCAAAAAGCTCATACGGGTTTCTAATTAAAATCAAAGTTTCCACACCTTCTTAACCAATTATTTGACAGCAAGCTGCAATATTTTCATTATACGAAAAACATTTTTGCACTTTGTTGATTAGTAGAATTCAAAATCAAGCTGTGCAGCAAGTACCAGCCGTTAAAATTTTAACAATAACCAAAATCAATTTTGTTACCTTGCATTTGTATAATTGTTCCACTTCCATCCACAATTTTGACTGCAATATCTGAAACGCGTCCGATAATCATGAGACACAAGATAACCATCCGATTTTGACTCGGGCGTAAACATAAGAGAGAAGACTGTTAAAAATTCCTACCCCGTATTACAAGTAAACCGACTTGAATTTACCACTTTGCAATCTACTCGACAGTCAAGCGCTCTCGCAGAAAATAGTTCAAATTTGCATTCACTTAAGTAAAGATCGCAATTTATGAAATATCTTAATTTTCATACATTTCATACAAGAAAACAACTCCGTAAAACAAAATTTTTTACATGTGTTCGTCGGTTTCAGAAAAAATCGCATGGAAAAAAGCCCACTTTTTTAAATGAAATAAACCCCCACGGAAATAAAACCTTAATTTGACTATTGAAGAGCTGCACATTTATCGCGTTAGGCGATGCCTCGCGGGCCATGGCCATGCTTTAGCGACCCGTGGGACTTGATATAAATTTATCACAAACCAACAAATTATCACGACCGAAACTCAATCAGATTTAAAATGGGGATTTATTTCCTTGGGTTTTTTTCCTTTGGGGTTTATTTCCTATCTAAAGTTAGGCAGTTTTTTTCCGTGGAGGTTTATCTCCTAGACCTCGTGTTCCTAATTGCTTGTTTGATTTGCACTTAGTTTTTGTCTAATCGGAATTTTTTCCATGTTTTTCGTTCCATTTGCACATATACAGTTGCAATTTTTAAAACTTAGCTACAAAGACTGCGTTGCGTGCTATCGGTGTTCAAACAAATTCAGTTGACTTAAAACTTTTACTGCCTTGCTGGACATATCGAGAGAGCAAGAGAGCGAGAATATTTGGTTTTTACCTGTGGCATCGGCTAATTTGTATTTTGACAAGTCGCATCTCATTCAAAAGTACTTAATTTTGACCATTTTGAAAGAGCTTGTATGGTCATAGGTCTTTATTGACGGGAAGGCACTGATCACAAGCGATTTCGAACCGAGCACCTTTTGTGTGTCTCTAAGGAGTAAATGCTTTGTGTCTTACTTGAAGCATCGTCTAATTTGTACTGTGACGACTCGCAACTCATAGCATTCATTGCAATCTCAATAATGCCAACAATATCAGTGTAATTGATCAGTTGAGCTCCGTGCAACTGGCAGAAGAGAGCAGCAGCCGAACTGTTTACCATTTGACTACTGGCGAAGAATTTTGTCTTGCACAAATGAAGAGCAGGACCATGGGGAATGGGGCTGAACTCATAATGGGTTTCTTCCTAAAACAAAGGCGAATTCTTAAGATACATAGTTCTGCACTGAGTAGATTAAAAAATCGGTAAAAACTTTAATAAATTCATCACAAATATTTTGTCTGAGACACATTATAATCATATACAGAAGGAAAAAGTGTTCTCATACTTCTGCATTTTTGTCTCAAGATATGATTTGAAACATTCACAACATTACGCACAAAAATAAAACCTCGTTTTTGAATGGGTCCATGAAATAATTGTTCACACAATGCTAAAACTATGTTATCTTCTGTTACGTTTAACTGCTTCCCCTGATATTATCCACAGAGCTAAATGAACTTAGAAGCTCAAATCTCGATAATGAGCTTCTACGTAACGATTTTGGAGACGTTTTTATTCAGAACTAAGAAGACTAATTAATTCATTCAAATTCAAATGTTCATTTGCTAAACATATCGTTGGACACAGATTAAGAAAATTGGGGATTTTCGAACAAAAATTTTTTTTATCACAAAATGCCGCTATTGAAAAAGATAAAACTTGAGTTTCAAAAAACAGTTACCAGCAAAATGTTGGTAACCCTGTTAGGTTGCAATTCCCTAATTGAGTGGATGCAAGATTGATTTTCTGAGGGGGACCGAATCTAAGAAAATGTTATTCACAGGTATTTGCGCCAGCATGATTAAAACTGATTTGGATTTTGTACAGACCCCGGGGTCACTTTGCGTTGTCACCTTTGTGGAATTTCTTTAGAAGTACAAATAGGGGACAGTAAACATCAAAAAGGCCAATTTCTTGAGTTGAGAGGTTTACCGAATGCTTAATTCATGGTGTTAGAAGTCTGACCCTGCTTTTGTTTTAGTTCAACAGCTTTAAATGAAGTCAGCGAAAGCGTTCAGGCCATTTAATGGTTGACTTGAAGTCATGAAAAATCTTACGCAAGAATGGCTTATCTGAAGTAGGTCATAGTTGCTATGTGAATAAAGTAATTTTTTCACCGGTTTTGTTCTTTGTTGCTTGATAAGTTATCAAAGAGTGGCACCACAACATTCACTCATCTAACAACATAATAAATGATTCGTAACTTAGCAGTTGACCTGTAGTGAAGTCGTCAAAACAAAAAAAACATTGTTGAGTTAATTCAACCAACATAACCGAGCGCAGACCGGAAAAGTGCAATTATTTTTGTTGGCGTACTTGAGAGCTTTGTTAGAGAGATATTTTGTAGTGATCTATCATTTGAGTGAATTTGGTCACAAAGATACAATTGTTAATCATTTTTTATAAAAGAAGCCTTATGAAAATTTGGTTCCTTTCAGTAATCTTTCACGTCTCTTTTTAACTCCTTTGACGTTATTTGATTACGTTAGTCAACCTAAGCAATATGCGAAATGCTAGAGTGGCGCTCCTGTATGGACTCAAGAGATTCCATGAAAGTCTCGGCGTGGTTGGCGCTCTGAAACCTCTAGTTGAAATGAAGCAGGAGCTTGACAAAGAGAGAGAGAGAGAGAGAGAGAGAGAGAGAGAGAGAGAGAGAGAGAGGGGGGGTGGAGAAAGAGATAGAGAGAGAGAGAGAGCGCGATTTTTGTTGTGCACGAGCAGTTTGCGAGTTGAGTTGGAGCTCTACAATGCATTTTGTGGTCGTTTAGCAATACCTTGTATAGAAGATAGAGAAAGCTCACGCAAATTTTGCACTGGAAATGGCAAAAATAACGTCAGGTTGATTTAGCTTAGTAGATTTAAAGTTGTTTATGACCTTAACGCATGAAACTAACTTGCTACAAGACCTTTGTCAAGGTCACGTGTATTGTAAGGCAATGTAAAGAGAGAGAGAGAGAGAGAGAGAGAGAGAGAGAGAGATAGAGGGAGAGAGAAGTGAGAAATAAGAGTTAAAGATATGTACAAAACGCATGTATCCTGAGTGAGAGCGGGTTTGATAAAGTCTGTGTCAGTGTTAACATTGGCTCTCTTGAAGGATGAAGGCCATTTCAAAGTATCGAGAGTTCAGATAAGTAATTTGGAAAATTGATAATTAGCAAGCGGCTGTTTGGGTGTGAGACAAGTAGAGTAGAAATAACAACAGTGATAGAGAGAAAGCATTTTTCACAGGTTTAAGTAGAAGTGGTAATTGTGAATATAACGGAAGAGCATGAAGAAAAGAACTACCTTGGTTTGTGAACAACAAGCGATGGGGTTGATGCTTTGCCTGTTGAGAGCTAAGTAAGTTTTAGAAACATTATGTGACCTGCCGCCCGATTTTTTAGATCAACATCGGCTGGGCGTCAACGACTATGAAAGAATACTTTAGTTTCTTAGACGAACGGTTATCTTCAGCAGATGAAACGGACTGCTATGGAGTGCAAGTTATAAGAAGTCGAAGTCGAGTCTTAGTAGAAAAATTTGTTAGAAAAAAGTTGAACTAATTGGTAAGGTAAAAAAAAATTGGTGAAGGAAAACTGAGGCAAAAGGATTGAGACAGTGATGTTGGAGTATAATTCGTGAAACCAATTTGCTGTATTCAATATGCTGAGATTCTGTTTCTCAGCAGACTCTACAGTTACTACAATTAAATGATGTCAAAGCAGAGCAGTTGAGGTCAAGAAATATTTTCAGAAAAATCAGCCCAGAAGAAAAAGTAGACGTTAAGTATAAGGTTTCAAAGAGAACCGGGGAAGCGGTTAGGCTCCACATTGAATGGCTTACCACGGTTGGGAACGTTATCAATTTTGAAAGACCAAAATATTTAATAGATCAAACGCTGAAGATCTAATAGATCTAACGGTAAAGAGCAAGCATTATTAAATGTAAGGGAAGAAACAAAGATAGAGAGATCAGTTCACAAGATGGAGGAGAGGAACGAGAGCGCTGTAATAAGTGTTTAAAGATAGAAAGGGAAGGTCGAAAATATTAAAACTAAAGGAGGCCAAAATTGAAAGGTTTCTGTCAGTAGTGAAGATAATCATCACTCCTAAAGATTTAGCGTACAATGTTGGTCACTCACTTTAAGCTCCTGTTCTTTGAGTGATTCTGAATATGAAGGTTCCAAAGAAGAGGATGAAAGGGTCGAGTTTTATTCTGCGCGCAATGAGTTGGTGGGATGTTCTCAGCAGACAAGAAGCAAAGACTCAAATTTCTGGGAAACTGGATTCTTTCCTCTGGTGGGTCGCAAAACTGATAACGAGAAATTTAAGTACATCCATGTTTCTTTTGGGATGCTTCATAGAACAGAGACTCAGAACAAATTATTTTTTGGGGTTGGACGTTCTAATTGAAATTGACCCACGTGTTGTTGAGACTGGAGGCGGTGTTGCTAACAGGATTGGCAAAAATTGTTGGAAATAGATGAAAATTGTCACAGCGTACAGGTTTGTTAGAATGGCAATTAGTTTTCATTAGTAAACAGTAATGCTCAACACCTTCAGGGGAGTAGAATCTCGGTTGTCACGGATCACAATATTTTAATTCTCTATTCTGATGAATTTCAGGTGGATCAGATGGGCTAGAGATTTGGGCCCAGACAGAGAAAAATGAGCTTTAAAAGCAAAAACATATCAGTCGTGTATGAGCAGCAAGAGCAAATTGTGATGTTATTGTGTTTAAGAAATTTTGAAGGTGTTGCGTCTTGGGACATTGCTGAAGATAAACTGCTTGCAGGACCAAAACAATTTGGGAAACAGTCAATTGGGTAAGAAATTCTGATTATTGCATGTCAGTGGATGAACTCTAGAGGCTTGGAAATAACATTAGAAAGTGTTATCAGGCTAGAATTGGTTGTTTTCATGAATATTCCTAAATGGAGATTACGGAAATTCTAACTGTTGTACAATTTCTAACAGTTGTTACATTTCCTGAGAACACTTGGGCTGCAAACAAGTTGGAGGCAATTCAGTTACAGAAAAAAACGGAGCTTAAGGCAGAGTTTTTCAAAAATTGTTGCGTGGGAGGCTTCCTATGAATTTTTTTCATCTTGGTACATTATTTGCGTTGGTTCACAGGAGGACAGACATACGTCATAGGTTCAATTAGGCTCAACAGACCGCTAGTCAGGTTCATATTGTATAAGTGGAGAGCAAAGAGAACACCGCTATGCGAGCTTATCCGAGAACTGACCCTCAACCTCTGCCTTTTTGTCAGTGATAATAAGAATTTGAGTTATTTAGACATCTTTCTTGTTGTTATGATGAGTGTTTTAAAAACTTTCGGATGATGAAAAGAGTCAACAAGAACGTAGCAGTAGGACTGACTATGCGGACAAAGCAGTGTCAAGTTTCAAGATGTAAAGAGTTGGAGCACCACATTTCTAATTCTAGAAATTGCCGATAAGATCTGCAGATTGGGACACTAATTTTTTTTTCTAGGTACTGAAGAATTGCTAAGATACGAATGTGGGTTCAATCATTCTGGCTAATTTGCAAGTAGGTAGTAACCAGAGGCTTAATTTTCTAGCGCTGGATGTGCAACAGGGGTTAGTCATAGCAGGGAGGGAACTGCGTGGCATGGCAAAAATCCATTTGCGATAAGTTGTGTAAAGAAATAGACGTTCCAATGTCCTTAAAAGGCGAAGTATGTGTTGGGTGGAAGGTATACAAAGGGATACTAGTTGCAGGTGGGGAAGTTTGAGATTCTAAATAAAGCAGCACGGCTTGAAATTGCTGACTTGACAGAACTGCGATGTGTTTTTTCCATTAGTTGGTTTGCAGAGTAGAGTCTACAGCATAAAGAATGAGTTCACTAAGCAGTTTAACTGTTTGGCCATTAGTAGGGACGATCGCTTTGAAGAGAACATCTTGCGCAGGACAGTGCAGCTTAGGATGAGCCGGAAGGACATGGCGCAGATGAAAGCTGATGATGAGATCGTTCTGGAGGTGAAGACCACGAGATGTGAGGTTGCAACCCAGCCCGGAGACTGGAGATCACTCGTTTGAACAACAGAGAAAGAAAATGTCGAAAGCTGAAGAGTAGAGTTGCTTTCATGGACTTTTTAGTTGTCCGTTCGAATCTTTGTTGTGTTGACTTTTTTAATACTTGTTCCTGTGTTCAGTCAATGACCCATTGATTACTATAGTTAGTCTCAACGAATTCCATTTTTTCTTATGGATCTTAACGAAGATGTTTCAGAGTATCAATAGTTTGTTGAATTGCTGTTTCGAAAGACATTTTTTGATAGGCGTGATGGAGGACCATTACTTGTATACAGGGACTTGCTTTAATATCATTCATGACTATTACGCAGAACAAGAACGTTGTTTACATTCTTTCATATGTACTATCCTTGGAATACTCTTAGAAAGTTAAGTTGAGCCGAAATAGTTGAGTTTCTAGCTATCAGTAATATGTTTAAGTAAACGCTCTGATGACCAGAGAAAACAATGAAAGTTCTGTTGTTTCAACTAACCATTATAATGTTGTTCAGAGGTACTGAAAGCAGCTCTGACTTGTCCCCTTATGTTTGTGTTATGTTTTATATCTTTATCTCAAGTCAACTTTTAAATTGGACTAATCATTTTTAAAGAAGTGCAGTGCTTGGAAAAATTGATTTGTTTTCAATTGCCGTGAATTGATAAGTGCGCTGAAATAGTTGCTTGATGTGCTTTTGTTATTTGAAATTATTCAAAAAATGATACGATAGACAAACGAGGAAACCAGTGATAGGTTAAGTTTTGGACACAATAGTGAGTTAGTAAGATGTGCATGAAACGCAAATGTGTGATAACAAGGAACTTGATTGTTCGAGCCAAAAACCATTACTAACTGAACAAGGGCAGTTATTGAAAAAAAAACAAGTGTTCAGCACTTATTCGGAAAAAAAATTAATGTAGGGAGTAGTGTGCATTTTCGGCAACTCAATTTTCATTACAGAGTGTCGCAATTGAAAAATCTAAAACCTGAATTTCAAAAACAGATTTCCATCAAAACTTTAGTAAAACTTTGAGGTTGCAATTCCTTAATTGAGTGGATGCAACATTTTTGTCTGAGAAGTATCAATACTACAAAACCTCTTTTAAAAGTTTTTGCCTCAGCTTGAGAGTTACTACAAAACCCCGGGGCAAATTTCTTCCTTGTTACTTTGTGGAAAAAATGTTTTAGTATTACAAACAGGCCGATAGTTAAATTCCCAGGAAGCCAATTTCTTGAGTTGAGAGGTTGACCGAATGATTAATTGGTAGCATCAGAAATCTGGATCTGCATTTGTTATATTGAACTCATAACAAACTTGACGTCAGAAAGGCCTACTGTTTGAAGTAGTCTACAAATTCTGCGTGAATTAACTTTTTGTTGCTTGATATTTCACTAAGGAGTACAACCATAACATTATTTCGAAAGCAGTATGAAAGATTATTAGCTTAACAGTTAAACTGTAGTGAAGTTTTGGAAACAAAAAAAAAACATTGTTGAGTGAGTTCAACCAACTTAACCAAAGCCAAAACAACTGAAAACGTGATTAGATCAGTCGGCGTAATTACCAGATTTGGTAGATAGTTTCTTTGTTGTTAAAGAACAATACATAACATTTGATCGGTTTTGTTCGCAACGATAAGAATTTGAATCTTGTTTTTTAAGAGAACTCTTGTTGAATTCTGGTTTCTTTCAGTAATCGTTTACGTTTCTTGTTTAAGCATTCGATGTTATTTCTTTAAATGAATCAATTAATTATTTCATCTTGAGTATCCGACAGCCGTCAAGAGCAAAGTGATGACACCAGAGTCCTCAAAAAGAAGTGTGTGAATTCAATTAACAACGAGTTCAATTTTCGGAATTCAATTAACCTAAACTATACACAATCCTATTCCACATCCTATACATTACCGCATCTGTTCACAGCTTCTAAGACTTGATATGAATCTGTCGGAATTGAGCATGAGATTTTTTTAAAGAACATATATTTCTCTTTCGATGTGACTCATTTTCTCGGAATTTTTTTGTCTTGTTCATATCTTATTTTCAAAACTTGGAAAATTTGCTGAGTGATATGGAACAATCAACCAATCAGAAAACACCCTGGTCGAGACCAGATGGTTATCTTGCAAGCTCTTGCACGATGAATGGTTATCTTGCAAGATTCTTGCAAAACGAGTGATTGTCTTGCAAGATCCTCGCAAGACGAATGGTTATCTTGGAAAATTCTTGCAAGGTCAATGTTTATCTTGCAAGGGTCTTGCGAATCAAATGTTCATCAAAAGATCTTGCAAGGTAACTTTTCCTTTTGACACGGGTAGTATTAACTTTTTCTCAAATCTGATTGGCAATGAATAACATTTCAATGATACGGCTGTCATTCTCACTGACGCCCAATTTGATGTCAATTGGAGGTTTAGTGACACGATGATCGCGTTAACAAGACTGTCCTTATTTTCTCGAATTTCAATGTGTCAGAAAATTTAAATTTACCTTGATACCTTTTTTATCAGCAAACTTTTCGTAAAGATTACATTATACAAATGAATTGACAGCGCGTTATTTCAAACAACAGCACTCACAATTATTTCGTAGCATTCTCCCTCAGCTTCCACCAAAATGGTGCCAGTGTATGATCCAGACTTGAAAGCAGCTGCAGCGGCTCTGCGGAACTCGTCTAATGGTAATGGTAGAATATGGTCAGTGAGGTCCAAAGAGGGGACATCATAGGCATGTCTGGCAATGCAACTCTCTTCTGACAAGAAATATCGCATAAAAGGGCGCTGAACAGTCAACCGAAGCACTTCATCTGACAGTGGGACCTGAGATAAAAAAAAACAATTGTTGTAAACGAGACATTTAGTTCATCTGATGATTGCCATTAGCAGCATTAATCCAAACAACTCAGCGTTTTATAACATCGGATCAAAAGTGAGTTCTCTTCGAATGGAAGTATTGGTTATAAGTCTTACGAATTTTATGATTCAATTGAAAGATATTGTTTATCTATTGTTCATTTTTTGCGTATCGTGCTCATATTTGTTTATGTTCGAAGAAAATCACAGCGTGTTATAACATGTAAAATGACAGGAATTTGATCAGTTTTTCGGTCGAAACCCATTGCTAAAAGAATTGCTAATTAGGTATGAATCAAAGTTCTTTTCCCACAACCACGGGAAAGGAACTTCGATTAGTTTTGGTCGAGAAATTCATAAAATTGCATAAATTGAGCGCCCACTTGCTGAAATAATTGTGTGCTCTTTAGGTCTGCTCTGAAACCAACTCCCCTCCCAAACACACACACAAACACACACACACACACTCACACACACACACACACACACACACACACACACACTCACACACACACTTCCCAGGTTAAGGTCCAGACCGAAATGGCCTCTGACCAGACCATTGTACTGAAGTACAAGTCAAATCTTACATAGAATACTTAGCTTAACTGTGATAAGTATTCAAATTACATCATTCTGAAAATAGAATGACGTAATTGAATAAACCATTCTGGTTTTGTAAAATGTCCATTAGACATTTTACCGTTGTACATTTTGCTGTGTAGCTAGCAGCAACGGAATTATCCCGTTACAGAAAGTATATATGCCAAAGCAAAAAGTACAACGATTGAGAAATTGAGAATTTAAAAATTGATAAAGTGATAAATCACGAAATAATTTTTCTGAAGTCAAGAAATAATTCAAACTCAAATTGCTAACCTTTTCTCAACTATATCGAATAACAAATAGTTAGAGATATTTTTCAAGTCAGGACTTTATTCGAAGAGGAATAATAAGTTACTGATAAAATTATAAGTTAGCAAAGTTTTCTCCAACCTTCTCGACCCCTTTTTTTAAAAATAAATTTTTATGTCTTAGTTAAATTATATAAACTTCAGGGTGTGCTTTAAACTATATCTAAGATAAATTTTTATAAATCTTATATAAATCTCATAACTCAAGTAGTTAGCCAAATAAACTTATTTAAATCCTTAAACAATTTTATTAGACTCATCAGGCTTAGAAAGATAGCATATACTAATGGCACGACCATCGAGTCAAAAGCTTAAACCTTCACACCCTCTACCCGCTAGTATAAACTAGTGCGACCAGTGAGGCGTGCAAAAAATTTTCTATCTTTCTAAAGCAAAAAAAACAAATCTAACATAACGTTCTCCAGAGGAACGCCGAGTAGCGCAGCCTCTTCAACTGCCTCCGGTTCTCTAAGTACAACAACTGTAAGCTCCAGATCAAGAGGCACTGCAACCGTAACAAGAGCATTTATTGATAACCCCTCTCTCATCCTAATGTGTCACTTGTCATCTTCTCGGGAAACGACCCAAGAAAAAATGCAATTGACTTCTGGAGCTCCGTTGAACATGAAATAAACTTCTCTTTAGGGACAACACTACCTACAGACCCCACTGCATTAGCAAATCACCAAAATAGACGCAAAGCGTTGATTGGATCATTACTGACAGAGACCGCATTAGAGTGGTTCAATACTGTAAACACTTCAAGAAATATCGACCAAAATAAACGAAACTTCATAAACAGATTCAGCGATAGCCGTGATCAATTTAAATATCAACAAAAAGTGGAAGGCGCCACTAGACAAGCAGGGCTATAATAAAAAATTATTACCATCGTATTAAACACGCTGTTGATGGAGGATGACCTGAAAATATACCTGCAAGAATTACTAACCCTGCCTAAATTAACAACGAACAAACAATATAGCAGAGACAAAGAGAGCTAGAGTACTTTGACTTTGCTATAAGAGGCCTGCAGCCCCCATCTCGGAAGCGCAAAGCTCATCAATACAGGATAAAAAATCCGGATAAAGTTTGCGATGAAATCCAAAATCACCTAATAACAAAAGACCTAACATTTACTGTTAGCACTGACGGCACAGTGAAACAAAGAAACAATAAAATTATTAGTCTTGAAGCAAACTGAAGAACTTACTAGACTAATAAGAAATAAGGAAGTTAGCGCTATTATTTCAGGGTCTTTTAAAGACCCCAATGTAAAAAGACGGCCTAATAATAAATGCTTTTGCAACTATCGCCGTAATTGTTGGCATTCTTTTCCTAAGGGCTCTAAATATAGGATTGATGCAGGATTTTAAAAAAATGAAAATAGAACTCACTGAGGAAAATGGGAAAAAGACTAACAAAACCGACTAACAGTAAGCCGTATTTTAATAACCAGAATCGTCCAAATAATACTAACACTGGTTATGACAATCGCAGGTACGGAAATAAACACTATAACAGCAGTAATAATAAAACCTATGAACAAAGGTTCCCCAAAAATAATCAGTTTAGTCCGCATGAAACTGACGCCAGACAATATTCTGAGCGTGAGAATCAAAATTTTCATCGTTCTTATCTTCCCTACGCTCACACTAAACAATTTTAAGCATGCAGTAGTAGATATCATGATGAACACCCCTCTCGTCCCACTCTGTCCAATTGGTAGAGAATTAAAACCAAGAAACGAAATATTACGATCAAAATATTTACACCTGTGCTATCACAGGCTTCTTTCCTTTAAACTTCTAAAGTCTCCGAAAGTTAATACAAATAGTAAACTAAAATCTAGGACTTACCTAAACATGTGTTATTATTTCAGAACCGTAGACATAAATAAAAATAGTGGACTTGAAATTAAATACGTAATCAACCCAGGCTCGAAATGTACGACAATAAATTACCCCATATTTTTAGAAAAGCGAAAACTGAACACTAGCATGAGGTTTTTCCCAGCCATAAATATCACAAAATCCTATAATGGATCACAAATTCGTATGTTAGGCCATACTACAGTAACATCATACTTTGACACTGACGGAAAGTATGAAGCGAACTCTTATTTATGGGTTACACAAGAAGGAATGTCTAACCTGATTGTTATTGACTTCTGTCACTTTTTCTTTAAAGCTCTGTATTTCGATATTCCTGCCCTAGAAGTAAAAGAACACACAGTATTATTCAGTTATGGAACACTGGATAATGAAAAACAGTATTCACAAGTGTCGGAGATAAAAGCAATAGCCTTGTCCCAGCTACTTTGTATACAGGCAAGATCAACCTACTTGTACAAACACCAAAACACTGATTTATGTTACCCAAAATGCACTTCTTTTCTAGCGCAAAAAACAGTAAAAAGAGAACTAGTGTTTATTAACACAGTCTGTTCACAAAGAGAAAAAATACTACCTATACTAATGGAAAGCCATAAAAATCACCCTATTACACTTAATAAAGGTATTACCGGGTACGTTGTATGAGATATAGTATTAAGTTGTGATACGCGTAAATTCAACATGCCTGATTGTAGTGAGTTCGCATGCTCAATACTAAAAAAGTATGAAGAACTAGAGAATTGTTTCATGCTTAGTACAGTTGGTAACTCAATACAAGAGGCTGCGTCAAAAGATTCCAATAATTGTATAAATTATATTAACCACTAAGAACAGTCAATATTTAATAGTAGTGTATCTATTCTACACACAGTTTCTAAGGACTGCGCTATGAACAGAGGCTTTGCACTCAAGTTGAGTGAAAAATTCCCCGACTTGAGAGAACATTGTAAGTTGCAAGTAGAAGGGAACAATCGTGATGGTAATACAATAAACCAAAACGAATTACAATACTTTGCTCCTAGCCTCGGACACCAACTCTTTAGTCTAATAACTAAAGAAAAACATAATAGTAAAATTACAATTGAAAGTATTGCAACCGCATCATTTGAACTGCGAAATATACTTCTAATGCAGAACATTAGATGCATAGCTCTGCCAAAAATTGCATGCGGATTAGACAAAAAGGACCGGTTTTAGAAATCTGCATTGCTATACAATGTATTTAATTCTTCACGATTTAAAATATATGACGATGTGAGTATTTCCGAAATTTTTCGAATGCCGTCCTCTAAACAAAACACTAATGAAAGCATCAAAAAGATATTTGGAATTGTAGGTGATGAATTTGTGAACACATGCAAAAACGATGCTGAAATATCAACTGACTTCTCAAATGATGCAAAAACTTTTTGCAAACCCAATAATACTGAACCATTCAACAAGTCCAGAACCACCAAACAAAATTTCGAATCACGAATTTTGAATGGCAGTATAGCCACCAGCAAGTGTTCGGTAAATTAAAAGCGAAATTTGCACACGATTTTTCCGTCGCTACCCCCAATCCAAAATATCCCTTTCATATACATGCTGACTCCTCCAACTTAGGGACTGGTAGTATATTAATACAACAGTTCCCCGAAGGGAAACGAATTGTTTCTGCAAACTCCCGTGTATTCGATAAAGCTGAACAAAAAAATGTCCCCAAAGCATAAAAAACTGTGCGGAAAAATATCCGCATTGAAAACTTACGAGTTCTACATTATAGGTTCATCCTATCCAATGTATCTGTTTTGTGATCACAGACCCATATGGTTCCTTTGGTCTCACTGAGGACAACTATCGCATAGATTCTTTAAGTATCAAGTTGTAATTACTAAATTTCAGAACCTAAAGATAGTATACACTGAAGGTAAAAACCTTGCTTTCCCCGACTTACTTAGAAGACAAGTCCCACAAAAAGAAGCGAGAGAGTTCCGAATTGAACAAACAGCAACCCCAAAGTACATTCGCTTCTACAAATTGGATTACAACCCGATAAATTATTCAAAACTTCACTGTGACGAAAAAAAGCACCTCCAAGTACTAGCTATCTGTTAATTGCACATATACCCGCACAGAAAAAGATATACTTAAAATAACTGACGAAGATTTTAGTATTAACGATGCAAGCGACGATATAGAACAGACATTTAGTGCAATATACAACATTGCTGGCTCGTTCAGCTACGGACAAAAAATAAATCAAATACTAAAAATGTCACTAGAAAATGTATCGACAGAAAGCCTGGACTATCATCCATGTGAAAAAACACCCGAAGAGGTACATGCAATAGACGACGGTCTAGATGATGAAGACTGGTTAGATTTACAAAAGGGAAAAATAGATATGTCTTTAATACAAAAACTAGAACAAGCGAACAAGGAATACAATCAACGTACGCACAAATGTGACATTGCAGAACCGACAACTCTACTTACAGAAGTAGTTAAATTATCTTGCAAAGACTTACTACTGAAGTTAACAGAATTTAATAAACAAGCTCAACCAGACACAGTAACATTTCTGCGCGAATAAATAAATGATACAATAGAGCATTGTAAACGACTACGTGCATACAAAAAAATATTTAACCTTCTACTACTCGAGGAACAGTATGACTTACAAAAAAAACAGACGAGAGCGGTTTATACGATACATTTGTGTTCCACTATAATTATTTATAAAATGCTTTGAGTTAGCACATAATAATCCGCTCAGTGGGCGTCGTGGAAACTGCTCACAAGGAAATGATCTGAACGAAGCACCTTTAGAACAGCGGGGAGAATTAGAAATAACCGCGTTTCATACTATACACATAGACCACAGTGGCCCATTTAGGCCTTGTAGCAACAAAAGAATTTTTGTCTAGTTATAATAGATAGTTGTTCTTGCTCTATAGAAATATATTAATCAAAAACCGCTAATGCACCAGAAACTGCTAAATTAATAGAAAAATACATTCCACGGTTCGGAATCCCCCAGCAAATAGTACATGACAACGGTACTGCATTTTTGAGTAATGATTTTGTGCACTGGTCGCACAAACTTGGAATTACAATAAAACCACAGACCTCATACTCATCTTGGTTGAATGGCAAGGTCGAAGTACAAAATAAGAAATTAGCAAATTAATTGCTAAATTTTATTAACGACACCGGATATAACTGGGCTAGTCTTACTAATGAATTTGCTTTTGCGCTAATACTACAATAAATTACAGTACAGGATAAACTCAGTACGAGATAATATTGGGTTTTAAACCACAAATTTCAATTTCCTCTAAGCTTGGCTTTGTACGTGATAACAGAAGGAATTGTATTTAAGATTATTGTAAAGACCTTCAATTACAAACTCACTGTGAAAACTTTTGAAAAATGAGAAGGTAGATAAGTTATTATAAAATTGATTTCTAGTACTCTACAACAACACGAGAATTAATTCCAAAAAAATATAGTAAAACATTTACTCGTTGTCGGCAAATTACACACAACGCACGCGAGTATAAAAACAGGTTTAAATTGGGTAAAGCACTAAAAATCGGTCGTAAATAAAAACAAAAAAATCACGTTAAAGGACTATAGAGTTAGATTCTGGACTCTACACTGTTACTCAGCAAACTACTAACACTGCATACGAATTTGTTCACGACTCAGCTGAACAAAAGAAAATAGTGCATAGAAATCAATTAGTAGAATACTTTCCAAAAGAACAAGAAATAGACAAGAAGGTACAGGACTAAAAAACTAATTATGACGATTCACAAGTCTACTATGATAGGTTCAACCAGTACTTAATTAACAACTATAATCATCAACAAATATTTGCTAATCCAGAAAATGTGCCTTGGCCTATTATTAACAACGCAAATAATCAGGCTGAACAAATAACATCACCACAACAAGTTGACTATTCAATTACTGTTCACACGTGCGAAGTGCGCCTAACAGCCCATATAAAGCAAATAATAGGGACAATGAAAGCACTGTACATATCAGTAATTTATTTCGCTCCCAAAGTAGTTCACAAAAAAATAAATCAAATTATCATACATTTAGCCACATCACTAGTTCAATTCCCACCCAGTAAAAGCGAAACCTAATCCTAGCCAAACTTATTCTGATGTCAGACCGCACAGATCTTAGTCTGAACCTAAACTCTATGGTTATACAATTCCATTAGTTTTAATTCCCAAAGTTCAAAAGAAATATTTCTTTTATGCAATTTTTTATTAAAATATCCGAAAACTACAAAAACAAAATATACAATTAAGTTAAATATTTAAAAATTACAAAAATTATAATAATCGAGCCCTTGCAACTTTTATTAGTTTAATGAATTGTCGCGTTAGAGTCAAGTCTCTAAAGAGAAGCCCTCATCCCAGAACAGCAGCCAAACTATATATTTGCTGAGCGGATCTTGCTGTCTTAGGGTTCCACCACACCCACCAAATCTCAAATACATAATTCATCGTTGCTTCATGGCACTCAGGGTTCGGTGCTGCTAGCTTCAAAAATTTTTTAGATATACCCCACTATATTCCTAAAATAATTATAGATTAGAAAATTTACCTCTTCCCCAAACAAAATTTTTGGGTAGCAGGACATATATTAGCAAATTATTATGTTCGTATCTTTTTTGTTTAAACAATATTCCTGCGCAACTCGCAGCGAATCAAACTCCTCATCAGAGAGGACAAATTGAGTAGATATATATTGTTCAGAGAGGAATAATTTCATCACTTTGGCATCTAATACCAAATCTAAGCGCTCGTAGGGAAAGTCATTTGTCTCCTTAAACAGGTATAAAACAATTTTGTGCGTTATTATTAGAGTTGGACTAGTATTTTACTCAGAAAAATTCTCTACTTATAAGAAATTTCATTATTTTCTAACCAGTGAATTTCATTGTTCACTCTGTTTTGCCGGACAACCCTCTGTTATCCAATCAGCATTCAATATTTCGCCAGTTGCGCGAAAAATAATCCGCACTCAATGCCTTATCTTAAATAAGTAAATCAAAATTCAATAATCCCTCCTTCCAAATGACAAATTGCCGTTGCCTCAAGATCAGAGATTGGTATTTAGCCATCCACACAGGCGGACAAATTGCGATTGAGAACATTATAAAGTCTCAACTAAACTAAACCTATTCATTCTTCTGAATCTTTCAGCCACATTTCCAAACCACATTCACTCTGAAATTCATTTTAAAAAATAAATGCAGAAATTGAATCTTTGTTCCTCGAGGATTGAGAGGTAATAGAAACCAAAAATCCAAGAGGGAATTTCAATAAGGTAAGCCTTCTTTTTATTTTTCTGTTTCTGCTTTGTAGAAACGAACATATAGATAATATCACAAAATTTTTTATAACTATAATTTTAGTTTTATCTATATCCCGTGCAAATTTTGAAGATCTCAAAATTTTCAGATCGAATTGAGCCTCAGATTTAGAAGCCGCTAAGCGTGCCTTATATTTAAAACTGCAACATCTTAAAAGTCGCTCACTATGATTGTTCACTCATGGACTCTAACAAAATTTATTCACTAAACAAAGTCGCTCCTTGTAAAATTGAACCGTAAAACGTTGAAATATCAAAAGTAAAAGGAAAAATTTTTAACAGTTTTTTTAGAAGCAAACTAGAAGTTTTATGTGGAGAGGAAGGCACCAAAGCATTAGGTGGAATTGCGGCGTATTCGACGCTAGTGGGATTGATGCAAAACGTAGTACAATAACCACAGACGAAGATTTAACCCAAGATCAGTGTAGGCAGGCTAGATTAACTAATAAGTTCAACTAAAATTTTGGAATAAAAATTCCGTTTAAATTAATTATAAGAACAAATTACATAAAAATTCCAGTTCAAATATTGGAGAAAAATGAATGTGACAATTCTGGCTGGATAATTTACGATAAATTTGAAATGTATATGCAGAATACTACTTTAAATGTTAACCTGCGGGGAGGATCAGCAAAATATTCCCCTGCCTTGCACACAGAAGGCGGTTGTCAAAGCACTTCAACCGAACCCCATGCTTACACTTGGGAGAAACAAGATAATTGCTTCTTCTCTATAAAAGAACAATTTGAAGGCAAAATTTTAAAAATAGGATATAGTTATTACATGTCTAGAGCGTCAGAAAAAGAATTATGTCGAGTGTACAATAAGCCTCAATCGATATGCAATAGCAATAATATAGTTTATCCGTCGCCATATGACACACTATACGTTGAATTTACAGGCGGATTCAATTTGAATACAGGAGAGGCACTCAAGTTTCTACCTACTGTAAATAGAATTACTAAACTCCCAAACATTTCACTAAGTTCGCTTATTATCTCAAGAACAGAGATAGATTATGGGGCGCACTTAATTACTAAATTTGACTACTATCAGTACAATAATTTCCGAAAGCTACAACTCTCTGAAATAAATTCGCTACAGCAAATTTGACGTTCACTGAAGAATACACAACTTGATTATTTGCGTCTGAGCCCTAGGCTGGCTGGTTTTCTGTTAACTAACTTTTCTGTTAATATTTATCTATGTTTCTGGTGACAAATAGCAATGTAGCCTGGCTCTGTCACTGTCCGAAGTATTGTTCGCCTTTCCAAGTAATGGATACTTGTTATGATAGAACACCTGAGTTTGTATAAAAATAAAGTTCGCTTTATCGATCCGGTTTGCAGGCAAACTTTTACTACTGCTAAAAAACAACCATGTAACAACAAGCAAAAGAATTTTTCTCAATTAGATGTTAAAAATGATAACTTTTGGATCAAATTAACTCCAGGTAAAGCACAAGTCACTGGGCCAGCATTATTTGCACCCAGAAATCAGAAAAATAAATTGGTTTCAAGGAAATTAAAAAACGAACAGGAAGTTTTTTTCATGTAAAACAAGACTTGATTGCATTTTGGAATAATTTAACTTCAAATTCCGAAATGAATGACGCAGTACACGCATTTGCTCGTGAATTAGTTTAGATTCAACGTAACAAGCCAGCCTAGTGGTTATAGCAACTACTACAATACAAAAAAAGCAATATTTTAAGATTCTCTAATCTCGTCACAGTTCTTAAATAACTGGTATATAAAACCCTTCGGCCGAGTACACAATTACTTAGAGCAATGCCGAATTTATTTTGCTATAATACTTTTTTTCAAATATGTAATTGACATTGTAGTTTACGTCATACGAGCGCTATAAATACATAAAATTACAGGAGCCTCAGTGAGTTTCGGAAAGGTTTTACTACCAGCTACTTTTAATATACTCTTTCAGTTATAGGGACTTCGATATTTCGTCCTGAAGAAGAAAGAGACGTTTCGGAAAATTTAGTACAAACGACAACTTATAAAGAGCCGACTAAAAACATATACCCATGAGTACAGAGTGAGCTACAAATAATAAGACAAGAAAGAGAAAATCAATCAAATAGTGATGATTTCCCCACCTCCCCAGTGTATTTATAGAATTAAATAATTACACCTATTTATAACTTATATTTAGCATTTTAGACAACCAATACAGACGACGACTTCCTCCTCCCGGCCATTGAGGAGTTGCTAGACACACAGCCCACATCAGAGATGCCGATTGACATAATCCAGCCCCACTTATTTACAGCTGAGGAACAAGAAATAGATGATCAACAGCATATCCAGAAACAACAAATCCACCACCAACAACAACAACAAGGCCCCCACAGCTCCAACCCCAAACTGCGAGGTTCCTACCAAAACCACTGACGGTACAAGATAAGATACACCGACAGATCAAAACTGAGGTGCTGGTATCTAAATCCGAATTTAAGAGGACACCCGAAATTTTATATGAGCCTTCACTACAAACTAATTTTGTTTATTCCATTTCATCTTCTGACAGCAAATTTAGAGAACTCTGGAACTCGAGAGCGCGACATAAATTACCAGCTCCAGCAGCGCAACAAAAGCCTGCTAAGACAAATGCGAGATTATCATTATCGCAATGGCGATTTTTGCAACCAGGAAATGTTTCCCACACTATAGCCCGGAGGAGAGTCACCAAAAGCCGTTATTTATTTAATTTTTATGAATGTTGTATGTAAAGTTTTATACATTTAACCTTATATTTGAGCTTTAATACTTTTTGTAAATTCTTTTTAATGTAGTTGTTTCGTTTTATCATCATTAGGGACCGCGTCGGGATGTACAAGTTAATTCTTACGTAAAATAATTACCTTAACTAAGCTAAGTATTCAATTTACATCATTCTAAAAATAGAATGACGCAATTAGATGAACCATTCAGGTTTTGTAAAATGTCCATTAAACTTTTTACCGTTGTAGATTTTTCTGTTTAGTTAGCAGCAACGGAGTTGTTCCCTTACAGAAAGTATTTATGCCAAAGCAAAAAGTACAACGATTGAGAAAGTGAGAAATTAAGACATGATAAAGTGATAAATCACGAAATAAATTTTCTGAAGTTGAGAAATAATTCTAACTCAAATTGCTAACTTTTTCTCAATTATAACGAATAAGAAATAGTTAGAGATAATTTTCAAGCCAGGACATTGTTCATAGAAGAATAACAGGTTACTGATAAAATTATAAGTTAGCAAAGTTTTCTCTAACCTTCTCGGTCCTTGTCCTTATAAAGTTAAGTTTTTTAATCTTAGTTAAATTATATAACCTTCAAGTTGTGACTTAAACTATATCTATGATAAATTTTTATAAATCTTATATTTAAATTATAACCCAAGTAGTTAGCCGGATTTAATTGTTTAAATCCTTAAACAATTTTATGAGACTTATCAGCCTTAGAAAGTTAGCATATACTAAGGGTACGACCAACGAGTCAGAAGTTTAAACCCTCACAACCCCTAACCTCTAGCATACCATCCCAGAAAAAAGTGCCCCCTGATTAGACCGACCCAGACTGGGTAGCCTTCTGATAAAACTATAAAGCGCTCGAAGCTCCGTGTGCAATAAAAGTCTATCGAAAGTCTGCCCTTATCAGAATATGGTGCGCTCGAAAGTCACCCCTGATCAGACTAGTGTGAGCTCGAAGTCACCTCTGATCAGACTGAAGTGCACTTGAAATTTCCTGTGATCAGACTAAAGTGCGCTTGCAGCTGACTCTGATCAGAACAATGTGCGTTCTAAATGGTCTGATTAGAGAATGGATTTTAACATGAACAAATCTCTCATTTTTACAATCATCTCATTTCAGAAGAATTGATGTTTCTAGTAATAATTTCAATTAGTGAAAAGGCAATTCTAAAAGTATTGCTAAATAAAAGAAAACCCAAGTCCCGAGAACACAATTTATTGAATATGTCATTAATTATTGTTTTTGTCTGAATAGATGAAGTTAGACTACCTTGCATAATAAGGTCTCGATCTACAATTTTAAAAAAAAAGATCGCAGTTGCTGTTGCTATCAGCTGGATGCCTTGTTTCTGATCAACCCATCAGATTCTCGATGAATTTCTGATCGGAATGCGGCTGTTTTGATTACTCTCGGCAGAGACATCTGTCAGTAGAAACAAAAATTTTGAAAAAATTTCGGTTGAAGGGGCCCTAATCGGCATCTAATCAGCTTAGTGTGCGCTCAAAAACACCCTCTAGACATTCCAATACCGAAATGACCTCTGATCAGACAAGTTCCAGACCACTGTCCAGACAAAAAAGCGCTCGAAGCTTTCTCCAGACAAAGTAATTCGAGCGTACCAGGACAAGCGTTCGCTCGAACATGGTTTGATCAGCGGTCACTTCGATCTAGCTAAATTGACCTGGTTTTCACAAACACACACACACACACACAACCACCCACACAATCACACACACGCAACTACCCCACACCTACAAACACAAAGCCATACCAACACACACACACACCACACCGCACAAACAACAGACACACCACACCCACAGAAACGCACACACAAACAGACCAACACACAAAAACACGACAAATGCAAACAAACACACATACGCAACACACACCACACATATAACCACACTCAGAAGCATCTACACACAAACACACACACACACACACACAGACATACTTACACTAAGGCACACAGAGAGAGAGACCACACATCCACATACGCACACACACACGCAAACATACACACAACACAAACATACACCTCACACATACAACGACACAAAAAAACACACACAGAGACCCACAAACACACGCACACACACACACACACACGCACACAACATATGCACACACACACACAAACACTTACACACACACGCCACAAACACACAAACACTTACACACGTGAAACATATTCATAACATGTACACACACTAAAAACACGCCAAACGCACGCAGACACACACACAAACCACACGCACACACACACACACACGCACCACAAAAACCACACACAGAAAACACACAAAAGACGCATACCACCCTTGCACACCACAACACACACACACACAAACATACAAAAAACACACAGACACACCAACACACAATCAGAGAGAGAGAGAGAGAGAGAGAGAGGGAGGGAGAGAGAGGGATAAAGATAGATAGAGAGAGAGACAAACACTTACAAATAAACAATTTTATACACACACGATACAAACACACAGATCGCACTCAGATACATAAAGAAACACACACAGGACACAAACAGACAAACACAGACAACCACAGTCACATCCACACACACACGATCACACAGATACACACACATCACACACACACCATACACACAAACATACGCTCAAACAGACCAACGCACACAAACATTCACACTGAGGCACAAACACACTTAAGCACACACTCACGCACACGCACCACACAAATAAACACAATCAGATGCATCGACAAACAAACATACAGACACACAAACTGACATACTCACACTTCCGCACACACATAGAGAAAACTCACACAAACATACACCCACACAGAAATACACCACTCACATACACACAAAGACACACAAGGATACACAAAGACACACACAGACACCCACAAACACACCAACACCCAGAGACACACCCACCCACACACACACACACAAAACACGCACCCATACATACAGGCAAACTCTCGCACACACAGAGACACAAACACAGAGAGAAAGACACACGCGCACAGCGCATACCAACACAGAATACACAGCGATGCCCACACAAAAACACCCACAATTACACACACATACACCACACACACCACACCCACAAGCACAAACACGCAGACAACAAGCAAACCACACTTAAACACCATAGCACAAATATACACAAAACAACACACAGACACACCAACACACAAACACAACGAAAAATAGAGAGAGAGAATAACACTTACAAACAAACAATTACATACACACACGAGACACACATACACACCGCATTCAGACACAAAAGGAAACATGCACAGACACACACACACACACACACACACACACATTCGCACAGACAAACCACTCTCACACACAACACTCACAACACACCACACTAAGGCAGACACTTAGACGCATCCACACACAAAACACACACAACAGAAACACGCAACACAATTACCACTTACATACTACACACACGCACACACACACACTACACACATACGCGCAAACACACTCAAAACACGAAAACAGCACAAACAGACACGCATAGACACCCACAGGCACCCGCACACACAAACACACTCAAACACCATTTACACCACACACACAGACCACACACAGTGAACACGCATACCACTCTTATACAACACACAAACACAAATAACACACAGACACACCACACACGCACACGCACATACTCACTTACTCACAAACGCACCATACACAGAAAGAAAAACAAACACGCAAGCCACACACGCAACCACATGCAGCACACTCACGCACACCATACGAACACACCACTCACACCACATACACACTGACACAGAAATACATACATAGGGACACAAATTCACACTCTTACACACGCAACACACTCAGACACACAGACAACGCGCACGCACACACAACGAGCACACTCAACCAAACACACACCCACACGGACGCATCAGCACACATAATTACACACACACGACACAAACACACAGCAAACACAAACACAGAGACACCCCAATTGCTCAGATGCACACGCACAAACACACACATACACAACCACAAAGACACACACAAACAACACAAACTCACACCACACAAACGGACCTACAGAGACAGACACACAGAAACGCCAACACACACAAACACACACCAGTACACACAGACACAACACACATACCAAAAACAAATCAAACACGCAAACACGCACAAACCTACGCACACACAAACACACTCACGCAAACACATCCATAGCCACACATGCATGCACTTACAAACAAACCATACACAACACAACACTCACACCACACGCAGACACAGACACACACACTCAGACACGCAAACAGACACCAACACACACAAACACACACAGCACACAAACATACAGACGCATCACAAACAACACACACACACGCACACACACCAGATGCTCGTGAGTACACACACAAACATACCGACACAATCACACAAACACACACAAAACACACACTCACTTCACACAGACAGACTGAAAGAGACAGACACACAGACATGCCAACACACAGACACATACACGCATACAAAACACACGCACTACATACACACACACACACAACATACACACATACCTACGCACATGCAAATACACACACCACACACACACACACACACACCACACATACGCCCACACACCTACGCATATGCACACACGTACACTTACGCATACCCATACACACACAAACACACGCCCGTACTCAAAGGCACATACAAACACACACAATCACACAAACAGACGCAGAAAAAACACTCACACCACACAAACAGACTTACAGAGACAGGCACACAGGCACGTCAACACACAGACATATACACGCACACAAAACACAAACCACACATACGCACACGCAACTACGCACATGCAAACACGAGCCACACAAGTACGCCTTTACACTCAAACAACACTCAACAAAACACACACAAACAGAGAGATAGACATAGACATACATACACACACACGCAGACACACACTTGCCCACACACCACGCACTCACACGCATACTCAAACGCCACAAACGCAACCACAAAAAACACGCAAACACCACACAAACCACAAACAAAGATACATACACAGACTGACACACAGACACACCCAAAAAGACACTAGCACTCACATACATAACCGCGCAAGCACACACGCACACATACAAGCACTCACGTACACAAACCCACACACAAACACACATACACAAAACAAAAACACCAGAAACGGGGACAAAAACAACAAAACACACACACACACTTGCACACGCCACACTCACAGACACACAGGTAAAAACTGATACAAACACACACACGAACACACACAATCAAACGCGTACAATTACACCAGACACAAAAGATCATACAATCTCACAAACACACACACACGTGAACACACACACACGGCCACACAACTCACCCACACCACAACCACAGAGACACACACAGAGACACATTCCTCGCTCGCAAACACACCAAACACACACACAAACCACTCACATACACAAAAACGCACTCACACATGCACGCACACACGCACACACCAAACAAACCACACACCAACACACAGACAAGAAACACACAAGCACACGTCACACACGCACACACACACACACACACAGAAACACACCCACACCACACAAACGCAGACAAGACGCACTCTTACACACACTACAGACCACACAGAGAGAGACACACAAATAAAGACACAAGCACACACAAACCGACCCACAACACACACATACACACACAAAACACACTGGCACACTCACACACATACAGAAAACACCATTTAGAACACACACACTTACACACGCAAACAAAACACACACCCATACTATCACACAGAGAGAGATAGAGACGCACACTCAAAGACACAAACACCCTTACAGACACACCACACACACAACACACCACACGCACACACCACACACACTCAGAGAGACTCAGAGACACACAAACAAAAACATCCTCTCTCACACAAACGAAAACGCGCTATCATACAGATACACACACTCGTACATACTTCCACAAACAAATACATACGCAACACAAAAACGCCACAAATGTAGACACACACAGACACACACGCACGGCCATATCTTCACAGACACTTACAAAAACACACAATTAAACACGTACACACCACACAGCCACACACACACACACACTCATACAGACACACAAGCACACAACACACACACACACCACACATACTCAGAGAGACTCAGAGACACACAAACAAAAACATCCTCTCTCACACAAACGAAAACGCGAGCACACAATCGCACACAACATACAAACCATACACGCACAAACAAGCGAACACAACACACACAACACACCACACGCACATCCCACACACACTCAGAAAGACTCAGAGACACACAAACAAAAACATCCTCTCTCACATAAATCAAAACGCGCTATCATACAGATACACACACTCGTACATACTTCCACAAACAAATACATACGCAACACAAAAACGCCACAAATGTAGACACACACAGAGACACACGCACGGCCATATCTTCACAAACACTTACAAAAACACACAATTAAACACGTACACACCACACAGCCACACACACACACACTCATACAGACACACAAACACACAACACACACACACACCACACATACTCAGAGAGACTCAGAGACACACAAACAAAAACATCTTCTCTCACACAAACGAAAACGCGAGCACACAATCGCACACAACATACAAACCATACACGTACAAACAAGCGAAAACAACACACACAACACACCACACACACACACACAAAATACACAAAACACTCATACCTACGCACATACAAACAAAAACACACGCACAAACTTAACACCTCACTCGCACACGCCAGCTCACACACACAAATAACCACACACACACAGACACTTGAAAACACACAGAAGGATTCACACCTACAACTATATCGAAACACACGCACACGTACACACACACAAACACACGCGCAAACGCACATATACATACACAAACACACACACGCTTACATAAACACAGACAACACACACAACACAAACACACTTACACACACAGGACACAGAGACTAACAAAAAGCATAAACACTCACACCTCATGCACAACAAACAAACAGACACACACACACACACCAACTGACAAACAAAGACATACACAACGCCAGACAAACCCATACACACAGAGCATGATAAATACACAGACAGACACGGACAGACAGATAGACAAACAGCTTACACATCAAACACCAAAAACTCAAATGCGCAAGCATAAACATATACACACACGCTCGCATATCCACACCCACAAACACGCCACACGCACACACACGTTTACAAAAACACGCACACACTCACACACACACACAAACACGCACAGACCTAAAACCATACCTACCTACATAGGCACCAATACACACATGCATACACTTACATACACACACACCGAACACACCCACACAATGCTAACACACACACATAGCACATACAAAGAATCACGCAGACACAGACTCAGCAAGAAACACAGAAAAACACACAGACACAACCCTCACGAACTCAGATACACGTACACAAAGACGCACACGCAGGCATACAAACAAACAAATACAAATACCTTCACACGCAAAACACAAAAAACAGACTTAGACACTCAAACACCACATAAACACATACCACACACCCAGACACACACAGACAAACCCTCACCCATACATACACACAAACATGTACACAGACGCAAATCATACACACTGTACTCACGCAACACAAACACCACCAGACACAAAGAACATACATATAAAGGACATACAATCAACATACAACACACACACAACAAACACACACACAAAACACGCACACAATACATACAAATTGAAAGAAAGAAGTTCCTAACCACAAACACACACCTACACACGCATAAACGCACACACACGCACACATACATCACACACACTTACAAGAACACACATGCACTTAACACACACACACACATAACACGCACATAAGACACACATAGACACAAGCACAGCAAAACTCAAACTTTCCAGCACACACATTCACTCAAACACACTCACACAACAGATACACAAACGCATTACACACACAGATACACACACACACGAAACGCAGTCACAACAAACCCAATGCCCATACACACATCATGCGCACACTCCACACAAGAATGCACACACAAAAACAAACACACACACACACCACAACACACCCAGACACACGTAAACACACGCACACAGCCATACCCATACACTCACACAAACACATACACAACACACACACACACAAACACACACAGAGACACAACTTCACTCACACACAAGCACACGCACAAGTTATACACACACAACCACACATACGCAGACACTCGCACAGACACACCCTCACAACTGCAAACAAACAAACACACAAATCACACACACCACACACAAACAAAACTCACACTCAATCAAACACGCACGCACAGAGAAACAGACAGACCCGCGTAAACACACACACACAGCCATACCCACACACTCACACAAACATATACACAACACACACACATCAAACACATACACACACAAACACCCACAGAGACACACCTTCACACACGCACACAAGCACACGCACAAGTAAAACACACACAACCACTCATACACAGACACTCGCAGACACACCCTCACAACTGCAAACAAACACACACATACATCACACACACCACACACAAAAAAACACACACTCAATCACACGCACACACACGCACACACATGCACTCATAAACACACGCCCACCCATGCGTACATGCACACAAATACACACACAAAGCCATACAAATCAAATTTACACACACACACAGACACCATGAGAAAGGTGCAAGATTGATGACAATTTGCAGTCCCCGGTGAGACAGTGAGAAGAGATGACTACCATTTATGGTCTGACAAGATTTTTGCAAATGTTGATTGTCTTCCAAGATCTGCTAAATTTCTTGCAACAGATGTTTTTCTTGTAAGATACTGCATGATGAATGTTATCTTATAAGATTATTGCAAGTTCGTTCCGTTTGAGTTGCCATACCCGCAAACCCTCACAAACACACACACCTAACACACACACAGACACACACACAAGTCATACACAAACAACCACACACACAATCGACACAGACAAACACAGAGACACACCGTCACACCAACAAAGGCACACACACACACAAAAATATCACGCACTTCACACACAAACAACACACACACACACCCACACACAAAAGCACAGAAAAACGCGCACATGCACACACATACACACACAAAGCCATATCAACACACAACACACACCAACACATACACGCACACACACACACACACACAACTATCGCACACACAGAAAGGTCAAAATGTCCGCTTTTCACATATGTAGACACCACGAAAAAGGTGCAACATTGATGTCAATTTGTAATCCCGGGAAGGACGAGATGGCTATCATATCTCACAAGATTCTTGCAAAAAAGATCATTTTGAAAGGTCTGCAAAATTTTTTGGCAACAGATGTTTTGTTTTCCTTGTAAGATCTTGCGAAATGAATGGTTATCATATAAGATTCTTGCAGGTTTGTTCCGATTGAGTTCCATTTTCATTGGTTCGTGTGAATTACAAAAACAGACACATGCATACACAAACAGACATCCAAACCCATACACTCACAAAAACACATATACCTAACACATATCATATAGAAAGACACACACATACAACCACACAGACACAACTTAACACCTAAAAACACACAAACACACACACACACAAACAAACACACAAGTAATTAAAAAACAACCACTCACACAATACGCAAATATACATCACACACACAGACACATACACAGAGACAACCACAGAGACACACCCTCACACCTACAAGCATACATACACAAACCAAAACAACAAACGCACACAACCACAAAAACACACACACTCAATCACACGCACAGACACACGCACACACACAACAATCGCGCGCGCGCACACACACGCAAAAATGGCCTGTTTTCCAATTTGTGGACACCATGAAAAAAGCGCAACGTCGATGTCAATTTGAAGTCCCGGGCGAGACAAGACAGCTATCATGTAAGATCTCGCAAGATTCTTTCAAAAGATGGATATCGTGTAGAATCTGCTAAATTTCTTGCAACAGGTGTTTTCCTGTAAGATCTTGCAAGATAAATGATTATCTGGTAAGATTCTTGATTCCTGCAAGGTCTTTCCGGTTGAGTTGTGTTCCCATTGGTTCGTTCGTGTGAATTCCACACTCAGACTCACGCACACACACAGACAGGCAGCCATACCCACACACTCACGCAAACAGACACAAAACACACACATTACGCTCAGACACACTGTCACATACACCAACACAGACACACCTTCACACAAACAAACACACACACACAAGTAATACACACACAACCACACTCACACATCACACACACCACACACACAGAGACAAATACACAACCACCCACACAATCACACACACACGCACCTACACGTGCGCACACGCACAAACCTACACACAGAAAACCATACCAACGCACATACACACACCAGCACACACACACACGCGCGCACACACACAAGCACACACGCACGCACACACACAGCACTTGCTAAATTTCTTACAACAGAACTTACTTGTTTTCCTTGTAGGATTCGTGCAAGTTGCATTCCCTATAAGATCCGGCTGAGTTGCATTCCGGTTGGTTCGTTCATGTGAATTAATTTGCCTTCATTTCATTAGAAACTATAAAAAAGGGTTGCGCTTACTTGAGTGATCTTTATGCATTTATATATTTGAAAATTGATAAGGAAGATAAAAAACTCACCTTTTCTCCTGTTAATATTTTTAATATTTACTTTTGGCTTAATGCCAGAAGTACGACTTCCGAAAATGGGAATCAAATAATTATTTTTTAAATACTATTATTTTGATTGTGCTGTTCTGAACAAAATGCTTAATTAATAGTTATTAATTAGGCTTTATGTTTATGGCACTCAATGTGGATGAACATAATGAAAAAATTATATTCTTTCTTTTATTATTGCCGGCTTCAATGTATTTGTTATAATAAAGTGCAATTTTTTGGTTTTATGTTTTGCACTACCAAAACCAAAATGCACAGCGTTTTGTTATATGTTGATTTTTTCCAAATTTTTTCATGTCTTGCCAGAAGTTTGAGCAGAATTGTTAACTTGTAAGAATATTGTAAGACGAATGCTTATCTTGCAAGAATCTTGTAAGACGAATGTTTATCGTGTAAGAATCTTGTAAGACGAATGCTTATTTTGTACGAGTCTGTCAGAATCTTACAAGATCTTACAAGATAAACATCCCTAGTTTTCTCGGGGTAACACTAGATACAAGAATGACAATTATGACCTTGTTTTTGTTGTGGCAGGTCTTCATTTCATCTCTGGAGACACAAAGAGGTCTCCTGTCTATACCTTCACAATCGGCAATGAAAAGACGCTTCTGGTTTTTGAAGTATCTCACACATTTTGAACCGTTAATCACGTCATCTCGTGTTGGCTTTTCTCCTCTCCAAAAATTGTCATCGTTGCTTAAACAGGGAATTAGTTATTGACACCCTAGTCGACTCAAGATGCTAATCTTGAAATAATCTTGTAAAAATAAGTTAATTTTGCGAGATCTTGCAAGATGATGCAAATTTGCTACAATATTGTAAGAATTAATATTGTAAGAAAAACTTTCGAAAAATTGATAACCTTTCAAGATATCGCAAGGAAATCATGCGAACCAAAATGCAACACACCGTGAAAAAATTACAAAAAGCAGAAATGAGTACGATTAAAAGCATAGCGCGTGCGTTTTGAATTGTAGTTCAGACACCTGCTTTTAAAACACTAATGGTTAAAAACGGCAAGTTAATTTGAGCTCTGGGACACTTGATACTGACAGTAGGCTAAATTTGTCAAGTTTGGGTTCCAATAAAATCTATAGATCTACGGATAAGCAGTCTGTTAAGTTCGACTGAGCAGTCTTTAAAGTTCGGCTGAGCAGTCTGTAAAGTTCGGCTGAGCAGAAATTGCTCAGACTGTAAAAATCATCTGCTCAGATTTAATTCAGAGTAACATTTTTTGTTCTGTATTTTTACCATGATCAGCGTAAAAAATGACATGAACATTGTATTGTTCAGGGTAAAATTGCAGAATTGAAATACTATGATACCATGCGTTACTTTGTTACCATGATACGGGTACCTCAACAAAAAAAAAATACTTTAAATAAAATTTGGCTTTCGTGGCCCCACGCTATCTCATGATAACACTTCAGTGAGCCAAATTGGTGCTATTTCGTTAACCGCATGTAAGTTATGTGGCTGTTTTCTAATGGCGTAAAAAGTATCCATGTGAGTGAATTGGTGCTTAATTAGCCTATTTACGAAGTGTAGTTGCCTTCTTGCTACCCGAAATTACAAGTCAAAGTGTAGCCCTCTTCGAGCAGCGCAAAACAAGAGTATCGGTACAAACTAGTGCTGGCTCAGTAAATTACAAATATTTTTCTCATCATTATGCCCAGGTGAACACCCATAGTATCTTTTCAGACAACAAGAGTTAAATCAATATATATAATCACAGAAAAAAGCAACAAAATTATTAAACTCAAATATTTTCAAGATTTTAATTTTGATTAAGAACGAAGACGAGCTATAGATGGTGATAGCGGTGCGGTAGCCGGCAGTCACAGCCGAAGGTGATATATTTGTTTCGACCCACTTTAGTGGGGGAGGGACTATATAATCAAAGGAGTTTTTTTTGTTCAGACAATTTTGGCCGATCGATATAATCATCTTAGAGAGTTGTGAGTGGTATCATTGAAAAGCCCTTCCAGCGTAGAATATGGAGTTAAAAAGATTTTTCGATTTTCGATTATTTAAAGGGAGTTATCAAAGTTTCAAGTTTTGTGAATAGCAGACGATATTATCTTGTTTTACATCACATTTTCGGTAACTTTTTTCAAATTTTCCTTATTTTTTGGTAAAATATGTTAAAATTATTAATGGCGGTGTTATTTATTTTATCTCTACAGATAGGGTAGGGTTGCTAAATTGTTCGATTCGTGTTTTTGACTAGTATTAATACCACAATTTTTACAAAAATCAGATTTTTTTGTCAAAAATGGGAGCAAATACGCTTTTTTAGCCCACTTTCTTCAAATTTGATGAAAGTGGACACCGCTCACACTGTTCATGAGCTCAAAAAGATCATTTCTTCTCCCACGGCTTTAAGAGTCTTCTGAAATTGTAATATTGAGAGTTTTTGGCCATTTTAAACTCGATAATTATACAAAATTCATGATTTTTTGAATCTACTGAAAAGTTGTTGAAAAATTGATCTGTTTTGCAACCAATTGAACAAATGAGTGTATTCTTAGCCGCACAACAATATCGGTGCTGATCTTGATCTCACCATGAATCCTTACGGTTAAAAGTAAGATTTTAATGGGGCTCTGACTTATTAAATGTTAACCTGGACAACATCGTTTTCAGTTGTTTTCTAATGTCTCATTTGACTTGTGAATTCATTTGTTTTAAGAAAATATTGTTGAATTTTCGAACTTTTCAACTAATTTATTTTAATTTTGTCAACTCTAGGAGAAGTCTCAGTAAAAACAGAAAACAAGTTTCTTCTGAGTTATAAATTATTGTTTTTAACGGTTTAATAGTTAACTGAAGGTTTCATGGTTTTGATACTTCCAATTTTCATTTTTTTTTGCATTTTGAGCATATTGAATATTTGAATATTTTCCAAGTTCTTTTTGTTTCCTTCCGGATTATCACTATATTGACCAGTCCAACTGAATGACAGGATGAATGTAATCAATACACAAGCGTTGAGAAAAAGCGTATCTAAAAACTTATTTGTTTTTGTTGAATATTTTATGCTTTTTGGCTGAGACAGTTCTCTCGCAAAAGTTAAGTTAATTGTTTTTTACTTTTGCCTACGTTTGTCTTCCTCGTTGTTGTTGTACGACTTATACAGGATAATTATTGTTCTCAATAATATCACAAGGACGTATAAATGAAACTTTTCAAAGACTTTAATTTATGGCTACTTGTTTTAATGACTTTCGAATTAACTTTTTAAAAAAATTTTTTAGCTGTCTCTTTTGCTTTTATTTTTATTATCACATAATTAATCTCACTAAAAAATCTGAACTACTTTTTTTTAATTTAAATGTTTTCTCTTGATTGGTTTTATGTTTTGATTGATGGTTTCGACCGCTAATTTCTGTACAGTTAAAACTTTGGGTCTCTTTTTTGCGATTTCTACATAGTTTTTTCATTAGGAAGACCCGTTAATGTTAAAATGAGAAGCAAATGATGATTGACAGTTCTTGCAGATAACAACCTAATATTATAATGCCTTGAACACTGTGATGTTGTAAAATTGTTTGAAGTTTGGGCTTCTGCCTTTATTTGTTTTTTTATATTTTAGTCTTGTGACTAAGTCTCCTTAATAACCAGCGCAATTGGTTTCTTGAGGTGTTGCATCCTAATTTACCATTTCGTTGAAATCCTATGTTTAAAAACATTCTTGGATTTTTTTCGAGCGTCCACTTTTTTTAAATCAGTCTTTGGTCGCTTTGTAGTTTAGTCTCTGTAAAGACAGATAAGAACGCGTTTTAAATTTTTATCGTTAAATCAGTTTTAATTGTGTTTCCTTCTTTGCTTTGTTACTACTCTTTCGAAGAGGTTTCATAAAATGTTTGATTTTTTAAATATATTTGTACAGTCTAAAGGATTTTTTTCTTATTAATTTATAAAATTAATGGTAGGTTCCATTGGCTTTGAAATAATGCGCAATTGGAAAGTTTTGATAGTCTTAGTGATAAATTTATGGTTTTAACGGATTCGTTGCCATTTTTTTGCAATGTTTACTTGAGCTTTTTCATAATGCCTGTGTTTTTCTTTTTTTAGTATGACGTATGCTGTATAATGACAGGCCTCAATTGCTTTCTATGATGATGTAAATGAACATTTTAGCGTTTTCAGTTAAAATGTAATGATATCAATCACGTTGCTATATATTGTTCATAGAAATGAAAACGTATTTTGAACTTCCCAAATCTTTGCTCTTTTTTCGACCTGTTACCCAGTCACATTAAGAACAGGTTTTATTTTGTTTTTTTAAGGTTTTATCTGATGCCAGTTTGATTTTGTTGGTTTGTTTTTAATATAATCATCGACTTTGGTTGTAATTAATTATTGTTATTTGGTTTTTATTATAGTATTTTCTAGTAGTCCTATTAACAACAGGTTCCATCGGCCCTCTAACGTGGCTTTATAGTATCACATTTGTGGTATATTTAACGATGTGTATGTTTTTGAAAGTTTTTGCTTTCATTTGGTAGTCAATTAAGCCAAGAGTGTGGATGAGCGAGGTCGGAACATTATGTGCGTACCGAAATTACCGAGCCTCCTTGCTTATTGTATGCCTTTTTACTTTGGCAAAAGCTTCTTTGGACGCAGTTTGGTAGGGCGGACGTCCTCGTTGTTGCTGGGACGAGAATGTTTGGATGCCGTTTGGTGTGGAAAATGATGTTTTTGGAGGCCGTTTGAGCGTGTTGTAACTGGTCGCCATTTGATTTGGCGAAGGTTCAACACATATGTGTTCAAACAGAAGAAAACAGACAGTTGCAAATCAGACTAAAATATTATTTGTCGCAATCATTGTCGACAGTTATAAACAAGGGGATCTCCTTCAATGATTTTGCTTCGCGGATTTAATTTCGAGCCCATAATTAAAAGAGTACAAATTGGTTCGTTTTTGGTGAACCAATGGTATGTGCAGCAATTGGGAGCATTTTTAATGTGGTGAATGCTGTTCAGTAGCCGCCCGGGTCGAGAAAATTTCCAAAAATTATGTAAGAAATGCGCTGAAATGCGCTCAATTTTCAGAAAATTCAGCGCAAAAACCTTACATAATAATGCGCTGATATGCGCTGAAAAGTGCTGAAACTTTGTAAGAAATGCGCTGAAATCCGCTGAAATTTCAAAAAGTTCAGCTCTTTTCTTTCGCTCCGAGGCTCGAACCTCGATCATTGTGTCTCATCTATCAATTAATCAACTGCGCTATTGAGAACTCAAATGCTTCCCATTTTATTGGAATTTATAATAATAAAAAGTTTGATTTGAAAAGCGCTGAATTTATGTAAGAAATGCGCTTAAGATGCGCTGAAACTTTGTAAGAAATGCGCTGAGAAGGTTCTGAAAGTTATGTAAAAATTGAGATGAAAATGCACAGAAATTATGTAAGAAATGCGCTGAAGGTGCGCTGAAATTTTAAAGTTTCAGCGCCATCTCGAAATTTCAACGCATTTCAGCGCATTCAGCGCATGTCTTACATAATTTCAGCGCATTCAGCGCATCTCTTACAAAAAATGCGGTGAAACGGCGCTGACATCTCGACCCGGGCGTAGTTTTTAAATCACCCAATGAATGAGAAAGGAGTTGTGAAATTGCTGCTGAGTTAGAGAGGAAAGCTCATAAAAGAACTATCCCCGGGAAAAATCTGATCAACAAAATTTATTCGAAGAAATAGTCTGATCAGACTATTTGCTGACTTGATCATAGTTTGAAAGAAAAAAAGCAATCTGAAAATTTGCTTGTTAGTACAGATTTATTTTGGTTGGTAACTCCGGGCATATCTAAGCAACAAACCCGCAGGCGACTTTCCAAATTCTTCTCCCAGTTTTTTTAAAAATTATATTATCTAATGTGAGTCATCTCAATGTGGCATTAAATTTTGAACTTGTAAGTAAGCGAAATAGGATTTCCCTATATAAACGTAGCGATAGAGGAGAACGTGCTAAAGTAAATTGCAAAATTTCCGTTGCTTTAGTCAACGTTCAAAAATAGGCTGGTCCCTCAGGCCAATAATAAATACAGTCATGACATTGATCATCATTTTCTCTGTAAAGTTATCTGGCCGAGAGCTTTATAAACTTATGTTTTGCATAGTTTTACGCCCCTTTGGCCCGGAGATTGTTTGGCTTTAACTGAAACTTAGTTCTTGTAAAACTATACTGTTGTATTTTGTCTGAACTGTATTCGGTAGTTACTTCTTCCCAGAATGGCAGAAAATAACAGGCGAAATAATCTGAGTCAAGTCTTCGCATGCATTATTTTTACACTTTTGTAGATAACAGTCAAACGGCAATTCGGCCGAAGAACATTGTGTCTTATTGTTGTCATAATCCACTACGTTCTGGGGATGCTGATCAAGTCGACGAAGGCTTCTTTGAAGTATAATGATTCCTTGGTAACGCATGCCAAGTCATTATGTGTGATATTCATGCCCCACAAAGTAATTTTTTATATTGTGAACACTCTAAAGCCTGGATATAGGGTCTTTTGAACGCACCATGAACGCAGGAATATTTTTCGACATAAATACTTTACGTGTGGGACGGTCAGATGAAACCAAAATCACAAATGCAACGGTTCTCGATAACTTAGGAGCGGTTAAAGAACATTTCAAAAACATCTGTGCTACATGTAACTTGTGTATATGAAGTTGATTTGGCAGAAGGTAAATGAACAGATTAGAAAATTAAACTTCAAACAATTAATAATTTTTGATGCAAAGTTAATCATCGAAGAGTTATCATCCCGTTGAGTGAAAACAGGAATCACGGTGGAGTTGATTGAACTGCGACAATAGTGCCTCAATTCAATCTATTTAAAATGCAATTTAACCCCGAAGATGTTTTCATGTCATTAACTGACACAATAGATCTCCGAAGGACGATGTTCGCCCACAGAGAGGATTTCTCAAAAAAATCAGTTCGGTTTATCACCCGGACTGGAGTCTAAGGGCAATTCAGCGCTGAATCAGCATATATCAATAGCAAAACACAAATTAATTTCTGAAACATTGGAAATCAAGTGTATTTTAAGTTTCTTTATGAGCATTTCATCCACATTACGATAAATTTCAGGTCATTGAGTTGACCCAGGCTGAGTTTATCCTGTAGAGTCTGTAAAATTACTCGTGCACCGAAACTAATTCTGAGCAGCAACATGTCACACTTTTGTAGATTATAACTGGCATTTACTACAGTAGTACGCGCGCTCTTTATACTCAAACTAGTCAAGCTAGTAAAGATTGAGTTCGATATTAGTTTAATGAGGAGTAATGAGCAGAGAAAAAGCGGAGGTAAGAGAGGAGAGAGAGAGAGAGCAAGACAGACAGACAGACAGACAGACAGACAGACAGACAGACAGACAGAGAGAGAGAGAGAAGAGAGAGAGAGAGAGAGAGAGAGAGAGAGAGAGAGAGAGAGAGAGAGAGAGAGAGAGAGAGAGAGAGAGAGAGAAAGCGAGAGCGAGAGCGCGAGCGCGAGCGAGAGCGAGAGAGAGAGCGAGAGAGAGAGAGAGAGAGAGAGAGAGAGAAAATGAAAGCCTTGTTCGCTGTTGTATTTTTACAAGTCTGCTATTATTAATCTAAGTTTCATCAAAGGTGCTATGAAAAAGAAAATTTGGGTCCTACACCAGAACAGATCTATAAGTCTATGATCTAATTCATGAGAGTTCAGCGTGCAATCATTATGGAAATTCTTCATTTCACAATAGAGGCACGGAGACTCGAAAGATGTACATTAATGACAAAAGACATTTGACGGCACAATGCATTACCTCAGGCACAATAATTTCATTCTTTGATTGCGTGTTGTTTGGAAAAAGCAAATTTTCGATAAAAATTAACTTACAAATTATCTTCATGGTGGTAAGAAACATTTTGGAAAACAGGCGTGAAAATAGAAAAAACTTAGCGGAGTTTTTACTGTCTAACTTTATATCCTCATTGTTTTTGCATTGAAGAAACATGGGAGATCTTTAGAGTGTTATCAGCTTCATGTCAGCGCTTTTTATAATCTCGGTCGCAGCATTTTGTATTAGGAGCTGCACTATTTTGATATGAACCATTGGAAATCGATCCGAGTTCATTTAAAAACCGACTGCAATTACTAGAATAGTCGTTATTATGTCACACTAAAAAGTATAACTATAATTATCTCTATTCAAGTTTGAAAGAAATTTGACAAAATCAAACCTCAAATAGAGCACACTGCTGATTGTCGAACTATGGCACAAACTAAGCGCTTTTAACTCTCCTTTGCAGTCTCTTGATTTTAATCTTTTTGTTACAACAAGTAAATTAAAATTATATAGCCAATGGGTTGAATATACCTGAAACAAACATTATTTCAAATCATTCGAGCAAAATTAAAAACATCAATGAATAATCTGGCGCAACGGTTCCCATTTGAACCCTTCAAAATCCGAAAGCATAGAAATGCTGACAGCCAATGCACAAATATGTCCACGTTTTCGGCCAATTTAAGACGCATTCAAACATCTTAGAAAAATACACCTGTTGGTTTTGTGCTCTGAAGGAGATTTATTGAGAAAATTTGTCAAACAAACAATCAATGGAAGATTTACACTTTCGTCCCAATGTTTAAATTCGATACTCAATTATATTCTGGTTGGTGGTTTGATTTGCTGAGAAAAGGAGAAAATATGTTCCATAAATATACAGCGAAGATCACACATAACTTAAAGTTTAAGAAATAAAGCTGACCAGAAAAAATTAAACAAGGCGGCTCGTTAATGTGCGTTTGCACATGATGTTCCGACCCGAGCTCATCTAAATTTTTGACTTAATTGTCAACCAAATAAAGAAATAAGAAAAATAGATTTTTGAGTTTAAAACAATCGTGACACAACCTATCTACTAATTGAATTACATAATGCCATGCCTTATTATAGCGCCAATGAGATCTGACCTTAAAGAGACTACGAGACAAAAGAACAATAAAAAAATAGCAAAAACAAAAATTTCACGGCAAAAACTGAATATCTAAATTTAAAAGCTCATAGTAACAACGTCAAAATGCAGTCAGATAAAACCTTAACTACTCAAACTTAATTTCTCCTAACTATACAGTGGATGGAAAGTTTTCTTAATGAGACTACGTTACAAGTCAGCAAAGAGAACGATCAATGAGGCGAAATTCAAAAAATAATCAACAGTTTTTAAAACAAGAAATTTCAAAAGACTTAAAAATCATTAGCTTTTAACTAAAAATTCCTTGATAAATTACTAAAAATTTACTACAAAACGAAAAGGCCCTGTCTTTGGGTAGACTAAGACTTAGAAACGAACTAGAGAAAAACTTAAAAAATTAGAAACGATTTGCGAAAACACAAACTATTGCTACCATTAAAATCATTAGTTATTATCTGAATATTATGTATTTTAATTCAATTCTTATTGCTACAAATGCAGCTATTACGCGATTGTTCTGAAAGAAGAGAAAAAGAAGTGCAAAACTGACCACTCAAAAAACGTTTATAGGAACCCGTATTGTCCAACAAACAAAGCATCGGTGACAAATAATAACAGTAGATATGTTATTTTGTAGAAAACAAGATATTGGATGTGACCTCTCTTTGATGAAAATAAGTTACAATTTGACGAAAAGAACAACAAAAACTGAAAAGGTTTGAAAATTTATATCATAAACTTTAAGACTAAAGGCTATAAACTGACTAACTGATTCGGTAACATCATTTTTTCAATCCTCAATTACAGGCTTAAGAGACTTGTCAGCAATTTACGGCTACTTAAAGAACAAAAAGAAGCAAAAACAGCAATTTCAAGAAAAAAATTGAGCGAGAAAAGTGTCGAAGGCATTAAAAAATGAATTTTTCACTAAAAACTTTGTATGTTAAATTCATTTTTTAACAGCAATGGGATTCGTCTGCTTCATCAATAGAGTTTCAAAAAATCAAATATGAACAAATACATTAGAACCACGAAAGTTTTGAGAAAACTCGTAGTATCAACGCCATTAAATTCTTTAGCTTTCAACGGAATCCACAAAATACGCTAAGTTATGCCTCCATGAGACAACAAGTTTATTTGCCCAAAATATTTGATCAATAGCAGCTTACACCAAGTTATTGAAGATGAAAACAACAACAAAAACAGGCAACAACCAAAAATTCAGTAGAAAAGTGCCAGAAGAAGAGTCGAAGCAATTTAAACCATAAGTTCTTCTCTGAAAACTTTATATAGGATCCGTTGAGCGTTTTACCTAAACCAATGGGAACTTTTAGTATTATGATGATGTGATAAGATTTCAAAAAGATCCAAAACTAAGAAAAAGTAGCCGAAATTTTTATAAAAAAAATAGGAAAACTCTATGTGTTGAAGTTTTAAAACTAATAGGTAGAAGATAAAACGGCTACCCACATTAAATTTGGCTGCACCCGAATAAAAAAGGGATCTTGTATGTACTAAGACTGACTAAAAGTCCACTAAAAAAAGTTTACGGTCGGTAATGTTAAAAAAAATTCGAAAAACTTTTTTTAAAGTCTTAACAGCCATTAAACACAAAAGCTTTTAACGGAGGCCAATAACTACGCTCAGAAATAACACAATGGCAGGAAAAAATTTTTGTCATGCATAGATCAATGCATGAGATCACAATACAAGATCAATGCAATCAATTAGAGATCACAATAAGTCTTAAGACTATGAAAACAACAACAAAAACAGGCGAAAAACGAAATTCAGTAGAAAAGTGCGAGCAGACAATTTTGAAGCCATTAAAACCATTAGCTTTTCTCTGAAAATTTTATCTGTGATCCACTGAATGTCGTTTCCAAACCAATGTGATTAGAATAATATTTGCATAAATTGTATGATATTTGGATAATGTGATAAGAGGTCAAAAGTAACGTATAATACGAAAATATTCATTTTTTTTAAATTTTTAATTCTTGTGTTATTGGGGTCATATAATCAATAGTTACCAGATAAAACCGCCAACCAAATATTTATAGTTTCAATTGAAAGCAAGTGGGTTCTGTCAATGATGAGACTGACTAACAGTTCACGAAAATTTTAGGATTGGTAAATGTTCAAACAAACTTTTGAAAAATTATTTTTAAATTCTTAGCAGTCATTAGACTCTATAAATGTCTATGGAAGTCAATGAATACGCTCAAATATGCTTCAAAAGGAGTAGGGGGTGTTTGTCATGCATAGGTGACCAATAAGACATCACAACAAGTCTTATGACTATGAAAACAACAACAAAATCAGGCAAAAAAAATCAGTAGAGAATTGCGAGAAGAAAAGGTCGAAGCCATTTGAAACCATAAACTTTTCTCTGAAAAAGTTATCTGTAATCCACTGAACGTCTTCTTTAAGCAATTGGAGCTTTCGCTTTTAGAATAATGTGAGAAGATTTCAAAAGTGACCAATAATAGGGAAATATCCAAAAAAAATTTAAACCTTTTTGAAATCTTGTATCCTTGAAGTCATATTACTAAAAGTTAGAAGATAAAACCCCAAACTAGATCAAATTTGGTTACAGTAGGATGAATAGGGTGTTGTCATAACAGAGACTGACTTAGAGTTCACGATAATAAGTTCATGATTGGTTAATGTTCAAAAAGATTTTCGAAAAAATATTTTTAAATTCTTAACAGCCATTAGCTGTCCACTCAAAGCACCAGATATGCTCACTTATATCTCATTACGGAACATATTGCACTGTTAGTCAATGCGTCCATGACATAAGACTCCAAAGAATTAGTAAAACCTCAAAAACAAATCCAAAATTTCATTTAGAATTACGAAAACTCAGAGTCGAATTAAAAATAACAATTTTTGAAAATGATATTGTTTGTTCATTGGGCTTCATTTAACTGTAAAGGAGGTTTGTCATTAACCTCAATATGAAAAGTGACTTGTCTCTAGGAGTCTTAAAAAGCAAATTAAAGGTAGAAATGTTTTATAAAAAAGAGCTCTCAGATAGATTTCGAATTTTTTGATATTGAAGTTTCCTATGAGATTAGAACTAGTCTTTTTTTACCACCTTTAGTCTATTAGGAACACGAAATTTAAGTTTGAAATACTATTCTTATAGAAAATATCTTAATTTGAAGAAAAATCACACTAAAAGTGCACAAATATCCAGTGTTCACACCAAACTACAATCCTCGATAACTCCTCGAAAAAAAAAAACGAAAATAAAAAAAATCGTTTTATTTTTGAATTATACGCTGGACCAGCTTTTTAATGATACCACTCACATTTCTCTGCGATGAATATATCGATCGGCCAAAATTGACTGAACAAAAAAAACTCATTTGAGTATATAGTTCCCCCCCCCCCACAAGTGGGGTCGGAACAACAATCATAAAAGAAAACACTGTAACGTATATTTTTATTTAAGCATATATGTCGTTTCTTAATAACAGGTTTTTGCTATTGAAGATATCGAAGCTCATTTTAAGAAAACGTTTTTATCATTTTAAAGAAAATTTTATAATGTGATTCTTTAAGAAAATTGTTGATGTTTATTATATTATTATTGTTTGAATGATTTGAAATATTTTTTGTTTCAGATACATTTAACCGTATGGTTATAATTTTAATTTTTTTGTTGCAAAAAAATCGTTTTAAAATTCCTTTTTCGTTGATCCTTTTGAAAAAATGAGTGAGGAACTTAAATAAAAACTCTCCATCAAAAATAAGAGTGTACGCACTGACATTTAGACTGGTTTCCGAAATGCTTCTTCACAATATGATTCTCCGCGATAGTCATTATAGATAAAGCATAAAATTAAACTATCTAATAAGTTGGAATTACGCGCCCATCCTACGTAATGCTTAACGAGCTGATGTTTTGAATGAGGCAGTTTCTTAGAAGATTAATTAATTGGCGATCGCTTTTGTGGTGAGTTTTTTTTGACACAACAATAAGAACAGGCAAAGTAGATCATTTCTTGCTCAAGAAGTCAGTTTCGTCTCAAAATACATTTAACGGCATCTTTTTTGAAATGAATTTGGCTCAAGTTAGTTTCCTTTAATTTGTAACTTCGCAATTTCAAAAAACTCTTAATATGTAGTCGAACTGGTTGGTGAAGTTGATAGCCAATGTTCACTCATTGAATCAAAACGATGGTTTGTTTTCAAATTTTTAAAGACCCGATTGTTTGATTAAAATTTTCACCCCTTTTGACGAGGGGGGTTTCCACACTTTCCATTGTGGTTGCAAGATTATATGAATGATTTGGATATAATAGTATCAAGTTTGGTAGAAAAAACAAATCATGTACAGCAATGATCAAATGAAAGTTCACTATTTGATTCTTAGATTAAAATCAAAATAGTTTAATGAAATCAAAATAGAGTTTTATTAATTAAGTCAAAATTAAGTCAAGTTTGTTTGAGTTTGAGTCATAATTGTATTTTTTGTGAAACTCGTATAAATGCAAAATAAATTAAATTGTTTTGGATGCTATATTCGAAACAGCTTGTTTTTTATAACCTATTTTGAGTCATTTGGATCAATGTGAATGCAACATTACCCCAGTACAGCATAATACTCTCCAGTGAATCCAAGAAAATCTGGATTCTCAGCAATTATTCCGTTCCACTGGTAGCCAGTCCACGCAGTTTTATAGTCTGAGGAACCGGCGCACTCATAGAACCCTCTTGCCTCTGTAACACTTCTGGGTTCGAACAGAACAAGACCCAGTGACTCACAATACTGTTTAGCAGGTTCCCATGCCATTTTGTCTGTATGTAAAAGACAAGTGTTGCTGAGCTCCGCTTCGTTGGTCACATTGCGCTCTGAGCTGGTATTGTTGGCCAGTATCATGTAGTTTGAATTGGTCATGTACAAGTGGCGATTTGCAGCATAGTTTTTGATGAACCTGTAACATATATGATGCCTTGAAAGCTTTGTGTAATTTAAAAGCAGACTTTGATGATTGAGAACTAACAACCAAAGGTGCTTAGTTAAGTCACATTTCTCGGACCCCGAAAATTTGTTTGTCGAAAATCTTTCAGACTTCCTTAACTTAAGAGAAACTTGATTAAAACATGAAGAGAATGAACAAAATTGAACGCATTCACTAAATTGACAGCTAGAAGCAAAGTTTAACGTTAATCGTAATATTGACTTTTAATTTGAAATGTTCGGACAAATGATGTAATGAGAAAGCACGTCGTGTATTCAAATTAACATAGTACAGAAACAAGATGAAAGGCCAGAAGCCCCCATTCTGCGGACATCTTTGGTCTGGACAAGCTTGATTTCGGTGTGGCACCTCAGAGGTGGTTATGACCATATTTTTTATAACTAATGATCATACCAGAAGTCATGGAGAGATTGTACGTAACAGTGATCAGCAACAGAAGTTGTCATTCTGTACATCTGACATTTACTGTTTAGTCTGGACCACGTGTATGATTGACATCCGATAGTCAGCGAACAAAGATGATCACACTCCTGGCTCCAACTTGTCTTCGCCTCCTTCCCTATGACGTCAGTGTTTATGACATCATCACAAGGTAGTCCTTGAATCAGTACAATTGTCTTGTTTGTAGAATCTATTATAGTGTCAGCTGTACAAGCATGTAAGAATGCAGCCAGAAATATCAAACGAAGCATGTTGCTTAATATCTGTATAATAAAGGATCAACACAGCATAAAGCTGATGCGCAACTTAAGGCTTATAAAGCTCAGATTTTGAGAGCAGCAGTCCGTTTTTGCTGCATATTTTAGCTATTAGACACATTTTTTTTGTTAAAACAATATGAACATAAACAAAATTTTAAAAGTTTGCTTTGCGTCGAATTGATTTTTTCCAGCAATCCGAAAAATTCTATTGTTTATCTTGTATTGTTTATGGTTTTTTTCAGAACTCCTAAGCGCACTCTAATTGACTCTTCAAAAGATTCTTCAAATGTGAACAAAAAAGAGTTGGTTTAGAGGCGTGAACTTTCGTTTAACCTTATTTTAGGAGCTGAACAAAGGTTTTGAAATTGTCAATGGAATGAAAAATTAATACGCTGTCCATAACCATAGGTGCTCATATTTTCAAACAGTTGCTGTTTTTTTACAATTCAAAGATTTTGAATTGTATTGGGGCGCTGTCTTTTTACGACTCGAAGAGGAATATTGGAGTATTGGAGATTTTTTTTAATCAATTCTAATGGAGTTATTTTTGAAGCGGGAATTGAAACACGTGAAAAATTTGGAGTGATTTTTGAGCTGAACAAAAGTGAAGAATGGAGCGAAAAGAGAGTGGTTTTTGTTCATAACGCTGTTTTTGAGAGAGCGAGAAATAGATGTGTGAGAAAATTTTCTCTAAGCGAGCGAAATTTTTTGTTCACATGCGGCTTTTAAAAGCAGTTTTTATGCAACTTTTGATGGTTATGAGATTTGATTATGATATTGTATTAGTTTTAGCCTTGCTTTGATAAGAATTGAAAGTTTCAAGTAGTTAATTTGAGTTTAATGCTAATTTGGAGGTTTTTGATCAGTTTTGCTGATTTTTAGACAAAATTTAAGGATATTTTGTATGTTTTTTGTTTTACAGATTTACGTGGGATTTGATTAGAAGCTTGTTACATAAAAATTTTCCGATACCAATTGATTAAAGTTTTGTTGGTATAAAACATTTTTTGCTAAGGAAAAATGACAGAAAAATTGAGAAATTTTAAACTATTTTTTCCTATTTTTTTGCAATTTGTCTTTTTTTTATCTTAGACAAATTTCTTAGCCTATTATGACTTGCCCATTGCTTTGTTAGTTTTTCATTGCTCTGATTGCAAAGCGACTTTATTCGGCTTTATGTTTACTTGTACTATTAAAAAAAACTTATTAAATTTTTCTAGTTTTTTTTGTTCAATTTGTTTTTGAATGCAGTTTCTATTCTGGCATACTTTATTATGGCATTTGTGAAGGCTTAGGCATCACAATAGTTGTTCTAGTTGTTTAGTCATTATTATAAACAATTTTCTCCTACGAGTCGTTTCCGGAATTCTTCCGGCTATATTTTTTTAAAGATCTGTTCACACATTTTCATGATTATTGAAGTCAAATTGGAGTGGTGATTTTGGTCACGCCGAAACAAGAAGTGGAGCAAAAAAGCGAGTGATTTTGCGGCGTGAAATTTTTTCACTCTAATTTTAAAGTAGAGTGAGACAACGGTGTTTGAACAAATATTCGTTTTCTCGCTAGTGGTTTTTTGTTCACATGCGGCAATTTCACTTTAATTTTTAATTTTTGTTCGATTTTTTGGATCGAATTTTTTTCTAAATGGTTTTTCCAATCCATTCATAGTTCATTCCAGGTCTAGTTTTTTGTTTAGTCAATGAAAATTTTTTGATTTGTACGTCAGGACTTGTCCTGCTATGTTTCTTTATTTTTACACCTGACCCGAACGAATCACGTATAACGAAAACATCCTTTTTGGGCCAAGCAAATGGCATTAAGTGTTTATGTTCCAGATAAATTTTGCGTTTGGTATTTCACTTTCAAGAAATCATAGAAAACTGCGGATTGGATCCCCTAAGAACTTTACTTTTTGAAGCGTATTCCAACTGCATTCAGTTGAATACCTGCCCAACAGAATGGAAATTTTGATTGGTTAACTTCTGAAACTGACTGCACTGCGTAAACTGATTCAAATGTCAACCGGTACCGAGCAAACATCATACCTGCATGAAATTGGCCGAGGCTTAAAAGTTTTTATTTTCAAACAATGTTGAAAGCAATTTGTCGTACGCTTGGGCGTACGGCAGAATGAGATTATGTTCATCTATTGGATTGAACGTTCGAAAACCCCCCAGAACATGCGATTGGACATGCAAATGAGCACCCGAACTCGCGTGCCATAGTACATCAGTGCTGATTCGTGATATTCTAATAGAAAAACTGTTTTCAGTGCCATGTTTGTTTGTTTGCGTCATTTGGATGCCTGACGGATGACGCAGACATTAAATGGCATTCTGGAGACGTCTGCCCACATTTTTCAGCTATTTAAGTACGACGTGTAAATATTTCATTTGAAGCGTGCCCGCTTCGGTTGACGACTGAAGCGTGCCAAGTCAGAGGTGCATGGTCGGGTTCAAATTACGAGTAAAGAATTATGAATGCCGAATTGTACACGTTTAATTGACACGTTTAGGGGGGGGGGGGGGGGGCACATTCAGAACTGTACATATTCGAGTGCAGAGTTGAACACGTTCTTCTGACAGGTGCAGAACTGGATGCGGGAAAGACATTAAAACATTTAAACTACTTTAAAAACGCTTCAGAAACACAGTTTATTTCGAAAGACCATATGTTGAAAATCTTTTTTGATTAATCATATGTTGAAATTCCTTTTTGAATAACAATATGAAGATTAGTTAATATCTGCGAATGTCTATCGAGTTTTTCCAAATTCGGATTATTACCAATGAAATAAAAAGTATGTGCCATGATCAGAGCTCTGCGCATAGTAAAAATCATAATGAAAATACTACGATCCATCCTTGAACTTTAATGACACTCGGGCCCGGGTATTGTGGGCGGTGTTTTTCGGAACGTTGATTATTTCAATTTTGTGAGACAAAAATGCCTTCCGATGCGAGAGATAAGAAAATATGAGCATGCAAAATGATCAGTAACAATATGATGGCTCACAAATAGACTGAACGTTTCAGAAGGATTACATTACGTACGCAACAACAAAATCAGTTTTAACGATAATATACTCAAGTATGAATGCCGACATAAGCTAAGTAGGGTTCTATCCCGTGCCAAATTTCCGCTGTTGGAGAAAAAAAAATTGGTGAACCAACAATGACATTTAAACCATAGATTTAACCTAATTGAAACCAATGAACTCGTCACTTAACAATCACACATTTACTTCAGTAATGATTGTTCCTGAAAAAAAGTTTCTGTTGATCTAAACTGTAAGAGCAACTGAGGGGAGAATTATCCGCAATTAATCGAAATTACTATCTACAGTGAAGATAAGATGTGTTCCGCTTCCCGGACTAAACTTCTCTAGGTTCGGATGAAGTTTAGAAGTATATAGTCAGAGTCATCAATAATTTTTATCATCAAGCACTTATGCGGTAACAGTTCCAAACTACTGTTTGACTTCAACAGTGACACGATAGTTGCAATGAAAAGTAAAATTTTCAAATCCATTTGGGACAGATTCAATTATTGTAAGTGTTGTAGGCAGGAAACAATAAAATTTCATCTTGGCCGAAGATTTTGCTCAAAAAATCGGTGAAAAAAATGTAAAGAGTGTAAAAACAAAAAAATACGCCCGTATTTTTCCGCTTAGTTAAGGGTGGAAGAGTGTAATTTATAGAGTGTAATTTTAAAAAATAAAAATAAAGGTAGATGGTGAGAAATCATCTCCCCAGCTTCCCTGTGTAGAACTTGTTATTTTCATTTTGTTCATTAACCATTGCGCCAACTGATACTTGAATTTTAGTTTCAATTTGGTGGTAATTTTAGTTGTGTAAGAGTTTAGTGTTCTATCAGTCCACCCTATAGTACACTCTTTGCAAAGAGTGTAAAAAGAGTGGAAAAAAGAATGTAAATACAGTGTATTTTTTAAATAACACTCTTACACTCTTCTCTCGATAGATAGGAGTGGAATACGCATTACATCCTAATTTCTGCTAATTAGTGGTGGAATAAGGGTGAACAATTGGCCCGGGGCATGTATCGTTTACCTGAAAAAAGATCCTCATATCTTTTTCCGTCCATTTTGCTTTTTTCATTTTGGTTGAAACATGGTTGAAACATGGTTGAAATTATGATAAATAAAAATGGTTTGTCAATTGTGGGAACACCGATGTCTGCATTACTAAGCAGCGCGTTTGCTTTACCATTCCTAGTGCTTCGGACTTTTTTGAGAAAAACGGTTGCGGTATTCCTCGGGATGAGTACCGAGATCATTTTATTATAGTTTTTGACTGGACATCAAACACAGGCATCGCACGATTTCAACCATCCTAAATTGAAGAATGGTTCAATATCAGTTCAACTAATTTTTGGTGGAACATTGGGCAACAACGTGGAACTTTTATTGTTAGCAATCTTTTTTTCCTGTTAACTCTCAAAAAAAGTGATCAAAAAAATGTTCTTAAAATACCCAGAGGAGGAAAAATTTGGAAAAAAAACTTACTTGGTGAACAAGTGTTCTCAACTGAAGTATAAATTTTACACAATGTTTGCCGGGGATAACTATTTAGTATTCTAGTTTTCAAATTTATACAGGTTGGAATCAGAACTCATATTTAAGAAGCTGGATTTTCTGGAAAACATAGCCATGAAAGATAATGGTGAGGCAAAAACTTACGTTGAAAACTATCCATTAGACATGCGTGCAGAAAAACCGTTGTCTTACCCTTAATTTTTGTAAAATACAGTTTCTGAGGAATAAGGTGAGGACTCATCCGTCATCTTCCCTATGCAGAACTTGTTACTTTCACTTTGTGCCATAACCATTGCGCCAACAGATACAATTTTGTTATAATGGAAGTTGTGTAAGAGTGCAATATTTTTTATCGGTACACCCTAACGTACACTATTTTCAAAGAGTGTAAAAAGAGTGGAAAAAGATTTTAAGTAGTGTATTTTTTTTTAAAAAAAACTACACTCTCACACTCTTTTCCCCTATAAATAGGAGTGGAATACACATTATATCCTAATCCCCGTTAATTAGGGATGGATTAAGGGTGAAACCTCGGCCCTGGCAGGTATCCTTTGAAAATAGTCCCTCGTCGCTTTTCGCAGTCGTGTGAAAATTGCGAAGTGTTAGCGGAATGTGTTAATATGTGATTCTGCAAATCCTTAAAACCAGAAATTAGCTTTCAACGTTTCTTTCGTTAGTTTTCTGATGAAGTACCGTCGTTGCGATCACATAGCACAATGTGTGAGAGCTTCTAGGTTGAGCTCACGCTTGATGGACTTTTTTTATTTGTACTAGTGTCTCATTCAAAGTCTGGATTTACAAATTGGACATGATCCTCATAATAGGGAGTTTGTTTTAAAAGGACTGGCGTCTTCTATGGTTTCGCTATTACCTGCTTATCTTTCGTACCCGCATCTCCTGTTTTTTTTTGTGTTACATTTTTCTTCTTACCAGCATGGGACGAGTCAGTAAGTGATTGTCTATGGTGTCTCGATGAGATATCTCCTGGTCTCAGTTTCTGAAGATCATTAGTAATACCTGTAATAGCTTTCCGTACTACTGATTTTTGGTGAAAAGTGTCGAGGCTCCTCTTAAAGTAGGGCAGGAGTAGGGTGACACGTTTTTTGTAGCTCCTCAATTCAGCCAGAGCGTCGTTGTGACTTAAAAGAACCTCCAAAAGGCCAACCAGATGTTTTTTGAGCTTGTCTTTGATTTTACCGTTATGTTTAATTCAACGCCAGCAGACGACTTAGTTCGAGGTTCTGGTTGGTTTTTATTCGAAACGTAGATGCTTTGTTTTTTTAGGCTTGGGCCTAGAACGCATTTCTCCTTAATTAGGGCTTCTATGATGTTAACACTGAAAAAATTTTAAAATTTTTTAAATAACTGCTAACAAGACAACGAGGCAATCTAAACAAAACTTTCTCGAGTTCGAAAATTGATTTCGCGGAAATCAATATTTCTCCTAATTAAAAATCAGGATTTTGTCAAAAATATTTGCTAAGCCCGCCTTTAGCTATTATTACATATATTTCTTGCCAAGTATAAACAAGTTTGGGGGCGGAAAAATAAAACTGTTTTTATTGATAACATTGTTTAAAGCCAAGGAAATCATTCCTGTTGCCATCTTGTTTAAGCCCGAGACGGACAGCAAAACGACTAACCTTTTCATGACATGAGACATTTTTTTCCTACTTCAAAGTTACAATATGGTATTTCAAGGTTCCCAGTTAACAAATTAAGTTTGAGGCTGCCAAAACTTCTTTTTCAGTCTTTCAGAATTCTTATTTCACCTTTATGCACAAAACTATGTATTTGTATATTTCAGGAGTTTTTATGATTGACGTTTTATGATATAAAAAGTTGTTATCAATATTCGGGTTAGAAGAGCCAAAATTGTGTTTATGCCGATGTCTTGATGGAAACTTGGGTGTCTATGTTAGCATTCGATTAGACTCTGATCTTTTTGACTTAATTCAACTTATTTTTGCTTTTTTAGGAATCATTCTGGGCTAGCTGTTTCTCCTTGTAAATCGAACCGAGTGTCCCGTTTATTCTCTTAGAAAATGACTGTATCGTCTAATAGTGCACTTTTCAAGTTATTGGGTTTAAATTTTCCTACAGGTTATGTAAAAGCTCCATATACCAATTCCATAGATTCAACATTTCTCGGTTATCTACTCCACATAGAAAAACTTACAGAAATGTTACATATTAAGTGATGAAAGTAGGTTCTATTCAACCGGAGGATCATTATTTGCAATTTCTTGAATGTTAGCTTTTAGGTAACGACTTTTTACAAAAGGACACAGCGAACTTTTATCAATACGCAAAACTATGAAAATAAGGCGTATTTAGTCAAATCCCTAAAAACTGCAACTGGACTTCCCAATTTCTGTAATCAATACAATAAAACTACTGGTATATATTTTTTGGACAGAATCAAACAATCACATGTCCAAAAATACAAATACCAAGTATGCTAGGTTTCAAATTCATACAGGTTGGAAACAGAACTCATATATAAAAAGCTGGATTATCTGGAAAACATGGACATCAAAGTCGATGGTGAGGCGAAAACCTACATTGAAGCCTATCGATTTGACATGCTTGCGGGAAAACAGTTGACTACTGTGCATATAGGTATCATTTAATATCAATACGTCGGCGACACAAAAGTCCCATTAAACGCATTATGGATTCAAAACAACGATTGAAAACGGCGTCTTTTAAGTCGCTTCAATTGAAACGGTAAAGGGCGAACTGGTTTCTTTCACAGTGACTTCAAAAGTTATTACAACCCTAATTTTTGAGAAATTCAACTAAGTGCAGATTTATCATTAGATACAGGCAGAGTTAACCTACTTCTCGAGGTCACATTGTCAACGAGCTAGCGGGTTTTGACATTTGATGCCTCTAAAGCAATATCACGGGAGAGTTCCTTTATTCGAAAACCAGCCGCTTTTATATTTTCATGTGACAAACACATACTCAGTGGTGTCAAACTTTGTTTCTCTTTCACAATAGCAGCCAATGATTTTGCTGGAGTATCAGAAGCCAAAAAACACTACGAGTTAAAAATCGTTAAAAAAATTATGTCAGATAAGTGACGATGGCATATCATGCTTTAATTGCAATTGAGAGAACGCTTCTCAAAACCATCCAATTTATACAAACACAGAAAGTTTGCTGTCCATTTGTCTGGCCACCCAGAAAATTTGTTTGAAGAATGATTTTGGCAATGGCGATGAAAGGAGCACACTTGGGAACATAGAGAGCCAATCGTTTTCAACGTGAAAAACTGAACTTGATTGAAATTGTCACAAATAAAGACCGTTTGACATTTAGGGAAAAACTCGTGTCAGCAGGTACTAATCAGCACGTTTACTTTGAAATTCTCAATGCTTTGGGTTTTCTTGACAAAGACAGACATGTTATTGCTCTCGATGAGTACTTTCGATCAATTCATTATTGTTTTTAACTTGACATCAAACACCGGCATCGAATAATTTCATCCATCCTAAATTGAAGAAGTGTTCAATATTAGTTCAGCAAATTTTTGGCACCATTAGGCAACAACGTGGTAATTTTGTTTTTAGTAGAGAGGAGACTCTTTTAATGTTGTTTCTGAAAAAAAACATAAAATTGAAAATTATTTACCAGCCGATAGGCGCTTTAAAAAAATCCTATTCAGTGAACAAGTATTTCTAACCTGAAGTATAAATATTAGGATTATTTGCCGCAGAGAAAATTCAACAAATTGATTCAAATGGGTTTGCCATTGTAAAAGCATCACTTATAATAGCCTCGTGGTTACAACACTGTTTACTCATATGCAAACGAAAAACAAAACAACATTTAGTTTGTCGATCACCTGAGAAGGGCTATGCAGTGCTATCGTCTTGTGTAAATCCGTGTGTTACAGTTTTACAAAAAAGTCATAGTCATACAGTTTTTCATACCTCAACCAAAGCCAAGCTCAAACTCAACATTTTGGATTTTTGCATATCTGCAGAATTTACTTCCATGAATATTGGATTATCCAATTTTTGTACATTAATGATGATGATTTGTAACGTTTTAAAAAATTTATGATGTAACCAATTAACTTTGTTAAAAACTTATTGCCTGTTTTGAAAACAAGGGTTAAGATACAGTAATAATCAGTTTTTGTTTCAACATGCAAAGAACCATGTCCACCAATAAGCAAAATGTTTTTAACAAACGGAACAAAAATTAGCGCCATAAAAATTTTAAAAGCGATCAGTAGTGCTCGTGGGGAAGAAATCAGTTTGAAATTGAATAACCTGTGTTCTAGCCATGTTAATTTTTGATACCTTTTTCATCGCACTTGAAGAAGGCAAAAATCTTTGGTTTCAATTTGTAGCAGCCTAAATTTATCTCTTTTAACAATAGATGACAGTTTTTTGACAGCTAAATTGCTTTTACCGAAATTTTTGTAGCGTGAAGGTTACATAATTAATTATAATTGAAAAAAACCAAAATAGTGAACACTATTGCATCTCATTACTCCAAAGATCAACAAGTTAGGACCCCAGAAGTAGGGGTTTGCTTCCCATGCGAGCATAGGCTAACCCATTGGTGCTAATGTTCTTGGTCTTTCCAGTTCATCACTACATGGTTAACTAACAATGTGTGAGAGTGAGTTTATGTTCAAATTGATTTACCATTGGGAAATTCATGAGTGATATTTACAAGACGACATCTATAAACGTTGTTTAAAAATAACTTTGGAGTGCGACGGAATATCTTATTAAATTTCATTTATTAAAGTAAAACCTTCAAACTGTATTTGGTAATCAGATATTGGAATTGAATTAGTCCAAAAAACCGAAATCTGTTGAATGTATTCACAATTCGAAATTATTTACAGTCCATTAAATTGTTTTCGAAGTAATCGAATCAGTCCGTGAAAGGTGATTTTAATTTCTATGAAATTTTGCCATCAGCAGTCACACATTTTTCTTCTTTCCAAAAATGTAAATTAATAATATAACCGCAAGGTTAAAGTTTACATGCCTTCAGAATAATCAGGAATTTAACTGTCTACACTTAGTTACTCAAATTTTAGTTCAAAGTTTTCGTAAGGGGATGCTTCTCTACGTTGTTTCCCCAATTACGTAAATTTTCAAATCGCTGCAAAATGATCCCTCATCACAATCGGAGTCTTCCATGCATCCGAACTGTCGCTTGATCCGAACTGTCTATAGAGGTCAGAAGGACAATGGCCAGGCATATAATTGCAATTGCGAATTTTCAATTCTTGATTTGAAGGAACAACGTCACCGTGTTAATTTTAGCTCACCGTTTTTCACATAGAGAGGCTAATTTTTCTGTTGGAGCAAAATTTGTTTTTGCCATTTTTTTGAGGTTTCAGTGTCTTTAAAATTCTTATTTATTAAAGTTTTTTCTGACAGGCAACCATATGCCGTTTTCAGGACACGCGATCCTGATAAAAACGTAATCTTAATACAACATATAAACTCTTTTTACACAAACTAACAGTTGTTGCCCCACTTCTTTGGCTAGGGTAAAGCAACTTAGATACAGATAGAACACGTACTGGTCGAAAATAGCCCTTCTTGAACTTGGCAGCCAATTGACATCAACTCTTCTTGTCAGTATTCTGTTTTTCTAACCAATTTCTTATACGAAATTCTTGATTAAATTTATATGTTCACGCAAAAATCTTAGCAGCCGTAA
>NC_134472.1:48310646-48335646 GCF_964194025.1 Convolutriloba macropyga
AGACAGACAGACAGACAGACAGACAGACAGACAGACAGACAGACAGACAGACAGACAGAAATTTTGCAAAAAAGCTAGGTTCGCTGTTGTATTATTACAAGTCTGCGATTATTAATCTAAGTTTCATCAAAGGTGCTATGAAAAAGAAAAGTTGGGTCCTACTCCAGAACAGATCTATAAGTCTATAATCTAATTCATGAGAGTTCAGCGTGCATTCATTATGGAAATTCTTCTTTTCACAATAGAGACACGGAGACTCGAAAGATGTACATTCATGACAAAAAACATTTGACGGCACAATGCATTACCTCCGGTACAATAATTTCATTCTTTGATTGCGTGTTGTTTGGAAAAAGCAAACTTTCGATAAAAATTAACTTACAAGTTAGCTTCATGGTGGTAAGAAACATTTCGGAAAAACAGGCGTGAAAATAGAAAAAACTTAGCGGAGTTTTTACTGTCTAACTTTATATCCTCATTGTTTTTGCATTGAAGAAACATGGGAGATCTTTAGAGTGTTATCAGTTTCATGTCAGCGCTTTTTATAATCTCGGTCGCAGCATTTTGTATTAGGAGCTGCACTATTTTGATAAGAGCCATTGGAAATCGATCCGAGTTCATTTAAAAACCGACTGCAATTACTAGAATAGTCGTTATTATGTCACACTAAAAAGTACAACTATAATTATCTCTATTCAAGTTTGAAAGAAATTTGACAAAATCAAACCTCAAATAGAGCACACTGCTGATTGTCGAACTATGGCACAAACTAAGCGCTTTTAACTCTCCTTTGCAGTCTCTTGATTTTAATCTTTTTGTTACAACAAGTAAATTAAAATTATATAGCCACTGGGTTGAATATACCTGCAACAAACATTATTTCAAATCATTCGAGCAAAATTAAAAACATCAATGAATAATCTGGCGCAACGGTTCCCATTTGAACCCTTCAAAATCCGAAAGCATAGAAATGCTGACAGCCAATGCACAAATAGGTCCACGTTTTCGGCCGCTTTAAGACTCATTCAAACATCTTAGGAAAATACACCTGTTGGTTTCGTGCTCTGAAGGAGATTTATCGAGAAAATTTGTCAAACAAACAATCAATGGAAGATTTACACAATACAATGGAAGTTATTTTTATTTTTAGGAAGAAAACAATCGAATGAAAATTTTATAATGTGATTCTTTAAGAAAATTGTTGATGTTTATAATATTATTATTGTTTGAATGATTTGAAATATTTTTTGTTTCAGGTACATTTAACCGTATGGTTATAATTTTAATTTTTTTGTTGCAAAAAAAAACTTTTTAAAATTCCTTTTTCGTTGATCCTTTTGAAAAAATGAGTGAGGAACTTAAATAAAAACTCTTCATCAAAAATAAGAGTGTACGCACTGACATTTAGACTGGTTTCCGAAATGCTTCTTCACAATGTGATTCTCCGCGATAGTCATTATAGATCAAGCATAAAATTAAACTATCTAATAAGTTGGAATTACGCGCCCATCCTACGTAATGCTTAACAAGCTGATGTTTTGAATGAGGCAGTTTCTTAGAAGATTAATTAATTGGCGATCGCTTTTGTGGTGAGTTTTTTTTTGACACAGCAATAAGAACAGGCAAAGTAGATCATTTCTTGCTCAAGAAATCAGTTTCGTCTCAAAATACATTTAACGGCATCTTTTTTGAAATGAATTTGGCTCAAGTTAGTTTCCTTTAATTTGTAATTTCGCAATTTCAAAAAACTCTTAATATGTAGTCGAACTGGTTGGTGAAGTTGATAGCCAATGTTCACTCATTGAATCAAAACTTAACCAAAGCCACAATGGTTTGTTTTCAAATTTTTAAAGACCCGATTGTTTGATTAAAATTTTCACACGTTTTGATGAGGGGGGTTTACACACCTTCCATTGTGGTTGCAAGATTATATGAAGGATTTTGACAATAGTATCAAAGTTTGGTAGAAAAACCAAATCATGTACAGCAATGATCAAATAAAAGTTCACTATTTGATTCTTAGATCAAAATCAAAATAGCTTAATGAAATCAAAATAGAGTTTTATTAAATAAGTCTAAATTAAGTCAAGTTTGTCTGAGTTTGAGTCATAATTGTATTTTTTTGTGAAACTCGTATAAATGCAAAATAAATTCAAATTGTTTTGGATGCTATATTCGAAACAGCTTGTTTTTTATAACCCATTTTGAGTCATTTGGATCAATGTGATTGCAACATTACCTCAGTACAGCATAATACTCTCCAGTGAATCCAAGAATATCTGGATTCTCAGCAATTATTCCGTTCCACTGGTAGCCAGTCCACGCAGTTTTATGGTCTGAGGAACCGGCGCACTCATAGAACCCTCTTGCCTCTGTAACACTTCTGGGTTCGAACAGAACAAGATCCAGTGACTCACAATATTGTTTAGCAGGTTCCCATGCCATTTTGTCTGTATGCAAAAGACAAGTGTTGCTGACCTCCGCTTCGTTGGTGACATTGCGCTCTGAGCTGGTTTTGTTGGCCAGTATCATGTAGCTTGCATTAGTCATGTACAAGTGGCGATTTGCTGCATAGTTTTTGATGAACCTGTAACATATATGATGCCTTGAAAGCTTTGTGTTATTTAAAAGCAGACTTTGATGCTTGAGAACTAACAACCAAAGGTGCTTAGTTAAGTCACATTTCTCGGACCCCGAAAATTTGTTTGTCGAAAATCTTTCAGACTTCCTTAACTTAAGAGAAACTCGATTAAAACATGAAAGCTTCTTGGATGGAACCATTTATGGTCTTACGTATGGTTTCCAAGAACCATTTATGGTCTTTTTTATGGTTTCAAAGAAGGGTCAACCCGGGAATGAACAAAATTGAACGCATTCACTAAATTGACAGCTAGAAGCAAAATTTAACGTTAATCGTAATATTGGCTTTTAATTTGAAATGTTCGGACAAATGATGTAATGAGAAAGCACGTCGTGTATTCAAATTAACATAGTACAGAAACAAGATGAAAGGCCAGAAGCCCCCATTCTGCGGACATCTTTGGTCTGGACAAGCTTGATTTCGGTGTGGCACCTCAGAGGTGGTTATGTCCATATTTTTTATAACTAATGATCATACCAGAAGTCATGGAGAGATTGTACGTAACAGTGATCAGCAACAGAAGTTGTCATTCTGTACATCTGACATTTACTGTTTAGTCTGGACCACGTATATGATTGACATCCGATAGTCTGCGAACAGAGATGATCACACTCCTGGCTCCAACTTGTCTTCACCTCCTTCCCTATGACGTCAGTGTTTATGACATCATCACAAGGTAGTCCTTGGATCAGTACAACTGTCTTGTTTGTAGAATCTATTATAGTGTCAGCTGTACAAGCATGTAAGAATGCAGCCAGAAATATCAAACGAAGCATGTTGCTTAATATCTGTATAATAAAGGATCAACACAGCATAAAGCTGATGCGCAACTTAAGCATTATAAAGCTCAGATTTTGAGAGCAGCAGTCCGTTTTTGCTGCATATTTTAGCTGAGTTTGCTTCCAGTAGACACATTTTTTTTGTTAAAACAATATGAACATAAACAAAATTTTAAAAGTTTGCTTTGCGTCGAATTGATTTTTTCCCAGCAATCCGAAAAATTCTATTGTTTATTTTGTATTGTTTATGGTTTTTCCAGAACTCCTAAGCGCACTCTAATTGACTCTTCAAAAGATTCTTCAAATGTGAACAAAAACGAGTCGGTTTAGAGGCGTGAACTTTCATTTAACCTTATTTTAGGAGCTGAACAAAGATTTTGAAATTGTCAATGGAATGAAAAATTAATACGCTGTCCATAACCATAGGTGCTCATATTTTCAAACAGTTACTGTTTTTTACAATTCAAAGATTTTGAGTTGTATTGGGGCGCTGTTTTGGAGTATTGGAGAAGTCCTTTTTTTAAATCAATTTTAGTGGAGTGATTTTTGAAGCGGGAAATGAAACGCGTAAAAAAAAATTGGAGTGATTTTGGAGCTGAAAAAAGTGAAGAGCGGAGCGAAAAGAGAGTGGTTTTTGTCCATAGCGCTGTTTTTGTGAGAGCGAGAAATTGATGTGTGAAAAAATTTTCTCTCAGTGAGCAAAACTTTTTGTTCACATGCGGCTTATAAAAGCAGTTTTTTTGCAACTTTTGATGGTTATGAGGTTTGATTATGATATTGTATTAGTTTTAGCTTGCTTTGATATGAATTGAAGGTTTCAAGTAGTTAATTTGAGTTTAATGCTAATTTGGAGTTTTTTTGATCAATTTTGCTGATTTTTAGGCGAAATTTAATGATTTTTTGCATGTTTTTTTTTGTTTTACAGCTTTAGGTGGGATTTGAATAGAAGCTTGTTACTTAAGAATTTTCAGATACCAATTGGTTAAAGTTTTGTTGGTTTAAAACATTTTCTGCTAAGGAAAAATTAGAGAAATTGAGAAAATTTAAACCATTTTTCCTATTTTTTTTTTGCAATTTTTCTTTTTTTGATCTTAAACAAGTTTAATAGGCTATTATGACTTGCCCATTGCTTTGCGAGCTTTTCATTGATCTAATTGCAAAGGGACTTTATTCGGCTTTATGTTTCCTTGTACTATTTAAAAAACTCATTAAATTTTTCTAGTTTTTTTTGTTCAATTTGTTTTTGAATGCAGTTTCTATTCTGGCTTAGTTTTTTATGGCTTTTGTGAAGGCTTAGGCTTCATAATAGTTGTTCTAATTGTTAAGTCATTATTATGGGCAATTTTTTCCTTCGAGTCGTTTCCGGAATTCTTCCGGCTATGTTTTTTTAAGGCCTGTACACATTTTCATAGTTTTTGAAGTCAAATTGGAGTGGTGATTTTGGTTACGCCGAAACAGGAAGTGGAGCGAAAAAAGGAGCGGTTTTGCGGCGTGAAGTTTTTTCACTCTAATTTTAAAGTAGAATGAGAAAACAATGTTTGAACAAAAATTCGGTTTCTCGCTAGTGGTTTTTTTTTGTTCACATGCGGCAATTTCACTTTGATTTTTTTTATTTTTTTTTCGATTTTTCGGATCGGACTTTTTTCTAAATGGTTTTTCTAATCCATTCATAGTTCATTCCAGGTCTAGTTTTTTGTTCAGTGTATGAAAATTCTTTGAATTGTACATCAGGACTTGTCCTGCTATGTTTCTTTATTTCTACACCTGACCCGAACGAATCACGTATAACGAAAACATCCTTTTTGGGCCAAGCAAATGGCATAGCGTTTGTTTCAGATACATTTTGCGTATGTTATTTCACTTTCAAGAAATCATAGAAAACTCTGGATTGAATCCCCTAAAAACTTTAATTTTTGAAGCGTATTCCAACTGCATTCAGTTGAATACCTGCCCAACAGAATGAAAATTTTGATTGGTTAACTTCTGAAACTGACTGCACTGCGTAAATTGTTTCAAATGTCAACCGGTACCGAGTAAACATCAACTGTATGAAGTTGGCCTAGGCTTAAAAGTTTTCATTTTCAAACAACGTTAAAAGCAAATTGTCTTGTGCTATTTCAATTGGGCGTACGGTAGGATGAAATTATGTTCATCTACCGGATTTTCTCTATTAAGAAAACACAATAAGAGGACAATTTATGGATTGTCCCTTAAAAGTTGAAATAATCGAATGTTCGAAAACCCCCCGAACATGCAAATGGACATGCAAATGAGCACCCGAACCCGAGTGTCATAGTAAATCAGCACTGATTTTTAATATTCTAATAGTAAAACTGTTTTCAGTGCCATGCTTGTTTGTTTGCATCACATGGATGAGTAACGGATCACGCAGATGTTGAATGGCATTGTGGAGACGTCTGCCCACTTTTTTCAGCCATTTAATTACGTTGTGTACATGTTCTGGTTGAAGCCTGTCCGCTTCAGTTGACGACTGAAGCGTGCCTGGTCACAGGTGCATGGTCAGGTGCAAATTACGAGTAAACAACTACGAATACCGAATTGTACACGTTTAATTGACACGTTCAGGGGTGCACAATCAGAACTAGATTCTGCTCTTGGGAAAGACACGCGAAACATTTAAACTACTTTAAAACGATTCAGAAATACAGTTTATTTGAATGACCAAATGTTGAAAATCTTATTTGATTAACAGTTTGATGATTATCGAATCGTTGATTTTTTCATTTTTGTGTGACTAAAAATACTGCCTGATGCGGGAGATATGGAAATATGAGCATGCAAAATGATCAGTAACATTACGTTGGCTCACAAACAGACTAAACGTTTCAAAACCCGGGTCGAGGTGTCACCGCCATTCAACGCAAAATTATGTAAGGTAAGCGGTTAATGCGGATATTTTTGTAAGATAAGCGGTGAATGCGGTGAAATTACATAAATCAGGCGGTGAATGCGGTGAAAAAAAAATTTATCGGTTGGTAGCGCTGAAATTACATAATTTAACCGCTGAATTTAGCGGTGAAATTACATAAATTCACCGCTTTGAAAAAAAGTGTCCAAATTATGTGAGATAAGGGGTGAATGCGGTGAAATTACATAAATCAGGCGGTGAATGCGGTGAAAAAAAAATTTATCGGTTGGTAGCGCTGAAATTACATAATTTAACCGCTGAATTTAGCGGTGAAATTACATAAATTCACCGCTTCGAAAAAAAGTGTCCAAATTATGTGAGATAAGGGGTGAATGCGGTGAAATTACATAAATTCACCGCTCAACTTAGTGGTGAACTTACATAAATTCACCGCTTAGAAAAAATTGTTAAAGATGTTTGAGATCAGCAAAGAATGCGGTGAATTTAATGGTGAGTGTGGGAGGAATTGTTAGATTTGCCTTCCCACTAAAACTACCCCTTAATCTTACATCTTTTTGACACTTTTTCTAAGGGGTGAATTTATGTAATTTCACCACTAGAGTAAGCGGTGAATTTACAAAAATTCACCACATTTCACCGCTAAATTATGTAATTTCACCGCTAAAAATTGCAAATCTTACAAAAATTCACCGCGCATGTTTTGCAGAAAGTAGAGTGAATTCGATTTATATTCAAACAAAAAATAATAGAATTTAGTGAGAGATGGCGCAGTGGAAAGAAGAAGTGGATGACATTCAGGAGGTGAGAGGTTCGGACCCTTGTAAGGGCGGTGAAATTACATATTTTACCGGTGAATTGTGGTGAATTTTTGTAAGATCACCGCTTAGTCTAGCGGTGAACTTACATAATTTCACCGCATTCACCGCATTTCACCGCAAAATTATGTAAGAAATTTGCGGTGAAAAAACTAACTTTTCACCGCTTATCTTACATATTTCTGCATTTTTTTCTCGACCCGGGAAGGATTACATTACGACCGCAACAAAAAAAATCAGCTTTAACGATTGTATACTAAAGTATAGATTTAACTAAAGTAGAGATCTAAAACTATAGATTTAACCTTATTTACACTAATGAACTCATGACTTAACAATCAGGCAATTACTTGGATAATGCTCTTGAAATATAGTTTCTGAGAAAAGCTGATCTAATGTGTCTAAGAGCAACTCAGGGGCGAATCATCCGCAATTATTCGAAAGTACTATCTACAGTAATGACATGTTCTGCTTCCCGGACTAAAATTATCTAGGTTCGGATGACGTTTAGAGGTGTCTAATCAGAGCCTTCAATAATTATGTCATCAAGCGCTTATGTAATTTTAAAAAACAAAAGTGGAGGGAGAGAGTGAGGATTCGTCCCCTCTCTTCCCTTTGTTCAACCTGTTTCTTTTACTTTGTGCATTAACCATTGCGCCAATTGATACTTGAATTTTACTTTTCAATTTGGTTATAAAGGTAGCTGTGCGAGAGTGTTATTTTTTTTATCAGTCCACCCTAAAGTACACTCCTTGCAAAGAGTGTAAAAAGAGTGGAAAAAAGAGTGTAAATACAGTGTAATTTTTTAAAATTACACTCTTTATCCCAATAAATAGGAGCGGAGTTCGCAGTACATCCTAAGCCCCGCTAACTAGGGGTGAATTAAGGGTGAAACCTCGGCCCGGTCAGATATCGTTTAACTGAAAATAGCCACTCATCGCTTTTCTCAGTCCTGTGAAATTTGCGTATCTTAAGTACCCGCATATCCTATGTTTTTTTTACGCTTCATTCGTTATTCTTACTAGGATGGGACGAGTCAGTAAGTGGTTGTCCATGGCGTCTCCATAAGATAGCGCCTGACCTCAATTTATGAAGGTCAATAGTGTGTAATAGCTTTCCTTACTAATAATTTTATGATATAAGAGTCGAAGCTTCTCTTAAAGTAGGGCAGTAGGCGGAGGGTGAAACGTTTTTTGTAGCTTAAGAAGCAAAATCTTCAAAATCTTCAAAAACTCCTCAATTCAGTCAAAGCGTCTTTGTGACTAGGGCGAGAAGATGTTTTTTGATCTTGTCTTTGAGTTGTTCACATTCCGGTTTATTTCAACGCCAGCAGTTCGAGGTACTGGTTGTCTTTTATTCGAAACGTAGATGCTTTTGTTTTATAGGTTTGGGCCTAGAACTAGGCTTATAACGCATTTCTCCTTAACCAGGGCTCCTATGATGTTAACATTGAAAAAAAATTCAAAGCCTTTTTAATTGACTGCTTACAAGACAACGGGGCAATCTAAACGTAAGTTTCTTTGTAAATTACGAGTTCGAAAATTGATTTCGTGGACATCAAAATATCGAATAAAAATCAGGATCGTGATGAAAATATTTGATAAACCCGTCTATAGCTGTTTTTACATATTTTTCTTGTCCCATCTCATCAAGTTTGGGGGTGCAAAAACAAATTTGTTTTATTCATTATATGGTTTAAAACTCTGGAATGCATTATTGTTGCCGTCTTGTTATAAAGCCCCAGATGGATAGCAAATCTACTACCCTTTCGATGACTTGTGATATTCTTTCTACATCAGAGAAAAAAGATATTTCAAGATCTCCAATTTCGTAATTAGGTTTGAGTCTGCTGAATTTTTTTCCTCAATTTTCTTCAATAAATCTCAGAATTATTTCACCTTCATGCGCAAAACTAGGCATTCGTATACGTGAGGCGGTTTTATGATGGACGTATTTATTATATGAAAAGTTGTTATCAATATTCGGGTTAGTAGAGCCAAAATTGTGTCTATGTCGATCTTTTGAGTGAAATCTGGGTGTCTAGGATGGCATTCAATTAGACTCTGATCTTTTTAATTTAATTCAACTTCTTTTTTGCTATTTTAGAACGCGTTCCGGGATAGCTGTTTCACTTAATCTATTGATCTGAGTGTCCTGGTTATTTGTTTAGACAATGAGCGTATCCTGTAATATTTCATTTTCTAGATGATCGAGTTTAAAATTCTCTAGAATGCAAGTGAAACCTCCATATTCTAATTCCATAGATTCATCTTTTCCTGGTTATCTTGTCCTCATAGAAAACTTACAGAAATTTTACATATATTATTGAAAGCAATGAGAACGGTAACAGGAGAATTGGTTTCTTTCAGCGGGACTCCAGACCTACTTTTTGAGAAATTTTTGTCAGCAGAGTAAAGGGTTTGGAACTTAAGCTAATGGAAATAGTGGTGACGCTCTACCCACGGTCAGAAAATTTCTTTTGGCTGGTTCCAAACAAAACTCCAAAAAGTTGATTGATCATGCAGCTTTTATAACGTTTCATAAAGTTTGGTAACGTTTTCAACCAAACTATTGATCTTTTTATCCAACCAGGTGCATCAATACTAGAGTTTAAATTCATTGGAGACAGAAAAAATTTTGTCGATCTGCAAAATTCTCACTCGAGATCAAATGCAAAAGTTAAGTTGAACCAGGATGCTGATCTGAGAACCGGGATGGACGCAACATCAACTGAATTGCCCTAGTTCATCAACATTACCCAACACTCACATTTGTCTGAATGCACTCTTTCAGCAAATGGGCTGAAGATCTCGAACACAAACGGTAACTATGCACGTTGTCTCATCTGGAAAGTCAGCCAAGAGTACGCGATTAATTTGTCAGGGATATCATTACAACGACGAAAAGTTGACGAACAATCAAAAGAGCAATGGACGGTGGTGCAAAGTACTCCTCTATAGCAGAACCACGGGAGAGTTCGTTTATTCGAAAACCAGCCAGTGATCTAGAACGCGTTGAGAACGCGTTCCGGGATAGCTGTTTCACTTAATCTATTGATCTGAGTGTCCTGGTTATTTGTTTAGACAATGAGCGTATCCTGTAATATTTCATTTTCTAGATGATCGAGTTTAAAATTCTCTAGAATGCAAGTGAAACCTCCATATTCTAATTCCATAGATTCATCTTTTCCTGGTTATCTTGTCCTCATAGAAAACTTACAGAAATTTTACATATATTATTGAAAGCAATGAGAACGGTAACAGGAGAATTGGTTTCTTTCAGCGGGACTCCAGACCTACTTTTTGAGAAATTTTTGTCAGCAGAGTAAAGGGTTTGGAACTTAAGCTAATGGAAATAGTGGTGACGCTCTACCCACGGTCAGAAAATTTCTTTTGGCTGGTTCCAAACAAAACTCCAAAAAGTTGATTGATCATGCAGCTTTTATAACGTTTCATAAAGTTTGGTAACGTTTTCAACCAAACTATTGATCTTTTTATCCAACCAGGTGCATCAATACTAGAGTTTAAATTCATTGGAGACAGAAAAAATTTTGTCGATCTGCAAAATTCTCACTCGAGATCAAATGCAAAAGTTAAGTTGAACCAGGATGCTGATCTGAGAACCGGGATGGACGCAACATCAACTGAATTGCCCTAGTTCATCAACATTACCCAACACTCACATTTGTCTGAATGCACTCTTTCAGCAAATGGGCTGAAGATCTCGAACACAAACGGTAACTATGCACGTTGTCTCATCTGGAAAATCAGCCAAGAGTACGCGAATAATTTGTCAGGGATATCATTACAACGACGAAAAGTTGACGAACAATCAAAAGAGCAATGGACGGTGGTGCAAAGTACTCCTCTATAGCAGAACCACGGGAGAGTTCGTTTATTCGAAAACCAGCCAGTGATCTACTTACATGTGACAAACACCTACTCGGTTATGGTAATTTTTTTCAGAAGAGCTTCTAATGGTCTTGCTGCAGTATTCGAAGGCGACAAGCACTACAAGGTAAAAACTGTTGAAAAAATTTTTAATTGAGATAACTAACGATGGCAGATCATGTGCTAATTGCAACTGAGAGAACGCTGCTTAAGACCATGCACTAGAACGCTTGCAGCAAAAGTTTTACTGCAAGTTTTTCTGGAGACATAATGAACCTGTCCGGAGAATACTTGTGGCAATGTCAACGAAGCAGTCATACTTGGAAACAATCTTTGCCAGTCTTTTTTAATTTGAAGAACTGAATTGGGTTGAAATTGTCATAATTAAAAACAGTTTGTTAATTGTGAAACACCCATGTCATATATAGGATGACATCTTGGAATGTTATGTAATTTTATTTTTGGAGTCTGATGGAACTTTTTATGCAATTTGTGGTTTTAATGTAATATTCATTAAGCTGTATTGGGTTGGTTATCAGATATTTGAATTGAAGCAGTCCAAATAACTAATATTTAAATCTTAAATATTTAAACTATTCAAATAGGTCAATATCAGTTCAGCTAATTTTCAGCGGAACATGGAAATTTTAAATTTACCACTGAAGAGATCTTTTTTACATTTTATAGATTAATTGCCAGTGATAACTTTCAACAAATTGAATCTGAAACTTATCTCTTTCTACATCCACGAGAAAACACTGTTTGCCCATATGCAAACGAAGAGCAGAACAACATTTAATTGCCGATCATCTGGTAAGATTTATACAGTGCTATCACTTGGTGTATATCTCTGTGTAATAGTTTTACAATGAAATTATACAGATTATCTTGCCTCAACCAAATCAAGACTCCAACTCGATATGTTTTGCAGGAATTATCGTCAATAGATTATTTTGTTTTTAGGTTGATCAACAGCAGCAATGACATAATAATGTGAAACTTTGTGCAAAAGTTGACATTGGGTAATATTTCGTCGTTTCGTGCTGGGTGTAGACGAAATTGGAACTGAATTTATGCATAGAACTGTGAACGAAATAATGAAAAATCTTTTTGAACTGGCAAATTTAAAATTAACAGTTTTTCTCCTCTTTTAGCTGTTCGTCTATAGTTCTCCTTGGAAACATTGCGCCTTGAAAATTTTTAAATACTTTGAATCTGCTACTACAACTCTGAGCACTTGACATTGGACCGAACTCCGGCTGGCACTTACTTTTGCCGGTGATACTTGGCTCCTTCTCAATTTTTTACCGACTATTTTTAGAGCCCAGAGTGGTAGGTTCGTCGCCCAAATTTGATTAAAACTCGTTCACAACCGTTTAGGCTGTCACTTACTATTGGTTAGAAAGTGTTTATCACGATCGTCTATTGTATATCAGAGTTTTACGATTTGCAAGTAATTAAACGGTTTACCTGGAGGTGAAAAAATTTTTAAAAAATGATAAAAGTTGGCCCTCGTGATTCCCAAGATTAACAAGTTAGGACCCAAAAGACAGGGGTTGGGGTTATCTTTCTATGTGAGCGTAGGCTAATCGAATGGTGTCATTGACGTTGGCCAGTTTTGAATTTCTTTTCGCCGCTGTTTTGGATACAAACACTTCATATTTCAGCCATTGGACCCTCATAGGTTTGTATATCTTGTCAGCAAATCATCATATAGGGAGGGCAAAAATCCTATCTCCTCTAGATAAACCGTTGAACCGTTATAAAAACTGTTCAATGATGCGATATAGTACTTTTCTAAATAACATTATTTATGGATACTTACCCTATTTTGCGGTTTTTGTCCTTAAACAAATAAAATATGTGCATTTTATTCAATTTTATCTAACTAATTTGATACTTGGAATGTAGCTGAGGGAATACAATCCAGTCTCTTACTGAAAGTAATAAATCATTTATTTTGAGAGAAATACATAAAAACGTTTCAAATATTTTTTTAACTTATTTTAATTTCAAAGTCTCTGCGTTTTCAAATTTTGTTAACAATGCGGAACTGCGTGTGCTATCAAAACTAAAACTCTACAACCAAAAAGGACCAAGCAAACAATTGGAACTTAAAGGTGCTACAATTAACCCATCTTTTGTTAACTAGTATCTGTTTTTTTATTCAAAAACATTGCTATAAAATGCTCCTTTAACCTCGAACATTTTTTTGCCAATGTGATTTTTAGATAATCCTCAACCCATTAGCCTACCGTTATCTATTGTTATTCCTCTATGATAAACTGTTATTTGCTTTTGTCGAGCATAAATTTCTATATTTAATCGTTCAGTTCAAAAACAGTTCGCTTTAGTGTTATATTTATTTACTTGTTTAATCTATCGAATAAACATCAGTACAAACTGTGTTTGTTTTCATTTTTTCCAGTTCATTACAACTTGCATAACTAACATTGTGCAATAGTGTGACTACTTTTGAATCAAACTACAACATGGAAATTCATGAGTAATATACATAAGTTGACACCTTAGAACGTTATGTAAATTTACCTTTGGAGCGAGAAGGAATCTTTATGCAATATCTTAGGTTAATGTAAAGTTCAATAGGCTGTATGTGGTAATCAGATATTGGCATTGAATCAGTCCAAAAACCGAAAGTTAAATCTTTTGAGAAAATTCACAATTTGAAGTTATTTTCAGTACTTTAAAATTGTTTTTGAAGTAATCCTCAGGCAAGTAATCCGTTGCGTGCTTCTAATTTCTTTGAAATTTTGACATCAACAGTTCCACAAACAGAAAAAATTTCTTTATTTGGAGAAAAGTATTCACCATTTTTTTGAGGTTTCAGATTTTTTTAATGTCTGCAGGGGCTAATCAGCGCGTTCACTTTTGACATCAGCAGTTCCACAAACAGAAAAAATTTCTTTATTTGAAGAAAAGTATTCACCATTTTTTTTGAGGTTTCAGATTTTTTTAATGTCTGCAGGGGCTAATCAGCGCGTTCAATTTATCTTTCTCAGTCTTTTCGACTTTCTTGACGAGGCGGTCATGGTGTTCTCCTCGATGAGTACCGTAATAATTTAATAACAGCTGTTGACTTGACATCAAAGACAAAAATCGCACGGTTTCACCCATCCGAAAGTGAGGATTGGTTCAATATCAGTTCAGGAAACTTTCGGGCGAACATTGGGCAACGTGTTGGAAATGTTATTTTTAGCAATGAAGAGATCCTTTTTTCCTGTTAACTCTCAAAAGAAAATGATCAAAAAACTGTTTATAAGTTATTCAACCGATGTATATTTGGAAAAAACCTGCTTAGTGAAAATTTGTTCTAAGTTGAAGAAAAAACATTATAGATTATTTGCCGGGGATTATTTTCAACAAATTGAATCAAAATTTTTCCAATTTCTAATGTATCTCTTTCTACATCCTCCGGAAAACACTGTTTGCTCATATGCAAACGAAAATCAGAACAACAACTACTATTCCTTTCATCTGGCAAGAGCAATGCTGTGCTATAATCATGCAGATTTTTATGCTTCAATAAACCAAGACTCAAGCTAAAAATTTGTTGTTTCTTGCATGCATGTTCATATGATTTATACAGTATATGGTTTATACAGTACTGGTTTTTACAGTACTGGATATTCTTTTTTGTAATTTATTGATAACGATTGGTTAAATTTTGCATTATATATGATGTATATTTAAATTTCGTTGAAAAGATAACGCATATTTTGAGAACAAGTGTTCAGATGAAGTGAAATTCAAATTTTGTTTCATAAGTTATATCAAGCTTTAGGAAATTAATTTTTGCACGCAAAGAGACACTTCCACTGATAAAAATATCTATTTCTCAAACTCACGGAGCAAAAATTTGGGAAATAAGAACTTAAAAAGCAATCAGTAGAACTCATAGGCAAGGATTCAGTTAAAGTTTGAGTGTTCTGTGTCGTAACTATAGTAACAGCTTGTTTTCTTTGCACTTGAAGGGCTAAGCTGGTGCTTCTCAATTTAATTGACATCCTCCTGATGTTCTTCTATCACTTCATCGAACTAATCAATTTGAGAAGACCCCTGGATGTCAATAGATTATTTTGTTTTTAGATTGATCAACAGCAGCATTGACATAATACAGTGAAATTTTGTACAAAAGATCATTTTGGGTAATAATTCGTCGTTTTGTGCTGGGTGTAGAAAAAATTGGAACTGAATTTAAGCATAGTGTGGTGAACGAAATAATGGAAAATCTTTTTGAACACGCCAATATAATCAGGTGTACGATCAAACATTGCTTCAACATTTTTCCTTCTCTTTTGCTTGCTCCTCCTTATATTATTTTGTTTCCTGACATTTTTCTCGATCCTTTGAATCTGCTACTACAACTCTGAGCACTTGACTTCGGACCAAGCTCCGGCTGGCATTTCCTTTTGCCGGTGGCACTGTGCTCCTTCTCAAATTTTTACCGAGTATTTTTAGAGCCCATAGTGGTAGGTTCTTTGCCCAAATTTGATTAATACTGGTTCACAACCGTTCAGGCTGTCGCCTACTTTTCGTTAAAAAGTGTTTATCACAGTCGTCTATTGTATATCAGAGTTTTACGATTTGCAAGTAATTAAAAGGTTTACCTGGAGCTGAAAAAAATTTAAAAAAATGATAAAAGTTTGCCCCTCGTAACTCCCAAGATTAACAAATTTTGTTGGCCAGTTTTTAATTTCTTTTCGCTGCTGTTTTGGATACAAACACTTCATATTTCAGACATTGGACCCTCATAGGTTTGTATATCTTGTCAGCAAATCATCATATAGGGAGGGCACAAATCCGATCTCCTCTAGATAAACCGTTGAACCGTTATAAAAACTCTTCAATGATGCTATAAAAATTTTTTCTAAATGAACTTTTTTATGGATACTTACCCTAGTCTGCGGTTTTTGTCCTTAAACAAATAAAATATGTGCATTTTTTTCAATTTTATCTAACTAATTTGAAACTTGGAATGTAGCTGAGGGAACACAATCCAGTGTCATACTCAAAGTAATCAATCATTTATTTTGGGGGAAATACATAAAAACGTCTTAAATTTTTTGTTTATTTTATACTAATTTCAAGTCGTTGCGTTTTCAAATTTTGTTATAAATACGGAACTGCGTGTGCTATCAATATTGAAACTCTACAACCAGAGAGGACCCAGCAAACTATTGGAACTTAAAGGTGCTACAATTAACCCATCTTTTGTTAACTATTATCTGTATTTTATTCAAAAACATTGCTATAAAATGCTCCTTTAACCACAAATATTTTTTGCCAATGGGATTATTTGATATTCCTCAACCCATTAGCCAACCATAACCTATTGAAACTTGATCAAAATCATTCAAGCCGTCTTCTACTTCTGCTGAGAAAGTGTGTATCTTAATCGTCTATTCTATATCAGAGTTTTACATTTTTCAAATAGTTAACAGGTTTAATTGGAATTGAAAAAATACAAAAATAGTGATAAATATTACCTCTCGTAACTCCCAAGATCAACAAATTAGGACGCATGAAGCAGGGGTTGTCTTCCTATGTGAGCGTAGGCTATTTAAAAGTTGGCATTGAGGGGAGCAGTTTTGAACTTCCTTTCACTTCCGTTTTGGATCCGATCACTTCATTTTTGAGTTTTTCAGCCGTCAAGAGATTGTATATCTTGTTATCAGGAGAATTCCATGGAAACATCGATATTTGTGACTATATGATCCATTCTACAATTGTCTGTTAGAATGCCTGTTGTTCTCCACTAAGTAGACGCAGACAACTACGTTTTGCCTACAGTATTCATTATTAGAGCTGCTGTCACTGACTCCCTTTTGATTTATTCTCTGAGTCTCCTATATTGCTTTGTCTAGTTCTCTTTTCTTACCAAATCTGCTGAGTGGTTCTTCTATCCTTTCTTCTGCAGTCCATTATAACCTGTTCAAGGTTCCCTCGACAGGTAGCTGTGTCACATCTTGAAATCACGCTTTCAAACTAGCGCCCCTGATCCAGTCCTTATTCTCCCTATAATGTGCTCTCAGTGTAGTTATCGTTATTTTAGTTATCGTTATTTTAGTAATCGTTATTTTACATCTCACTGTAGTTATCGTTATTTCCACTGCAAGCCACGTGTGTCCAAGGGTATTTTGATATTTTTTCTCTCCCTCATACACACAACCCGCCTATAAATTTGTTGACTTCTCCGTTCGGTTATTGTTCCGACCCCACTTGTCGGGGGGAGGAACTATATACTCAAATGGGTTTTTTTGTTCAGACACTTTTGGCCGATCGATATATTCATCGTAGAAAAATGTGAGTGGTATCTTTAAAAAGCTCGTCCAGTGTAGAAATCAAAATAAAAAGATTTTTTTGAAATTCGTATTTTTCGAGGAGTTATCGAGGATTGAAGTTTTGTGCGAAAATGTGATAATTAGCATGATTTTGGTCACATTTAGTGTAACTTTTCTTCAAAATAAGATAATTTTAAACAAAAATATTAATTCAAAATTTAATTTCAAGCCACAAAATTGATCAATTACGAGTTCCTAATTGACGAAAGGCGATTAAAAGTCTAGTTAAGGTCTCATAGGGAAGTTAACTATCAAAAAAATTCAAATTATTTTTTAGAGCTCTTTTTTTTTAGAAATTTTTAATATATTTTTGTTTCCTTAAGTCACCTAGAGACTAGTCACTTCTCATATCGAAGTTCCGTTAATGACAAACCTGATTTACAGTCTAATGAAGCCCAATGAACAAAAAATTCGTTTTCAGGGAATCGCTCGTGTATTTTTTTGGCTTCGGCTCATAGTTTTCCCAATTTTAAATGAATTTTTGATTTCCTTTTTGAGGTTTTACTAAATTTTGTTGGAGTCCTATTGCATAGACTTTTTGACTATAAGTGCAATAAGTTTTGTAAGGAGCAATAATTGAACCTATCTAGAGCTTTGAGTGGACAGCTAACGGCTGTCAAGACTTTAAAAGTGATTTTTCGAGAATTTTTTAAAACATTAACCGATCCTAAACTTCTTTTCGTGAACTGTAAGTCAGTCTCAGTAATGAGAGGACCCCCTTTCTTTCTAATTCAACCAAAATTAATCTGCTTAGTGACTCTATTTTCTAACTATTCGTTATATGACTTCAATACCACAAGATTTCAAAGTTTAAAAAAAGTTTCGATATTTTCTTATGATTGGTCCCTCTTGAAATTATATTACATTATCCTGATACTGATATCTCCCAGTGGCCTAGAGAAATTGTTCAACGAATCATGGTTAAAGTTTTCAGAGAAGAGCTTATGGTTTAAATGGCTTCGACACTTTCTTGTCGCACTTTTCTATTGAATTTTTGGATTTTGCCTGTATTTGTTGTTGTTTCCATAGTCATAAGACTTATTGTAATGTCTTATTGATAAACTATGCACGGCAAATATTCTTTGCCTCCAACCGAGGCACAACTGAACATATTTATGGACTTAAAACTGTTCAAAGCTATTGACTTTAATGGCTGTTAGGACTTTAAAAAAATATTTCGAGAATTCGAGAACTTTTTTTTAATATTAATCGATCCTAAACTCATTTTCGTGAGCTGTAAGTCAGTCTCAGTAGTGACAGGACCTCCTACTTTTCTACTGAAGCAAAAAAACCTGATTAGCGGTTCCATCTTCTCACTAATAGTTATATGGCTTCAATGCCACAAGAGTTCACAATCTAAAAAAAATGGATATTCTATATTATTGTTTCCTCTTGAACTCTTTTCACATTATCCTGATACTGATACCTCTCATTGGCTTAGCGAAGACGTCAAATGGATTATGGTTGATTTCTTCAGAGGAAAGCTTATGGTTTAAATGGCTTCGACAATTTCTTCTCGCACTTTTCTTCTGAAATTTTAGTTTTTGCCTGTATTTGTTGTTGCTTCCATAGCCATAAGACTTATTGTGATGTCTTATTGATTATCTATGCACGCCAAACATCCTTGTCCTCCAATTGAGGCATAACTGGGCGTATTTATTAATTTTCGTTCAAAGCTTTTGAATTTAATGTCTGCTAAAGCTTTCATTTTAATGATTTTTTTTACATAAACCAGTCCTAAACTTATTTTTGTGAACTGTAAGTCAGTCTCAGGAAAGATCAAACCGCTTTAATTTCTAAGCCAACTAAAACTAATCTATTTAGCGGTTTTATCTGTTAACTATTGGTGTTATGACTTCGATGCTCGAATTTGTATTTTTTTCAGTTTTAAGATATTTTTTTCTCATACTTTTGGATCCTTTTGGAATTTCAACACATTATCCTATTTCTGATTGTTGCATTGGCTTAGAGAAGACGTTAGAGGGAATATACATAAAAGTTTCTGAGAAAAATTTATGCTTTGAACGACTTCGACACTTTCTTCTCGCACTTTTCTACTTAATTTTTGGATTTTGCCTGTTTTTGTTGCTTTTCATAGTCAATTTTTTTATTGTAATATCCTTCTGATGCCTTATGAATGACCAATATTCTTTTTGTCTCCTTTTGACTTAACATAGCGTCATTATTAGCTTCCGTTGAAAGCTATTGATTTTAATTGCGTTGATACTACGGGTTTTCTCAAAAATCTCGTGGTTTTAATGTTTTGTTCACGTTGTTGATTTATTGGAGTCAAATTTTTAAAACGAAGTATCTCATTGCTGTTTAAAAATTATCTGAAAGTAGAAAAGTTTTTACTGAAAAATTCATTTCTTAATAGCTTCGACAAATTTCTCGATCAATTTTTTTTTGAGTTTGCTTTCTTGCCTGGGTTTTTTATTCTTTAGGTAGCCGTTAAGTGTTGACCATTCTCATCAGCTTGCATTTAAAGATCGAATAAAATATGTTACCCGAAGCAGTCAGTTTATAGCGAATTTTTTTGAAGTTTATGATATTATAAATATTTAAGATTTTAAAGGATTTGTCATTTTTTTCAGTTTTTGTGGTTCTTTTCGTCAACTTGTGACTTTTTCTCATCATTGAGAGGTCCCATTGTTTTTTCAAAATTAACATGTTTACCGATATTCTGAAATAAAGGACGTTTTGCTTTTTGGACAAAATGCGTTTTGATAAAAAATTATGTGAGTGGTGTATTTGTGTTCCTTTAGCATAATCGCGTAATAACAGATCCAAATGATTTTCAAATATGGCCCAATTGAACTTTTTTGTTCATTCAGTATAATTTTATCTGAGTTAGTAAAATTAGAAATTGTAATAAAAGTGCATAATTTTCAGACAATAGCTATTGATTTCAATGGCACCAATAGTTTGTGTTTTCGGAATGTTTGTAAACTGCTGATCGTATTTTTTTAAGTGTTTCCGCTTCTTTAGTCCGTTCCGATGGCTTATTCTAACCAAAGTCAGGTCCTATTGGTTTCATTATGACTTTTTAGTAAGTTTATCAAGAGTTATTTTGTTAAATGCTATTGTTTTTTTAAGACTTTTGAAATTGTTTGGTTTAAAAAATGTTAATTGATTTTTGATTATCGCCTCATTATTTCTTCTGTTTGCCGACTTGTTACCTAGCCTTATTAAGGAAAAATACTATTTGCAGCGTAGTTAGGAAAAATTAAATTTGTATAGTTAGGAATTTGTCTGAATTTATTTTGACGTTGATACTAGGTGATTTTAATTTAGATATTGAGTTTTTGCCGTGCAATTTGTTTTCCTTTTTGTTGTTGTTGTTTTTTCTCGTAGTCTTTTTAATGGCAGATCTCGTTGTAATGAGGCATGGCAATACTTAATTCAATTATTAGTTTGGTTGTGTAACATTTTTTTTAAACTCAAACATCTATTTTTGTTTATCTCATTGTCAAAAATTTAAGTCAAAAGACAGTTAAGTCAAAAATGTAGATGAGCGCGGGTCGGAACATCATGTGCGAACGCACATTAACGAGCCGCCTTGTCTTACCAGTAATTGAATGGGCACGCATCAGAAGGATTCCGAGGTAAAATCAATGTTTAGGACTATGTGATCCATGCTACAATTGTCTACTAGAATGCCTGTTGTTTTCCACTAAGTAGACGCAGACAACTGCGATTTGTCTAGAGTATTCATTGTTAGAGCTACTGCCACTGACTCTGTTTTGCTCTTTTCTTTGTGTTTCCTCTCCTATTTTGTTTTGTGTAGGTTTCTGATCACATCTGCTTAGTTGTTTCTTTAAAGTTTTTTCTTCAGTCTTTTTTCACGTGCTGAGGGATCCCATATACGTAGCTGTGTCCTCTCTGGTGTCCCTTCTCGCAATCACTCTTTCAAGCTAGCGTCACTGATCCAATCCGTTTTCTCCCTCTGCTGTGCTGACATGGAAATAATCAGACTATGATTCGCGCCGTTATGAACTTTCAATTTTTCGAAATAATGCAACTATGAGAGGGAAATAATCAGACAATGAGCTGCACTGTTTCGATCATTCTGGCCCATTTTTTGAAATAATGCGACTATGAAAGGGGTTTCATTAGACTATGATTCGATTTTTTTCTTTTTTATGAACCGAATTAGACCGATTTAGGAAGAATTAGCGGGACTATTATTTGATTGAGTCCGATCGTTACTCGAAATAGTGCGCCCCCAAAATGAGGTCCAGACCGTGTATTTATCGTCTGGGAGGGGATACCCCCCAGATAAAAAAACTGTCGAATCATAGTTCGACCACCTCACCCCGGGTTTTGTTAATTTCGCAGTCTTTGTGTTCAGAAGATGCAAATTGAATTAACAGAGCTTGAAATGGTTAGCCGGCAATTCTATGCAGTTAAAATAAATCGCTCTGAAATGCATTCCAAACCATTCTTACAAAAACAAGGACTTTTGATGATAACGCTTCCAAAAAATTGCTTTTGACAGTATGGGCAATTTAGATCGGCTAATATTGCTGGCCTCGAGACTAGCGGTTTTTGTTATTTGGTGTCAACTCTGGGGGTTTTATCCTGTTAGATGAAATTTTACAGGTCCTGATGTTAGATGTCCTGATTAGAAGAAATACGCGCATAGTAAGGTTGCAAGAAGTATGTTTTTTTTGTGGTCAACGAGAAAAAAAGACTTCAATTCTGTAGAATATACGAATATCTCAGGCGATAGTTTTAAGGCTGACTTCCAACTCATTCAGTTTGTACTGTTAATTTAAACAAAAAGGAGACGAAGACTCCGAGAACGCGTGAAAAAGTTATCATAAATGAGGTCAGAATCAAAAAAGAAGACCTCCTGTCAGAATTTAATCGTGCATATAGTTACTCATTACACTTTGAGGATAATTAGTAAAATTTTTCCAGGATACAAATTAGACAGCTTCCGAAATCTGAATCCAGAAATCCTAGGAACCAATTCCTTTAATTCCTGTTTCAACGCATACAGGTATTTTTTGATCATTTATACAAGCTCAAGATTTTTTAAATCGTCAATTAACGGTAAAAATTGACTGATTTTCAACGATGGTAAGGACAATTCTAATAATTTTTGTTCGATTATTCAAGCATCTAGTTTTTGCATACGTTCAAATTAAAACAGCTGCATGATTTATGTGCCGAATATTGTTTCAATTTGAAAGTCAAATCAGCAAGAGCGCGTCTGCTGAAAATCTTGCTTACCGTGTGGTTTGGGAATCAGTTCGAACATTGGAATTCACAGAAAGCAGTGAAAACACGAATCAATACATAATCACTTAATTAGTACTTTTTAAATGAAAGAGTTTTGAATCACCATACAGATAAATTTGTTGAACAGTCAGATTCGATTTATTGTAAACTGTCACATGGGATCTGAACTGCGTCGTTTACAGGATGTCGAAAAGGGTAAGGACAGCAAACACTCCAATTATGAGACCTGAAATGCAAACAAAATTTAAATGCGAAGAGAAGATACGTACCAATCAAATACCACCATCGGTTAATTATAGCAACGTTACTAAGTTCCTGTAAAGAAATGTCACTTTTACACGTTAAGTTTATGGAGCTTCAAAAACTGGGATTTTTGCTAAACAAATACTGAGCTCAAAATTTAAGTCAGAATTTCGAAGTGACTTCTACAGAGTCACGTAACCATTCTTAAAACAAGAAACGCGCACAATTTAAAATGACGAAAGTCAAGGGAAGTCAACTTCCGGCTAAGTAGGAACTTCTGGCACTTTGAATTCTGGCACTGTAGACTTTCGGCATTTTAAAATGTGCACGTGAGTGTTTTAACTTAAGTTCGCTACATTTACGAGAGACCATCTGTAAAGCCATTCAACATACACATGATATTCATTTGTTTTGTCCTATCACAGCATTTTCAAATAAGAGCGTTGTTGTGCCCCACGGAACTGACCTGCACAGAATACTCCGACTGGTATCATGAACTGTATCTCCCACGAGTACCCATCCAGTGCTATTATCAAAAGTAACGCAAGCATCCCCAGTCCAATACCAACACTCGCCAAAATGCAGAATCGTTTACCACTGCACCCAAAAGCAAAAAAACTCAACTCAATTTTGTCTAGCAGTCCATCTTAGGCAGCCCATCCCAGCAATCGTTTGTTAAAAGATCCCAGGCATCAGCTGTTAGATTCTTCTTTTATTTTGAATAAATGTTGCAGATTTTATAATTAAAGATATCTTCAGCCGAATGTTTTTGCCCTAATTGAGCTTTCACACTGAATCCACCTCTAGTTAAATGGGATTAGGATGTAATGCCCATTTCACTCTTATTAATTGCGGAAAAGAGAATGCGACTGTAATGACCTGGAGTTCGAAAACAGGATACCTCAGTCATGAATCATTAAAATTTCATTATGAAAATTACTATTCCAAGAATTCTTATCATGGCACTTTTTACCATGATCATATTTTTATTCAGAACAATTCGCTGCTATCTGACTGCCTAGTATCATTTATAAACGTGCGTTTCTCTGCGAAGACTGATTTACGATCTAAAAATTCTCTTCTTACACTCTTTGCTTTGACTTTAATTTAAAATGGATAGTTAAAGAATATACTCTCGTATAACCATTGACTTAGATTTCTCTATTTTTCCCACTCTTCCATACGTACAGTAGAATTATCGAAAACCCTCATCTCTGAACTCTTATCTATGACATGATAGTATTTCAATAGTTTCTCCATTTTTTGAAAAACAAAACTCGTAAGTTGTGAAAAACTCTCACTTATGTAATAGTACAACGCTTCTTAAAAAAATAGCAAAAGTAAGAATAAAAAACAAAGAATACTATGTAATCTATATATACTATGTAAATATGTTTGTAAATCTACATATAAATTAATTTAAATGTCTAGAGGTTTAATTGCTGAATTTATTTCTAAATCTTCGGTTAGCAGGAGATTTTTATTCCAACGTTTTCTGGTTCGTTCCTGTAATGCATACTACTGACTTATAATCGCTACAATGAAAATCGAAAAAGTTATGCTGCGCTAAGGAATGATAACTATTCAAAGGAATCTCAATGTTGTGTTAAGGGATCTACTCAATGCTTACAGAGAATATTTTTACTCTCCCAGGCGCATTACTTGTTTTTTATATAACGCAGCCGTGCTATATGCAAATTAAAAAATGTAAGCGCGATAATAAATTGAAACAAGATCGGAAATAGCCGGTTTTGCTTGTATGTTAAAACAAAAAAACAACGCCAATTGAGCACTGAAAATTAAAGATCACTTGTCATTAAAAATATTCAGATTAGGGTAGAATACATATGATGCAAAATAGATAGATTCCCACTATGGTCGGTGCAAGCGACACCCAAAAAACCTATTTTAGTGACAGGTTTCAGTTACAACTTAGTAACTTTGGTTTATGTTTAGCTTTCGTAATAACTTAATAACTGATTAAAATACACTGGATCAAAAGAACTTACTGAATCATTGTCGATGACAAGTGGAGGATATTCCTTTGAGCAAACAATTCCAATAATGTTTTCTACTGTTCCCGTAATAAAAATTTTGGTTACTTAGAGACCCCTGGGTACGATTTCATCGATC
>NC_134472.1:48338146-48366455 GCF_964194025.1 Convolutriloba macropyga
GAACGTCCTTATGTGTAGGAGGTGTAGAATGTGTAGGGGTGGGGATTGGAGGGCTGAGGGGCTGACGTGGGAGAGGGGTGAAATTGGGAGGGGAATGGAAGGTGTTGGGGTTCAAACTCTAAGAACCACCCTTCACACCATGAGTATTGTCTCCAAAACAGATTTGAGACTAGTGAGCTGAAAAGCTCTAAGAAACCTGTTTATCCCGTTTTGGGGACGAAAAGTCAAATGGGTCAGACAAACATTCGATCAAGCAAAAAAAAGCATTAAAAAGACCAATTGACTAATATAATTGCTATAAACTTCGTTTGATAGCAATTAACAATTGTGAAGGTGATATTAACAGATATCACCAATCCACCTAAACGAATTTTCTTGAGCCTTAACGAAATCGATTAAAACCTAGAGAAAGTAATTTTTGGTCAGCCACAAATATTTTGTATAAAGTGAAAAAACTAATCTTACAATAATTTTTACTTCTTTGAAAAACTTTTTGAGGTAAATTTTTTGTCAGATGCTTCGTTTCATTCTTCAGTTTTGAAGTGATAGCTTCCAAATTCTTTAAGTCCATACTGATAAGCCAGCTCTTTTGAAACAATCAAGGGCTGTAAGTTAATTTGTAGCACCCTGTCCACCTAAAATATAATAGATAAATATACTTAAAGCACTTGCGTCTAAATCTGGGTTTATATCTGAAAAACCAAAACTTTTCATTTGCAAAATTTTCTTCAATTGCAGCACTCAATCGTTTAGAGCATGTAGGTGTAGATAGATACCTTTGAGTGTGCTCGGAAGAACTCGTCCATGATGCCCATCCCAAACAGCTCAGGTGATCCATAGACCAGTTGGGCTAAATTGACAGTGATCATGTTAATGAAGTCCTCCTGATGGGTGTCCTCTAATTTGGCATACGTCCTGACTGACCATCCAAACCTAAAAGAAACATTCATCGGATCTCTGAAATGCTCTGAACTGTGTTTTTAATTACATTAACAAAATTAAATTAGTGAGTGCATTTGAAAGTGACAATTTTAGATATTTTTTAGCTTATAAATAAGATTAGAGATGTGTCTTCCTGGTCAAACTACGTGGGTGGGGGGGGGCATAAGTGTCTTCCCGTGAAAACTACGGGGGGACATAAGTGTCTTCCCGGGCAAACTACTGGGGGGGGGGGGGCACAAGTGTCTCCGGGCAAACAACAGCGGGGACACATATGACTTCCAGGGTAAACTACAGGGGGGACACTTAAAATTTTTCCAATTTTATGCATGAAATCATCTCTGGCGAAGACATTCTAATAAATCCTGCCGCCTGTGAGAATGCTGTGTCTGTTTTGCTTTTGAAAAACGTCACTCAAGCTTTTTTGATTAGAAATTTAATTCTTAAACGTCTCTTTAGGCGGGGTATCAAGAAAAGAAGGGTATTAACCAAAATTTGATTATGAGAAGTTAGAGGGTTAACTCAGACAGTAAGGGATTAACCGTCTGCTTTGCTTTGCTGTCCGTCAACACTGAGGACAAATATTAACCAGACTTAGCCTTAAAACGAAATTTTTTACAGAAACGCATTGCACTAAGAAACAATTATGGGCAACAGTAGGAAAATTCAAGGAGAAAAACTGGTTTAAAAATTATTCGAACCTCAGCAAAATTGAACGAGGAATTTTTTCTGTTTAATTACTGCAAGTAAACTAACATTTAAAACTCAGTCAGAATAGTAAATAAAAATATTTTAAAATATTCACTTGAATATAATCGCTTTAACCGGAACTCTTCCACTATTTCTCACTCTGGTTGCAGCATTTGTAAAGCGGCTGCTAGCACTCAAATTCTTTACAAAAATAGCTTTAAAGCCGTTTAGATAGTCAATATTAGTATCAATTTTCTCTTTTTCTGGGCTGAAGCAGATCTCAACTCCAGCGACTGCAAATCACTCATACGGCCACCACCGAGCAATGTCATGTTAGAGCGACAAATGTTTTGGGGCGCCTCTAGATTTTAGTTTTGAGCAAAATTACTAAAACAGCAAGTGGCAAAGTACGAAGAATGGAAGGAGACAACGAGATAAACAGACATACTGAAAACGGGCGAAATGTCAGTCAAAAAACGAAAATGGAGAGTCAAGAACGATGTAGACTGACGGGACAGAGTAAGACCAAGGCAAGGAGCGACCAAGGAGGACTAAGGTAGGTGGAGAGAAGGCAGTGTGAACTGAGATGAGTAAGGGTGTAGGGAAGTTATGCTAACAAATTAAAAACAAAAAAAAACAGACCAAAAATGAGTGGGAGCAATTGATCGAACCACCGATCGGGTAAGTATGTGTTACCGGATGAGAGAAAAAGAGTGAGCAAGTGAGAGAAGAAAAGAGATGAAGATTTGTTGAGACGGGGGTCGAGCCAAACAGCTGGAGAGAGCGATAGGAGGGCTGTAACTGTTAAAATGAGTGAGAGCAATCGAGCGAACAACCGATCGAGTTATTGTGTGAGGGACCAATTCAAAGACAAAACGCGAACAAACAAGTATGTCTACTTTTCTCTTTGTCTACTTCCATTCCTAGTGAGTTTGCTCAAAACTATAATAACAGGTACCCCAATCATTTTGTTGTTCTTACACGACATTGTTCAATGCTGCCCGTATGAGTATTTGGCACTGAACTTGAGATGTGCTACAGCCCAGAAAAACACTTGATTCTAAATTGACCATCTCGGTGACTTTGAGGCTGTTGTAAAAATTTCGAGTGTTGGCAGCCCCTTTATAATGCTGCAGCCGGAAAAAGAAATAGTTGAGTTCCAATTAAAGCAGATAAATTGAAGCAAACAATTTAAAGATGTTTTTCAATTACTAATCTGGCAAAGTTTCAAGTGATAATTTCTTTGCAATAATTAAACAGAGAATTTCCCAGAAACGTGTATTCATTTTTTCTGAGGCTTCGAATTTTTGTGAAGCCAGTTTTGTCCTGGACTTTCCCTACTATTGCCCGTTACAAATTCTTAGTACACTGCATTTCTGTAAAAGACTTCGTTTTTTGGCCAAATCTGGCTAATATTTGTGCTCAGTGTTGACGGAAAGCAAAGCAAAACAAATGGTTAATCCCATACTGTCTGAGTTATTCCTCTAACTTCTCATAATCAAATTGATACCCCGCCTAAAGAGACGTTTCACATTTAAATTTCTAATCAAAAAAACTTTGGTGACGTTTTTCAAAAGCAAAACAGACACAGAATTCACACAGGCGGCAGGATTCGTTAGAATGTCTTTGCAGAGATGATTTCATTCAAAAAATTTGACAAAACTTCTAAAAAATTTAAGTTTCCCCCCTGTAGTTTGCCCGAGAAGACACATCACGATGAATAAGAGCTCGTAATTTTGAAACTGACAAAATTTTGCTTTGGATCTTTTTCTGGTACCTAAAAATTTTTTTTGTCGTCTCACTGTGTTAGTCGCTTGTTAAAGAGTGAATTTTTTCTGATTGTTGATCTCTAGGTTTTTAAACAGCTAAGCTCTTTCTACAATGATATAAGTATCTCAGCGTAAACAAGTGTTCGGTATAATTAATATCACACGAAGCTATGGGTTCCTACGGAATCTGGAGAGGGGTTCGAAAGTGAGTACCCTAGTTCTAAAGACCAAACAAAAATGAGAAAGGAAACTTTGGTAAGATCGGTTTCCACGCAAGAAAAAAGTGGAGTGTACCGTTCTAAACGTTGGAAATCCCTGGCACTCGTTTAGCAGTGATAAAATGGAATAGATAGGTACTTGTTAGAAATCCTGTAAAAATTCTCTCATCATTTTGGAGGAAATGGAGAAACTGATGTGAGAAATTATGTAAGACAAGCTAACGGGCACAAAATTTGAAGCTTTGATATTCATAGAAACCAACAGTACCAATGGCAACTCAGACAACAGCAAATCACAGAGTCCGTGATTTGTCAAAGCGTGCGCTCTAAGAACAGGAAAACACGCAGTTGCTACCGGTCTGGAATTAGTAACTAAAGATTGTATTAGAAACTGTATTTTTACCAGTGTTCTAAAATATGCATATGACACACCAATTCATTAAAAGGGTCAAACACACAAATGAGCAGCAAAAAACCAACTTTGCTTACACCAACATTTCCTATACGTTTCGAAAATCCTTTGCTTGCCCAAATGATAGATTACATCAATCAAAACAATCTGTTGAAAACAGAGCAAGTTGGGTTCAAGCACAAAAAAGTTGTCAACAAGTGTGGTATTGTTTTTGACTGAGATAGTAATAGCAAACAGGGAGAGCGGCAGAAAAACTGCAGCAAAGTGTGACTAGCTTGCAAACGAATTCAATTCAATTTCGCACAAAATCTCCATAAATAGGTTTTGCAATTTTTTCTGAGCCTGCAAAACATTTATTGAAATTTTTCAAAGAACTCAGAGGGTTAAAAAAATATGCTCATAAGAGTTTGAAAAATTTAATGAATCATAGAGTACCCCAATTCAGAGTTTTGTGAACCTTAATTAGGAACGATAATAGTATATTATGTCGATATGGACCTCGAGAAAAAATTTCCCACAAATTGAAACAATTTTACTGAAGACAGACAGGTGTTTGCAGGAAAATCAACTACTTTTAAACGCTAAATCGTTTTCCAGAAGAACACCTTGAGACAAAATTGTCACTTGAATTATATTGATACCGTTTTAAGAAAAACCGCTGCTTCTATTTGGTCTCTACATATTGTAAAAAAAATTTAGAATTCAGGCTGCTTGTTTTGAAAGCTTTGGTCTTTACCCGTCTCTCTTTCATTGGAGTTTTTCATGAGCACTGTTAACAAAAGGTATGCAGAATATAAAACGACATGTTAATTGGGGCAAAAAAAAATAAAATATACTTCGTAATTATTTAATGGCCATTGAGTTGTTATTATTGTTAAGTCAAATATCCTGCCAACTTTATTTTTTATTCAGAACTCTAATCTGATGAAAGTTCACGCAAACGTGAGTCATTGGGATAAAAAAACAGAAATATTCAAAATGCCTAGAGTTACAAAAGAATAAACGAACAAAGTACTGATAAAAAGAATACAAAAACATAGTAATCAGAGCAAAGAGTTGAGCAGAGGCTTCGAATAATTGTTAAGCCAGTTTCTTTCCTTGAGTTTCAATACTTTTCCCCGTAATAGTTTCTTTGTGCAATGCATTATTGTAGAAAGATTTCGTTTTATGGCTAAGTCTGGTATATACTTGTGCTCAGTGTTGACGGAAAGCAAAGCAAAGAAAACTGTTAGTCCCTTACTGTCTGAGATAGCCTTTTAACTTCCCATAATCACATTTTGGACGCTTGAGAATTAAACTTCTGAGCAAAAAAACTTTGAGTGACGTTTTTTAAAGCAAAACAGACGCAGCATTTACACGGACGGCTGGAATTATTAGAATGTCTTTGCTAGAGTTGATTTCATTCATAAAATTGGAAAAAAACTCCGGAAAAATTAAAATTCCCTCTTGTTGTTTGCCCGTAAAATCAAATGTGTCCCCCGCTGTTGTTTGCCCGGGAAGACACTTTTTGTCACCACTGGAGTTTTCATGGGAAGACACTAGTGTCGCCGCCCCTTTAAGTTTGCCTGGGAAGACCATTATGTGCCCTTGTAGTGTTCACGTGAAGACACTTATGTCACCCCCCTTGTTTGCCACGAAATACACATCACAATTAATAAGAGCTCGCAATTCTGCAGCTGACAAAATTTTGCTTTGGATCTTATTCTAGGGATTCAAGAAGCTTTTTTGTCGTGTCGCTGTGTTAGTCGCTTGTTAGAGAGTGAAATATTTCTGATCATTGCTCTCTAGGTTTTTAAAGAGCTAAGCTGTTTTTACTATGAGATAAGCATCTCAGCGTGAAAGAAGTATTCGGTATAATTATTATCAAACGAGTCTATGGGTCTATACTGAGTCTGGTGAGGGGTTCGAAAGTGAGTAACCTAGTTCAATACACCGAAAAAAATGAAGTAAGGAAAGTTTGGTAAGATCGGTTTCCTCGTAAGAAAATGCTTGAGTGTTCGGTCCTAAACGTAGGAAATCCCTATTACCCGTTTAGCAGTTGTATTATGGAGGAGATAGGTTAGAAATCCTGTATAAATTCTCATATCATTTTGGACGAAATGAAGAAATTGATGTGAGACATTATGTAAGACATTGTAACGGGCACAAAAAATCAAGCTTTGACATTAATAGAGATCTACAGAGCGATTGTCAGTTCAGACAACAGTAAATCAGCGATTCCCGGATTTTTCCAAGCGTGCTCTCTAAGAACAGGAAAACACGCAGTTGGTACCAGTCTGGAAATAATTTCCGATTGTATTAAAAACTGTATTTTTACCAGTATTCTAAAACATGAATATGACACACCAATTCATAAAAAGAGTCAAACACACAGATGGGCAGCTAAAAACCAATTTCTTTACACCAATGTTTCCTCTACTTTTCGAGAGTGAAATATTTCTGATCATTGCTCTCTAGGTTTTTAAACAGCTAAGCTGTTCTTACTATGAGATAAGCATCTCAGCGTGAAAGAAGTATTCAGTATAATAATTATCAAAATGGTCTATGGGTCTCTACTGAGTCTGGTGAGGGTTTCGAAAGTGAGTACCTTAGTTCAAAAAACCGAATAAAATTAAAGTAAGGAAAGTTTGGTAAGACTGGTTTCCTCGTAAGAAAAAGCTTGAGTGTTCGGTCCTAAACGTAGGAAATCCCTAGTACCCGTTTAGCAGTTGTATTATGGAGGAGATATGTTAGAAATCCTGTAAAAATTCTCACATCATTTTGTACGAAATGAAGAAATTGATGTCAGACATTATGTATGACATTGTAACGGGCACAAAAATTCAAGCTTTGACATTAATAGAGATCTACAGTGCGATTGTCAGTTCAGACAACAGTAAATCAGCGATTCCCGGATTTTTCCAAGCGTGCTCTCTAAGAACAGGAAAACACGCAGTTGTTACCAGTCTGGAAATAATTTTCGATTGTATTAAAAACTGTATTTTTACCAGTATTCTAAAACATGAATATGACACACCAATTCATAAAAAGAGTCAAACACGCAGATGGGCAGCTAAAAACCAATTTCTTTACACCAATGTTTCCTCTACTTTTCGAGAGTGAAATATTTCTGATCATTGCTCTCTAGGTTTTTAAACAGTTAAGCTGTTCTTACTATGAGATAAGCATCTCAGCGTGAAAGAAGTATTCGGTATAATAATTATCAAAATGGTCTATGGGTCTCTACTGAGTCTGGTGAGGGGTTCGAAAGTGAGTTCCCTAGTTCAATATACCGAATAAAATTGAAGTAAGGAAAGTTTGGTAAGATTGGTTTCCTCGTAAGAAAAAGCTTGAGTGTTCGGTCCTAAACGTAGGAAATCCCTAGTACCCGTTTAGCAGTTGTATTATGGAGGAGATATGTTAGAAATCCTGTAAAAATTCTCACATCATTTTGTACGAAATGAAGAAATTGATGTCAGACAATATGTATGACATTGTAACGGGCACAAAAATTCAAGCTTTGACATTAATAGAGATCTACAGTGCGATTGTCAGTTCAGAAAACAGTAAATCAGCGATTCCCGGATCTTTCCAAGCGTGCTCTCTAAGAACAGGAAAACACGCAGTTGTTACCAGTCTGGAAATAATTTTCGATTGTATTAAAAACTGTATTTTTACCAGTATTCTAAAACATGCATATGACACACCAATTCATAAAAAGGGTCAAACACACAAATGGGCAGCTATAAACCAATTTCTTTACACCAATGTTTCCTCTACATTTCCAAAAATCCTCTCCTCACGCACATGACAGATTACATCAATAAAAACAATCTGTAGCAAACAGAGCAAGTTGGATTCCAGAACAAAAAGTCGTCAACAGATGCAGTATTGTTTTTGACTGACACAAAAAAAGTAAACAGAGAGGAAGGCAGGAAAACTGCGGCAAGGTATGGCTACCTTGCAAACAATTTCAATTCAAATTCGCACAAAATCTCCGTTATTGAGTTTTGCAATTTCTCCGAGTCTGCAAACATTTATCAAATTTTTTCTCAAAGAACTATCACAAAGGGTTAAAATATGCTGCAAGATGTCGGAAAAAAATTGATGAATCATAGAGTACCCCAAGCCAGAATTTAGGTAACCTTAATTAGGAACGATAATAGTATATTATGTTAAAATGAACCAGGAGAACAAAATTGCCACTAAATTGAATCAATTTTACAGGAGACAGAGAGGTGTTTGCAGGAAAATCAACTATTTTCAAATGCTGAAAAAACAGAGCTACTTGTTTCTCAACGAGGGAGTAAAAGTAATAAGATTAGACTTATGTTTTTCAAAAGAACACTTTGACCCAAAATTGTCATTTGAAGTATATCGAAACGTAGTTATAAGAAAAACAGCTGCTGCTTTTCGGTCAGTGCATCTTGTAAAAAACTCCTTTTAGAAATCAGGCTGCATGTTTTGAAATCGTTGGTCTTTACTTGTTTCCCATTCACTGGAGTTTTTCATGAGCACTGTCAGCAAAAAATATGAAGAATATAAAACGCCAAGTTGATTGGGGCAAAAAAGTTGTAATATACATCGCAATTATATTATGGTCATTGAGATGATACCTTCTTATATCAAATGCCCTGCCAGAATTGTTTGAGAAGATTAATCTGATGAAAGTTCACACAAAAATAGTGGGAAAAAGTAGCTCTCCAAGCGCATATCAATTTTTTGAGCTATTTTTACTATGCCTTTTTTACTATGCTATTTTCATGCCTTTGTTCGAGCTCCTTCTCCCAACTACTCTATATATCTACTACTTGCTTATACCCCCAATTTATTCACTACTAAATATTACTTTTATATTCACTCAAAAACTATCATTTCTTGTCTCACTTAGTGCAAACCACTAGTGTCGAATTAAGCTGGTAATGAACTGTTATCAGACGGATAGTTTGGGTTCTATCCCCACTGACTCCAGTGGACGTCCCCAGATACTAGGATAAAACTAGCGAGACCATGTAAAAAGCACTTAAAATCAACTTGCTATATCTGTGAAGCCACTTCGTGGATAACTTGCTTGAACAAAAAAGAAAACTTGAACAAAAATTGAAAGAAATATAAAAATAATAAAAATTTTCATATATCTCCCTAATCAATATTTAACCGATCTAAAACGAAAACTTTCTTTCTCACTTGGCGTAGTGCTTAAGTCATTGAGTTTAGTTAAGTTGCTTTAGCAAACGGAAGGTTTGGGTTCCTTCCTCACTGACTCCAGTGAAAGTCCCCTGACTTTGATGAATTACTATGAAATTAAGTGAGATAAAAAAACCAAATTCACAGTGAGGTTGATCAGTGAAACTGCTTCGCAGATCCCTACTGTGAGACTGTATATGGGACACACTGTGATGGGTATACAGTCAAATACACTGAGATCGGTGGAAACACAGTGATTAGTGTTTTTCGGTGTAACTAATCAGTGAATTTGTAAAACAACACCGTTGAATTGCTTCGCAGATGAGACCGTGTAAAAAACACGTAAAACCAAATTGCAAAAATTGATGATGCCACTTCGTGGATAACTTGAACAAAAAAAGCACCTTCAAAAACACTGAGATCGGTGGAAACACATTGATTAGTGTTTTTCAATATAACTTGAATAAAAAAACCAGCTTAACTATTTTATAAATTTTAGATTTTGCTAATATTTATATAATAGTAAGATCCTTGTTTTTATTTACTACTTGGTTAAGTCAAAAGTAAGCTGAACCCAAAGCAATAGCAAAATTTAATGATTTTTACACAAAAATAATGCAAATTTCAAAAAAAAAGAGAGAAATCCGTCTTTTAAGAGCGAATGACTCTTTAAGAGCGAAATTGCCCCCTATTGGAGTGATGCCTCAATACAAAATAACTATTTATCACGCTTAAAGAGTGATTTCTCTCTGTAAATTTTAAAGTTATCTCAATTTTTTAATAAATTTTTGTTTTTTTACTTTTCTATAATTTTTATTTCAAATTATCTAAACTATTCAAATTTTTATATTCTCTTTTACTTTTTCTATATTTATTCCATTATTATTAAGAAATGATACAAAATTATAATATTTACACAAACAACTTTCCCCAGTTTGGGTAATAGCTGATCTGGGAACCAGTTCCACTGATCTGGGAACCAGCTCTGCTAATCTTTCAGTTAAATTTCTACTAAATCCTCTAGTTAATTCTACATCTGGATGTTGTTTCTTTACATGAGCTCTTATCCCATCATATCTAACAACAGAAGCACAATATGGACAACTAATTTTAGCTGAAGTACAACTCATACATGTATACTTACCCCCAACGAAATCCGTTAGTGGTTTTATAGAATTACATTTATTACAACGTCTAATTAAGACTTCAGTGTTAGAGTCGGGGTTAAGGTTAAGGTTAGGGTTAGGGTCAGAGCTAGAGTCAGAGTTGGCAGTAGGGTTATAGTTAGATTTAGAGTCATAGATAGAGTTGGAGTTAGAGCTAGAGCTAGGGTTAGGGTTAGAGCTAGAGCTAGAGTTATAGTTAGATTCATTTTTTTAAAGAACAACCCCATGGAGAAAAATTATTAGCACAAATACCAATTAGTATTGTATTGCTACACATACACACACATTTACCAATTTTATCTTTGTGACATGATTCATAATGATATTTTAAACCAGCAACGTTTCCACATTTATGTTTACACTCTAAACAATTTAAAAGCATTTATAATAGTGGTAGAATTTCAATTACTCTCACAATTTTTAGCCAAGATTTCTACTATATCTTCAGTATTATGTTTAGACATGATACACTCTGTTAAATATTTATTTCCATCCGTATTGAAGGTATTAGTTTTACATCTTTCATCTAAAATCTTTTTAAGGTCTAATTCTTTTTTATCTCTAACAAAATCTATAATTTTTTATCTAAATTCTTTATTATTCGCATCTAGTTTGTTTAAATACCTTCTTCCTCATTTATTTAAAGTCCCCCTCTCTTCATCTATTTTTTCTTCCTGTATCAGTGAAACTGCTTCGCAGATCTTTTCTAAAGGAGCAGTCAGTTTGCGTGTTACATTAACTAAACTATTTTTTAGAATGGTACAATCATTTTGTGAATCAGTATAATTGGTTCCGAGATCGGTGTAACCGCTTCGCGGGTCATCAGTATAATCACTTTGCAGATCTTCTCCATATCCAACGTTAACTAATGTACCTACTCTACTTAACATATTGCTTGCAGCCATTGCCACATGTCCAGCAGTTTTTACTGCCGTATCACAACTCGTTAAACCATATATAAATATACCCCCACGAATAATATTACCAATATTTGATGCTTGCTTAAAACCTTTTGCTTTAATCAGTTCCTTTGTTAAAACGTCATTCTGAATTTTCAATTTATTTAAAGTTAGAAGTTTATTAAAATGAAACAAATAGTTATCTAGTTATCATGATTAATAGTATTTCTATCCGTAGCATTTATCATGAGTGGTTTCATATATGCTATAAGTTTATTTATGTCTTCTCTTTCTAATTCATCTTCTAAACTAAGAGCTTTTAAATCAAGGGAACGAATTCTTGAATCACATATCATTGTTCTGTTACTACTAATAATAATAAAAGTATTTTCCTTCTTATTATATTTAATTATACCCTAACGAAGTTCATCTGACATTCCATCTGTACGATTATAATAGTTGCTATTTAATTCGCTAATTATTTTATTGAAGTCATGTTCACATTTATGTATTTCATTAAAGTTTTTAAGAAGAACAGGTCCAATATAAGTTGTTAAATAAATAGTATCACAACTCATTCTGGACATATTATCTATCCGAGCCGGTTTATGACACATTACAATCATTTGAATATAATAATGTCTTCCTTTTGTAAAATAATTAGTTATATCCTTATTTAACCTATCAGCCATATCATCAAGAACAATTACACAGTCCTTGAATTTATACATATAATTTGCTGTGATCATATTTATATCACATTTATCAAATCTGGTATAAAATTTACCAGTATTGGGATCTATTCAGTCTCTATTATCTTTACATATTTTGACTATATTTTAGGTTGATCATGGTTTTAATCTTGATCAGTGAAACTGCTTCGTTGATCTTGGTCTTGGTTTTGATCAGTGAACGAGCTTTGCTCGTGATTCTCCAACGAAATTTGTTCGTGGTTTACCAAACTGCTTTGTAGATCTTGTTTTTGGACTGAGTATAACTTAAAGTATTGTCTAATAAAATATGTTTTACCTGTACCAGTTCCACCATAAACAATAGTATGTAATGGTGACTTTCCATATTCAAACCGAACTAGACTCCTATTCATAAATCCACCAAAGCATTTTTCTAGTTTTGTATATTTATTCAGTTTTGAATCATATATCATAGAACAAATTCCAATTATTAAAGAAAAATTAAAAACTTCGCTTCCTGTCTCCATTTTTGTATATAAAATATAGACTTAGACTTAGACTTAGACTTAGAATTATAAAATGATAAAAAAAATGTTCATTTAACTTATCATATAAAAATGCTTATTCTAACTTTTGAAGATTTTAATAATGAGTTTGGTACTAATGATGAACCAATGAGTAAAATCAGAATAAAAGACATAGGTAAAGATATAAGTCTAACACCAATTGAGATAGTAATCAGAGATCAAACTCCAAATACTATCCACCAAGCGGGTTCCCCGATCATGGACACTAGCTTCAACATTATTTTAAATTTAGATTCAACTGTTGGTACACATTGGGTTTTAGTTATAAGAAGAGAAGGTGGCCCCATATAATATTTTGATAGTTTTGGTGTTGAGACCCCTCCATTATTTTTAGAAGAATATATTGATCTAGGCTCTAATGAGAGAATACAACATTATGATGAATCTTTTGTGGGGCTAATTGTTTATATATGATCTATCTGATTGATAATGGATTTAGAGTAAACATAGCTTTGGATCTTCTAGTTAATCAAGTTCAATCTCATGAAGGATTTAAAAAGTGTCTGTGTTTAGGTTTTAAAGTTAAAAATGATAGTAATAGTAATGATAATCAGGGAACCTGCTTCGCAGATGATAATGGTAATGTTAATTAAAAAGATAATGATAATGATAATAATGATAGCGATAAAAATAATAATGATAATGATAATGATAATTTTAATGATAATAATAGTGATAATGACAATGTTAATGATAATAATAATAATAATGTTAATGTTAATCAGGGAACCTGCTTGGCTAGCCACGAGCAGAGCCCGTTCGGAGATGATCTACGAAGTAGCTTCACAGATAATGATGATAATTTTATAAATCTATTTGATGAAAAACATCAAAGGGGTAAACCTAATAACAATTGTAACAATAATACCCCTACTAGTGATATCTCAGTAAATATAAATGAAGATCTACAATCATGGCTAAATGATGATGATATAATTACTGAAACCGCTTTCCCAGATAACTTCAGATGCATAATATCTGGTCCTAGTGAATGTAGTAAGACATTCTTATTTAAAAAACTAATTCTGGCTTGTATATACTTTGATAAGCTATACATCATTGGTCCTACTGGTAATAAATATGAGGGTGTAGAGAGAATGTAACCAAAAGCAGTTATCGAGTTTGTTAAAGATATAAAAGATTTTACATCTCCTGATCAACTACACAAAGACCTAAAGAAACTAATGATATTCGATGATGTTAGAGCCAAAAAACGTGTTATTAATGAAAACTTTTGTAGAGGTAGACATAATAACAGTAATATGATATATCTTAATCAAAACCTGTTCTCTCTGGATAGGCAGAGTGTTAGAGAGAATTGCAATTTATTTATTTTATTTGAACAGAGAGTTAAAGTCCTAGCATCGATACATCAAGATTTCTTTAATAATATTGAACTTAGTTATAATGATTTCGCTAATATTTGTAATAAGGTATCGAAAGAGCCTTATAATTATATTGTCATTGATATAACTAAAAAATTATCAATGGTAAGCTAAGAGTTAATTGGGATTTTTCGGAGAGTTTTGTAGTATAAGTTGAGAAAAAGTTAAATGGGCAAAACTAAGCTTCTATTTAAAAACAGATTGCAATTGAATAATACGCTAATGCTATATATGTAACTAATTATATTTAATTATAATTAGTTATAACTATAGTAGAGGGGTTTCTATTATATTTCGTATATGATTTACATGTATAATGTTTAAATCTGAATAATGATATATGTTTACAAATATTACAAATTCTACTTGTTAAAAATTGATTAGGATCAGAAAAAATGATATTGCAGGTGTTCTAGTATTTCTCTATATGTCACACTTTTATTACATATAAAACATTTAAATGGCCTGGCATCAATCACAACACTGGCTCCAGGGTTTGTTTTTACAACTCTCACGTTTAGTACTAAACATTTTTTCTGGGACAAATTTTATTTCAGATTTGATCGATCTATATTTATATTTATATTTATATTTAAATTTGCATTTATATTTATATTTATATTTATATTTAAATTTATTTTTATATTTATTTTTATATTTTTATTTATATTTATATCTCAATCTATATCTATATCATGATTATACATCAAATCAAATGTAAGTAAAACTTAATACATCACCATTAAAATCTATAGGTCTTCCATGCTCATCTTTAATATAAAACTCTATATATTCAATTCTATCTTTAGTTACAATTTGATACAAGATATTAGTTGTTATAATATTTATCAAGTAACCTGGTGGTTCAGTTAGACTAAAATTATATAATATATCTGTATCTTTACCATTACCTTTAGGTCCAGATATAATATTGCAATGAACGTTAATAGTATTGAAACCCATAAAATCAATAATTTTATTTGTAGTATACTTACCTCTTGGATATATTTGTTTATCAAATCCTAGTAATGATGCTACCGATTTTTCTACCTCAAAATTAATAACACCATGTAACACTTCCATTTTACATTTCATTGTATTTTTATCTACTTGTATTAAAACATTATTATTTGTTTCTTGTTTTATTGTATCTACCATATCGGTTTACTCGTATGACTCTGGTGGTATAATAAATATTTTGGCTGCATCTACCTGATGGAACGATTGTTGATTAGTAAATATAAACTGCTTATTTCTTTCAGTTATTTTAAACACCGAATTATAAACAGATAATCTAATTAAACCTAATTTTGATGAAATAAGTATAGGTTCACTAAAGTTAAACTTTTCTGTTGGCTTTATCATTCTAACATTAAGTGTATGCTCTTCTTTAGTTTTACTTAGAGTTTCATTTATCTTTCGTAGTTCATATAGAATTAATGAAGATGTTCTTCCTGTGATTAAACTATCAGCCATTTCAATATATTCAAATATTAGATTATATTTATGTTATAATTACAATTATGGCTATGGTCTTAGTTAAAGTTATTTTCAATAATTAGATTATATTTATCTGCGAAGCAGGTTTCCTAATAGTCATAGTTATAGCTTTGGATCTAGTAGTAGTCATAATAATAGTTATCTGCAAAGCAGGTTCCCTGATAATTAAATAATCCTTCAATAGAGAAGAGAATCATTTAAGTTTGTTGTATCAGATGATGCTGGTGGTGTACTTGCCAATGATGCTAATATCAGATTAGTTAATTATGGTATGATGGCTTTGTTTATTTCAGTTAAGCTTGAAACTAGTGGTGGTAGGACTATTGAATATATGGATCATTGCCATCCCAATCTATTGATTTATAAGTTTTTAACTAGTACTGATAATGAATATGAGAGTGGTTTTGTTAGAAATATAGATAATAGGAATAGCCAACTCAAAGGTGGACATATTGCTGCAGAAAAATGTCATATGTATATGATGATTAAGATGAGTTAACTATTTGGTTTTGTAAACGATTTAGAAAAGATTATATATGGTTTAGGGTTTAAACTAATATTAAAAAGGAATAAAGATGATAGGGCTCTATGTAGAATTAATGCTGGTGCTGGTGCTGTTGCTTATGTTGCTAATATAGAAATTAGAGATATCTCATGGTGTGTGCTTATTATTGATCCTAGTAATGACAATAGAATTATTGTACGGGAAGGATTAAATAAAAAGAATAATGTATAGTTTAGCTATCATGAAAGAAAGACATTTTATTAGAATGTACCCCATGCTACTAAATTCCTGTTTGATCTAGGTACGGAAAGTGGTATGGAAAGACCGCAATATAAAATAATTGCTTTTGAGAATAATAATGTTAATGAACAAACTCATGATGCAAGTACATTTCATGTAATGAATGTTACTGAATGTTATTGTAAGATTGGTAGCGAGTTTTATCCTGAGGAAAGAATGAATATTAATTATGGTACCAATAATTATAATGAGGCTTTTAATGAGTTTGTTTGATTTTATAAAGATTGTAATGGGCTACCACATAATATGAAACCATATATAAACCATAGAACAATCAAAAGTAGTTATAGAATATATGTATTCGATACTAGATATCAAAGTGATCATAGGTCCACAACCAATACAACTTAATTTTAAATTTAGTGCTGCAGTTGCTGATGTTATATGTCATACATTAGTATTAACTAGAAGGGTTATTAGTGTGAATAGTGATGGTAAACGGATGGTTGATATCGTGTCATAATTAATGTCATTTTTATAATTAAGTCTTATAATTATAACTAATAAGTTATAATTATAACTAAAGTCCTTGTCATTATTTTAGATATATCTTTAGCTATCAGGAACTGCTTCGCAGATAATTATTTCCTACTAGTCTTAACAAAACCCTTAGCATAAATAATATCTAATTTCTTTTTATTCTCTAGAGCTAAGCCTCTAGCTTCAAGTTTGTTTTGGGGTTTGGGTTTGGCTTTAGGTTTAGATTTAACCCTGGGCTTAGACTTAGGCTTATTCATAACAACAATAAGATTAAATTTTTTAACTTCCATTTTTTTCATATATAGAATTGAGTCTTTTAAATAAATTCAAAATAATTCATATTGTGTTTGTGGTAGACAATTTAGTGGTACTATCAATATAAGAGGAGCTATTGGGGAACCCGCTTCACGGATTAGTTCAAAAAGAACTAAGATGTTAGAGAGTAATTGTGTTAAGTGTAGGAGAAATAAGTCAATGACTGTCAGTGATGCAACAATAGAAGCTGAGGGATTGACAGATTTCTCTAAAAGTGTTGGTAAAGCTACGGTTAACTTTGGAAAGAAAGTTGCTAATAATCCAGTAAGAGTATTAGAAATAGCATGTAAAATAGGAAGTGCAGCTGCATCTAGAAACCCTAGAGCTGCTTTATCAGCCACACCTGATTTAATTAAAAATTTGCAAATACTGGTGAAGGTATAAAGGTAGTACAAAAAGGAAGAGGGTTATACTTAGGTACTAAGAAGAGATAATTATTTGATTATGATTATAGCTATGATTATGATTATGGCTATGATTATAACTATCGATAAATATTAATACTAATATTATTATTACTAAATATACTATTATTACTAAACAATAATATTTTTAGTTAAAAAAAACACTCAACTTATTCTTTTTGTTCTTCTTATATTCTTCCATTAGCTTAACAAAATCATTATATTCATCTTTATCTATTTTATTATCATTCATTGATTTAGTATATATTTTATTAAACTTATCACTAAACTGCTTACTTAAAATATACATTTGCGAATATCTAATTATCTTATTTTTTATTTTAGTATTAATTGTTTTTGATAATGAACCACAAACAGTTGCTGTAGCTTAAGCTGTTGGTATAGAATAAGGTAATCATATACCTGTTAAGGCAACTGATGTTGTTTTTGCCGTTGTTGCTATTGATGATAATACTATTTCTGTTTTCTCAGCTACGTCAATATAATTCTTCTATCTACCTAACTTCTTATTATAGTTAATAATTTCAGTTTCATAATAATTTCTATTATCTTTTACTTTTAAAATGTTAGTATTGTTGTTAAATTTATTATTGGCTTGAATCTTTTCATTTATAAGTCTTTCTGATACAGATGACAAATCCGGATATAGTAATCTCTCACTCGGTGCTGTTGGATTGGTCATGGACGTCGTCATAGCTTCGCTTTTTTTCATTAGTAAAATAACTCTCAATATCTGTCATTATATCTTCTTTTTTAAAATCATAATGCATCTCTAGTCTTACTTGTTTTTTGTTGTCTAATAGTTTACTTTCTAATAATATAGCTATTATATAATTTATAACTCTTCATCATTAACATATGGTTTTCTCTTAAACCTCTCCATCTATCAACACATGCATCACTGAACTGAATATTAGTAATTGACTGAATAAACTTATTGTTATCAAACTCCACTTTTAATTCATTATATTTAGAAATGGTATCAGTCGAAACTTTGTTGCCAAAATCAACAATATTAGTTTCAATTTCAGTCAAATTATTGGCTAATGTGGATATATTAGATGAGTTCAACTGTATCATCATCAATCCATACAGTATCTCCATTGCTTGTAGATGATGGCAAACCAACAATGTTAGCATTTAGTCGGCCAATTGTAATTTCTTCAAATTTACCTTTTCTTAGTTCAATTATGTTTTACTTAAAATATCTATTTTATTATGAGACGATATTAAGTTATTGTCACATTACTCTTTATTAACAACATCTTTTTGATCTAAGGGAGGGTGTACATTTGTAATTTTATAACTATCTTGCATGTCAATATTATCATTATCTTCTAGGAAAAAAACATGAGCCTTACTTAGTGTCAAATTGTTTGTTGATGATGAGGTTGATGTTGATTGATGTTTAGCCTGCTTGAATCTATTTCTTGTCATCTTTTGTATTTATTTACAGTAAGAAATTTGTCTAACGATTCTAAAACTTTATTTAAGATTCAAAATCAAACACGGATTTTAATATTTCCTGTTTGTAATATTTACCTTCTATTATCCCTTCATTCATATCTTCTATCTTATATGTTGGTGGTGGTGTTTTTAAAATCTCATTAACTTTAACTAGTTCTCTATTCCAATTAGAATTGTATCCCCTAGAGAAGATATTTTGTTTTTCTGTATTTCTAACATAATCACCAACTTTAAATTTTGGTGTTGCTTTGGTAGATTTAACATAGTATCTAACTTGATCAGGACTCTTAGAAGCGTCAACTGGTGTCATATTAATTGTTGAATGAATGTTATTGTTATATGTTATGACTACATCATTTAGTATATTTACCCAATTACCATTACCATTGATGAACATTGGCTTATTAATTATATGTAATAATGTTCTATTGAATCTCTCTATAAACACAGCCTTTAAATCACTATAAGTAGTATATAGTTTTGTTTCATATTCTTTAAGTAAAGATTTAAATAATTTATTGTAAAACTCACTACCTCTATCTACCCATAACTTTTCTGGTTTTCGACTTTCAGAGTCACCTTTTGGATAATCACTTAATACTATTTTAAAACCATTAGTTATAGATAAACCAGATTTACTCTTTAATGGAATAGCCCATGCATATTTTGTGAATATATCTATAACAGCTAATATAAACTTATAATTATTATTGTATTTACTTAGTGATGTCTTATCAATTAAATCAGCTGACCATGTTTCATCTTTATATACTGGTATTATTCTTTCTCTTCTAAACTTTGTTATTTGAGGACTGAATACTTCTTGAGCTAATAGTTGTTGTTGTTGTTGTTGTTTTTCCATCATTATTTATTTACCATAATTAAAAACAAAATTATCTAGTTGTTATTGTTTAATAAAATTCATAGATAATAGTTGTTTAGATATATTTACCCTTTCTTCATATAATCCATCATGACCAGCTTTTGTTTCTAGTACTAATAATTCTAATCTTTCTACTAAAGTATTTGGATCTGCAAAGCAGGTTCCCTGATTATTTGGTTTAGGGTTGCTATTTAAACCCCTGCCAAATACATCATCTTTTACCCCCATTATACGTTTTATTGTTCTATATCTAGCGCTTTTCTTATCCCCTTTTCCTGCATCATATCTCATATCCTTTAAAAATCTTTTAATTTTGTTTTCATCTTCCTCAATATTATCATTATATGTTACATATGATTTAGTAAGAAAGTTAATAAATCCTTCCGAAAACTCATATACATTTTCCCTAACTAAAAATGCACCCTGCTCTAGAATTATATTAACACCATTCATTTTATGTCTCCTAGTATGTAAATCTACGAGTTCTAACTTTAATTGAGGATTAGTTTGAGCCCCCATGTCATGAAAAAGTTTGGCTGTTTTTGTATCAACATAAACTGGTGCTATATCTTAAACTGGAATCCAGCTTGCTGGATCATCTTAGTTTGTTTATCTAACTCTTGATTTTGCCAATCTATTGCTCTTATTGTTTGTTCACTTAATGCTAGATTGTGTTCATTGTTTGCATTCAGTATTTTAGTTAAAGGATCAAATAACTCTTTTATGTCACCATAAAATTCTTGTTGTTTAAATTTTTCTTCTAATCTATTTCTTCTGTTTAGTTTTTCTAGATTGTTTAATTTTTTAAGTGTTTCTAGTTTAGTCATTTTTTATATAAAAAAATATAATACTAAGTATGACTTAGATCTATAATTATAATAACTCATTATAATAACTCATTATATAATATATTAGCTGCTACTATTAATTCTCTATTACTATCTATAGTTAATTCTTTAATATTAATAATTAATTTATCTACATCCATATTCTTATTAGTAAAGGTACTTCGTAGATCCTTATCCCTATCCTTATATAGTTGTTTCTTAACCTTATTTTTTAAATCTTTTTAAATAAATATAAGTTCTTATCTAAAAGATAATTTTTTATATTTTTACATAAAACCTTTCATCATCAAAATTACTTAAACTTCTTTTACTTATTTTGATTGTGGCCATACTACTACCTACTTTTTGAATCCTATTTTTCTCCATTATCCTTTCTTTATTATTTATTAGGGCCCTTTAATTTTCCTCATGTTTACCATTACCTTCCTTTTTTATCCCTTTCTCTTTTGCCCCATAATTCTAGATTATATGTTTTAGATTTTAGTACAATAAATTCCTCTATAATCTTACTCCCCAGCTCGTGCTCAAACTTGCCGGGGACCTTATTATTTATATTTAAAGGAATATCTAAATTAGATAAATTCATATGTTTATTATCGATATTGCCTCCACTATAGCTTAAAATAAAACTGTCGGTATCCATATAGTGGAGGCTAAAATCTCTAAGGGATGGTTGAAGAATCATGGAGGCTAATATCTCTAAGGGAGGGTTGGTTAAAGGGATCTTTACATGTTGGTTTACTAACAGTTTTAAGTATATCATTATCATTAGTTAGGATCTCGGTTTCTAGATAATTTAATGGATTTTCACAACTTTTACCAAACAATGAGTTATTCATTAACTTGAATATATCTTTCTCAGGTTCAGTTTTAGCTTCTGCTCTCAATTTAATATTGAGTTCAATATAGTCTCTAATTATATAATCTTGTTTAAATTTAATTATTCTATGGACTTTAATAACCTTTATACCTATCTTAACAACAAACTTTAACATTTGATAGTGTATCGGGTATTCATATTTATTATTCTGATCTAGTATTAGATTCTCACTTTTTGATGAGGTTGTAGGTCTTTGTTTGTATCCTAGTTCATTATTCTCTACTTCTCCTTTATGGGGTAGTAGTTTGAAGTTGCTAGTTTTCTCTTTACAATCATTAGTATATTCTAAATCACAGATAAGCCAATAGCCATAATCACTATCAACTGAAGTATTTAATTCTTTATCTAGAGTTGTATTGGAGTACTCAAAATCTTTATATGGTAGCATTTGCATTAGTGCATAACCGTATAAGTTATTAGCATCAATGTACCAGATGGATCTTTGATCATGCTCTGCCATTGGTGAAACCACTTCGTGGATCTGCGAAGCAGGTTCCCTGATAGATCTTTCATTTTGACTTCTAATATACCTATCACCCATAACATCACATATGTCACCTCTCATTGCACTAATGAGGTCTTTAAGTCTTTGCTCATCTTGTTTTGTGTCTAATTCAACGTTGCTTAGTTTTAGAAAACAATCGAAGCTGTAGCCTGCTAGACTCATATAATGTAGAGGATTGAGTTTATATGTAATCATGTTTAGTTTAACAAATAGATTGAAGCAGTGTCCTAATATGAATATACTATTTTCCATATATTCTAATGTTAACTCTTTACCTGTTTTATTACTATTAGAATTATTAAAATCATCTACTTCATCTTGAGTTGGTAATTAGTTGTCAGTGATGATCTAAAGTCTTGTATTGACAGATAGCCTAATTTAGTATTTTATCTATTATCATCTTTAAAGTATTCATAGGGATATAATGTTTTATATTTTTGTTGTAAAGCTTTGCTATTTTATCAAGAGACATTGTCAAGAAACTGTAACTATCTATATACTTTAATATGCCTACTCTAAACGTTCTGGATTTGCCATTAGTACTAGGTAAGATATCAACCCTTCTCTTGCTATTATTATGTTTAAATATCTCATTAAATAATAGATTGAAGTCATAGCCTTTACCATTATGTAATATTACAGGAATGAAGTTTTGATGTTTATTTTTAAAATTACAAATATTACATGCTGGACCTCTATATCTGCCTGTTTGGTGACATTGATCTCTAACTTTATTAATGAAGTTTTTATTACAAATGTTACGTATATCATTAGCATCATGATAAAATTTATCTTCTTCTGTGAATAGCATGGCTTTGTTTATCTTTATACTATGTTTCGTTTCTATTTCTAATAAATCTCTAACATAATCTTTGATGCAGTCTGGACCAAAGTATGATCTGTAAAGCGGGTTCCCCGATTGGTGTTACAGCTTCGCTGATTGGTGTAACCACTTCTTGGATCTGCTATATACTTCATCTCTGCTATGCGAACTATAACCAATAGCAATAGGTACATGTTCAAATATCTTATATGTATTGCTACCAATCTTTTCATCTGTTCCTTTCATGTAACAATCAATATCACTAAATATAACATTATTCACTTCTTGTTGTTTATGTTGGTTCTTGAATTTAATTTGTTTTAACTTAGGGCAAGTAATCTTTGGTTTGATTTTGACACAGCATTCGTGAGTTTCATATTCATATTGAGAGCTAAACCAATAGGTGCATTTATCACAAAACCAGAACTTTGCATGTTTGGTTTTGGGTCTTTCTAGTAATACTTCTACATTTTTAATTAGAGCACAGAGTTCATTCCATGCTAGTATTTATACATTATGTCTACCTTTACAAAGTTAGAACATTTCTCTAAGCGTTATACTTTGGCTATGTTACTATCTTGAGTAGGTCCGTAAAACCAAATATTGATATTATTTTTATTTTGGATTTTTGTTATATAAACATATGCAGTCTCATTGTATTCCCAGTCATCGAATAGATTTTAAATATAATTATTTTCTCTAGTTGCATCTTGGGTCACAGGATATAATGCGGCTGTAATGCATAATCTTAAGCAATTAAATTTATTACTTTTAATATTTAAAATAGCTTTCGTTCTAGTTCTTAGATTTGCTGGTAGTTCAACATATGATCCTAATGATGGTTTAGTTCTTTCTATATTTAGCTGAATGTCAGTTATTCTAAGAAACTCATAATCATACCCATAACCTTCATACGTTTCTCTAGCATTATCTAGCTATTGGTTTAGATCCATTCGATGATCTTTAGTCATATATTCATCAGTTCTAAATCTCATAAGAGTAGGCTTAATCTCTTCTTCTCCTCTCGTCTCATATAAGCAACTAGCTGTAATATTTTATTTATAGGATTTAAAGTGTTTAAACCCATCTAATATATAATCTATAGGCTTTTTAAAATCACTAATTCAACTACCCAAGTTAGTAATATATAGTTGTCTTTGATTAAAGCTTGATTTTTTGGTATAATTATTAGCAAAGCTTGGATCATTTGAGATAACACTTTCTCTCATGTGTTTATTGATGTGGGTTTTTAGACCAACCTGATTTTTAAACTTGTCGCCACAAACCCAGCATGGTTCATTATTAGCTATATCTATGCCAGTTTCAGTTTCAATTTTAAGAATATCCTTAGTTTCAGTTTTAGTTTTAGTTTTAGTTTTAGTTTTAATAATATCAGTTGTAGCCTTAGTTTCAGCTTTAGCCCTATTTTTAATTTTTAAATCATCTTCATCCGAATTGTAAACCCTCTCCTAGATTTCTTCCTCTTCAGACTCAAACATTTTCTCCAATAGTTCCTTAAGTTTGCAAGCGTATGATTGATGCCTGTATAAACCCTTTTTTGATTCAAAGGATAGATTACAGACGTCGCAGAAGTTTTTGACAGTAGTATTAGTTGATTGAGACATGATGTATTTATTTAGGGAAAATAATCAAAGAATAATTTTTCAAAAATGTAAATGAAATGCAATAAGTGTAAAAATAAACCTTGGAAAAAATGTTGTAATAATTGTAAAGAATTAGAATATTCTTGTTATGTATGTAAAAATATGGTTAAGGTGAAAGATTATATAGAACATTTGGGATATCATTATTCTGATCCTGATCAATACTTAGCATATAGTATGTGTAATGTTTATAAACATATATCATTATATAGATTTAGAAATAGGAAATGTAGACTGTTTTTATCTTCATAGATATAGATATGGTCATACTAGAAATCAATTGAGAGAGCATGTTTATAAGTATAATATTCAAGAAGCTAATTCTTCTTCTTTTAATTTATCTGTGATGTAGTTTTGGTTTTTATCGATATATCTGCAAAGCAGGTTCCCTGATATTTTAGATTTAGACCTTTTTTCTTAATTAATACCAGATTTAGAATAAATAAAGAGTAAAAATCACTCGTAGAGTAATTCATAAAATAATGATTTAGTTTTATTTTTTAATTTTGATTGATTTTTTGATTGAATATAGAGGTAATATGTAGTAGTGAATAAAATGGTGGTATAAGCAAGTATTAGGTATATAGAGTAGTGGAGAAAAGGAGCTCGAACTAGTGCATGAAATTTTTTTGAGGTGTTTTCACATAGTAAAAGTAGCTCAAAAAATTGATATGCGCTTGGAGAGCTCTATTTTCCCACTACTCACAAACGTGAGTCAGTCAGTGGGGTACAAAAAAGAAACATGAAAATTGCCTTCAGTTACAAAAGAATAAACGAACAAAACAGCTGATAAAATGAACACAAAAACTGAGTAATCAGAGCAAAGAGTCTTTTATTTCGAAGAGCTTACACCAGAGAAATAAATTATTTTTTTAGTGTAAAAGCAGTTTCAAAAAACTTTAACAGAATTCTTTCGTTGTCGGCATGAAAATATACCAATGGACAGACAACCGGGATTATTCGCTTCCTCCTGTAAAACCTAGGAACGAACATTTGAATGAGTATTATCAATCAATAACCACAAGTTCGTTAGAAGATCCAGTTATAATTTTGATTATATCTAAATTTAATTCTGATAATTCTTAAGGCATTTAAAGTTTAACCTTTTTGTTATGTTAATAATTTTAAATTTTGGAGAAAAAATGTTTCGTCGGTTTTGTCTTGTTGAGAAGTAATTGATGAACTGAATAACATGAATCGGATCTTTTCATTTTGTAGCACCCCACCCCTCCAGTTTAGTGGGCGCATAATATTTGCACCCCCAGACACACGTGCCATTTTTTTAAATAATGATTTACTATAAAATTGCACGTATTCTGTAACGGGCGGTGGGCTCATCGTACGGGGGCCAGAAACTGAAAAGACCCCTTGAATTTCAGCAGACAGGATTCTATTCGGTAAGTTTGCCATCAATCTCAGACTGAGAAGACTCTATTTGTTCCGACCCCACTTGTGGTGGGAAAACTATATACTCAAATGGTTTTTTTTTGTTCAGACAATTTTGGCTGATCGATATATTCGTCGTAGAGAAAGGTAAGCTTCATCCAGCGTAGAATTAGGAATTAAAAAGATTTTGCTGTGAATTTCGTTTTTTCCGACGAGTTATCGAGGTTTAAAATTTTGTGAAAACATAGGACATTTGGCATGATTTTGTTCACTCTTAGCTTAATTTTCGTTCAAATTAAGACTTTTCGAAAAAATATCACTTCAATGTTAGATTTCTCGCTACTCAATGAAACATTTTTTCATTCCTAATAGACGAAAAACGGCAAAAATGCTATTTTTGGTCTCATGGGTAAGTTTAATATTAAAAAAACTCGAATTCTCTCAGAGCTGTTTTTTGGAAAACTTTTGGCTTTTTTTAATTTTTTAAAGTCACATATTGACTAGTCACTTTCCATATCAAGGTTGCAATAATGGCAATCACCCACTGACAGTGAAATGAAGCCTAATGAATCAAAACGTTTTCTAGAGATCGCACTTGTTTTCTTTTGGCTTCTACTCTTGACCAGTCCTAATTTATAATGAAAATTTTAATTTTTTTAGATTTAACTTAATTTTTGAAGTCCTATAGCATAGAATCGTTGCCCAAAATTGTTATAGGCTCCCTATTGAGCATTAAATGAGCCCATCTATTGTTTGTTGTGGACAGCTAATGGCTGTTAACTCATTAAAAGAAATTTCAATTTTTTTTCAACATTAACCAATCTTAAGCCTATTTTTTTTTTAACTTTATGTCATTTTCCGTAATGACAGGACCTCCTTCCTTTCTACTGCAACCAAAAAAAAACCTGGATAGCGATTTTAACTTCTAACTAATGTTTTTAATGACTTCGCTGCCACGAGTTTTCATAATATTTTTTTGGATACTTTGTTTCTCATTATTTTGGTTCCTTTTGAAATCTAACAACAATATCATAATAATGGCGTTGATATTACGTGTTTTTCATAAAAATTTGGTTGCTTTGACATACTTGTTCGCATTTGCTGATCTTTTGAAGTCATTTTTTAAACAAAGAAGCATCCCATTGAGCTTAAAAAATTATTGAAGATAGAGTGTATTTACTGAAAACTGCACTTTTTAATTGCTAGGCACTTTTCTCTTTTTCTTTTTTTCTTTGCTGTTTCTGACTGTTTTTTACCCTTTTGTAGTCGTAAAACGCTGAGAGGTCTCATCTAATTGAGGATTATATAAATGATGTTTCTCAATGAAGTCACTTTATAGCGAATAGCCTTAAAGTTTCTGAAATTCGTTTTCAAATTTTTTTAGTTTTTCAGTTTTTGTTGTTCTTATCGTCAACTTGTAATTTAATCTCATCACTGAGAGGTTCCATTCAATTCCACGTAATTCAAAGATTAATGTGCCTATTGTTATTGTTTTGAAACTGATGTTTCGTTTGGTTGACCATATGAGTTTTCACAAAACTTTTGTGGGTGGTCAAAGTTTGTGTTTGTTTTTCTGTTTTTTAGCATATTGGCAGATCCCAATGATTTTCCAATAAGGACCGAGTTCAATAAAATAATCTTTTAGTATAATTTTAGCTGAATTAGTTTAGATAATAATTTATATAAGGGAAACAAATTCAGACAAGGCTAAGTATTTTAATGGATTCAATAATATGTGCTTTCTCAATTGTTTTAAGTTTTTTTTCAAATTTAGTTGGTTTCTATGGCTTAGTCTAAAAATCCAGGTCAAATCGCTTTCGTGATGACTTTTTGTGAATTTATCAAGAAGTATTTCGTTAAAGGCTAAGGATTTTTGAGACGTATGGAGTTATGAAACGTTTTTAATAATGTTGATTTATTTTTGAACTTATTATTTCTTTTTGTCGACATGTTACCTAGTCCCATTAACCAAACATTCCATCTGCTGTGTTGTTGAGAAAGAGTAATTTTGTGTAGCTAAGATTTATCTGATTGCATTTTGACGTTGTTACAAGGGGCTTTTAAATTTAGATTTTGAGTTTTTGCCGTGAATTTTTTTTTTTGGTTTTTTTCTTGTAGTCTTTTTAATGGCAGATCTCGTGAGCGTTTTAATGAGTCATGGCATTATGTAAATGAATCAGTAGTTTGAGTGTGTAAAAATTTTTTTTAACTCAAACATATATTTTGATTATCTCTTCATTTGGTTGACAATTAAGTCAAAAATGTAGATGAGCTCGAGTCGGAACATCATGTGCGAACGCACATTAACGACCCTCCTTGTCTCTTTTTAATAGCGAATGATACATAAGTTAGTCTAAAATATATCGACTTTCTTGTGTATAATAACGTTAACTTTTTTTCCAGAG
>NC_134472.1:48366655-48384155 GCF_964194025.1 Convolutriloba macropyga
ATTCAACGCAAAATACGTAAGATCTACGCTAAAATTAACGCAAAGTGTGTAGGGTCTACATTAAATTCAACGAAAAATATGTAAGATTGGCGTTGAATGCGTTGAAAATATGTGAGATATACGCTTAATTCAACGAGTCTGAATAGAGCTACTTCCAGAGTCGGTCTGCTCGGAAACTTTCCCATACTCTAAAAAGTCTGATCAGAACCAAGAGGTCAACCCAAAAAAAATGGCCAGTCCCCAGAAAAAGGAAGATATAATTAATTCCCAAGGGGACTCTTTTTGAAGAACACCTCCCAATTTTACTTGACAAACATCAAAGATCACGCTAAAGACTCTGTTCTGGTAATTGTTGTTGAGCTAAAAAGTTTTCTATATCTGTAACCAAAATTTTTACTGTAGAACACGAAAACCATATACACAAATTTACGTCTCTTTTTCTGAAAATAATAAGTTATGCCAATAATTACTTCTTTTTCAACATTTGAAACTGTCAGTCTGGGTAACCCTGGTGCGCGACCGAAGTGGGTCTGGCACCCCCATGCATGCTCAACTCAATTCGGTCTGACACCCCCGTGCGCTACTCAAGTAGGTCTGACACCCCCAGTGCGCTACTCAAGTCGGTCTGGAACCCCTAGTGCTTGACTAAAGTCTGTCTGGTCAGAGCCGATTTTGGTCTTACTGGTCTGAACAGAGCTGGCCTCGGCCGTGCATCTCATCCTGGGTGATGTTAATTTAGTACTGAAAAGTTCCGGACCACCACACACATTCATTGTATAGCAGTATGGATGTGAGCAGTGGAAAGTTCTCTAGAATTTACTAATACAAAATTTCGTAAAATGGCGCGAAAGTTAAGCTCAGACATTTAAAAAATTAGAGAACACATTTCTAAACTGATTAAATTTTAAATTTGTTGGTCAATTTTTAAGCAATTTTTGTCTAAATTAAATTTGAACTAGAAATTTAGCCAATTGAGTACAATAAAATTTTTGTCTAAATTAAATTTGAACTAGAAATTTAGCCAATTGAGTTAAATTCAATTTATTTGCTTGGGTCTTGCTGTGGGTTTTGTGATTTCATTTGCTCATAAGTACCGACTGGTAAACTCCTTTACTTTTTCAACCGTATTAATATTGTAGAGCATTGCTGTGATTTTTTTGGCTTGCTCTCAAGTCCCGTTCCACGCTCGCTATTTTACATTCAATTTCTTTTATCTTCCGTTTTTTGCTAAACATTGTTGCGTGGTTTGGTATAATTTTTTGCTAATATGCTTTTGTTTGTTCAGTCTAGATGCTTGCTAGGGTGGGTGTGAGCTATGTTTGTACTGAATTTACACCGGTTTGCGTCGTGATTTTAACCATACAGGTTCACTAGCTTCTTGTTGAATTGTTGGCATTTTACTATTTTGTTGTCTAGGCATAATTGTTTTCCAAGGCATAATCGTATGTGACATAAAGTTATACTGGAGTTACGCTTAGTAGATTAATCGATGTTCTTCAATGTTTTTAGTATATAACTGCGTTGCCGTAAAATGCTTGCTAGATTAAACGTATTTTAAGCCCTACAAAAAATTGTTCAAGTTTTTCTTTCATTAGCTTCTCTCCCTCTCCCTAGGTGGCAAACTAAATTTGTTATGGAGTAAAGGCTATTTTATTTGGTTGAGCTTGTGGCTGTGGTCTGCTCGTTTTGCTCTTCCAATCTCCTCTCTTGTCGCTTGCTAGCTTCCAGCCCATTCCATCTCGGATTACGTTTCTTTTCGCGCTACTCGCTTGACATTTTTGTTTGGCTTGTGCGTTTGCCCGTTTCGTCGTTCAACGTTCGCCCGTTGTTTGTTTCCCGTCCGTTTTGTTTTCCCGCCGTGTCGTGTCTTTTCGCCCGACGCTTCTGTTTCGTCCGTCACGTTTGCCATTGTAGTGTGCCATTCACTCGAAGGTTTAGTTCCGTCCGTCTGAGGTTCCCGGGTGGAATTTTTCCGCCCAAAATGATGTAAGAGTGGGGCTGCAATGGGAGGATTTTTTAGGAAAATGCAGCTCAAGTTTTGATGGTCTGGAGGATAAGGCGACGCAGCTGAGGGTACAGAGGTAGTGGGTTCAAGACTGGCAGTCTTCTCGTATGGGGGCTAAGAAAATGTAAGATTGAGGGGGTAAAATGATGTAAAAGTTGGGCTGCCAAGGGGGGTAAAATGGTGTAAGAGTGAGGGGGTAATTTGTCCAGAGGGGGTAAAACGATGTAAGAGTGAGGGGGTAATTTGTTGAGATGGGGCAATTCTAATAAGTGTTATTCATATATATAGACCGTCCAGAGTTGGACAAGTTTTGATGGTCAGGAGGATAAGGCGACGCAGCTGAGGGTACAGAGGTTGTGGGTTCAAGAATGGCAGTCTTCTGGTATGGGGGCTAATAAAATGTAAGATTGAGGGGGTAAAATGATGTAAGAGTTGGGCTGCCAAGGGGGTAAAATGACTTAAGAGTGGGACTGCAATGGGAGGATTTCTTAGGAAAATGCAGCTCAAAACTGTTACATCTTTTTGGGCTGCTTTGGGCGTCCAAGGGGGGTAAAATGGAGTAAGAGCGAGGGGGTAAAGGACAAAATAACCCCCCACTCTTACATCTTTTCTGGTCTGCCAAGGGGGCTAAAACGATGCAGGATTTTGGGGGTAATTTGTCTTTTACCCCCTCACTCTTACACCATTTTACCCCCCTTGGCAGGCTAAAAAGCTGTAAGGGTGGGGGGTTAATTTGTCTTTTAGCCCCTCACTCTTACACCATTTTACCCCCCTTGGACGCCCAAAGCAGCCCAAAAAGATGTAAGAGTTTTGAGCTGCATTTTCCTAAGAAATCCTCCCATTGCAGACCCACTCTTACATCATTTTACCCCCCTTGGCAGCCCGACTCTTACATCATTTTAACCCCTCTGAACAAATTACCCCCTCACTCTTGCACCATTTTACCCCCCTTGGCAGCCAACTCTTACATCATTAAACCCCCTCTGAACAAATTACCCCCTCACTCTTACACCATTTTACCCCCTTGGCAGCTCAAATCTTAGCTCATGTTACCACCTCTGGACAAAGTAACTCCTCACTCTTACAACATTTTACCCCCCTTGGCAGCCCAACTCTTACCTCATTTTACCCCTCTGGACAAATTAACCCCTCACTCTTACACTGTTTTACCCCCCTTGGCAGCCAACTCTTACATCATTAAACACCCTCTGAAAAAATTACCCCCTCACTCTTACACACCATATTATCCCCCTTGGCAGCCCGACTCTTGCATCATTTTACCCCCTCTGAACAAATTACCCCCTCACTCTTGCACCATTTTACCCCCCTTGACACCCCAACTATTACATCATTCTACCCCCTCTGAATTTCTCCCATTGCAGCCCATTGCAGCCCAATCTTACATGGCTATTTTAGTTTGGGGGGTAATTCCTGAAAAGTCCTCCCATTGCAGCTCATTGCAGCCCACTCTTACATGGCAGTTTCAGTCATGGGTGGGGTAATTCCTGAAAAGTCCTCCCATTGCAGCCCATTGTAGCCCACTCTTACATAGCAATTTCAGTCAGGAGGTAATTCCTGAAAATTCCTCCCATTGCAGCCCATTGCACCCCACTTTTACATGGCAATTTCAGTGAGTGGGGTGTAATTCCTGAAAAGTCCCTACCATTGCAGCCCATTGCAGCCCACTCTTACATGGCAATTTCAGTCAGGGGAGGTAATTCCTGAAAATTCCTCCCATTGCAGCCCATTGCAGCCCACTCTTACTTGGCAATTTCAGTCAGGTGGTAATTCCTGAAAATTCCTCCCATTGCAGCCCATTGCAGCCCATTGCAGCCCACTCTTACATGGCAATTTCAGTCAGGGGGAATTTCTGAAAAGTCCTCCCATTGCAGCCCATTGAAGCCCACTTTTACATGGCAATTTCAGTCAGGGGGGATTCCTCAAAAATCCTCCCTTTGCAGCCCAACTCTTACATCATTTTACCCCCTCTGAACAAATTACCCCCTCACTATTGCACCGTTTTACCCCCCTTGGCAGCCAACTCTTACATCATTAAACCCCCTCTGAACAAATTACCCCCTCACTCTTTCACCATTTTACCCCCCTTGGCAGCTCAAATCTTAGCTCATGTTACCCCCTCTGGACAAAGTAACTCCTCACTCTTACAACATTTTATCCCCCTTGGCAGCCCAACTCTTACCTCATTTTACCCCCTCTGGACAAATTACCCCCTCACTCTTACACCTTTTTACCCCCCTTGGCAGCCCAACTCTTACATCATTAAACACCCTCTGAAAAAATTACCCCCTCACTCTTACACACCATTTTACCCCCCTTGGCAGCCCGACTATTGCATCATTTTACCCCCTCTGAACAAATTACCCCCTCACTCTTGCACCATTTTACCCCCCTTGACACCCCGACTCTTACATCATTTTACCCCTCTGAATTTCTCCCATTGCAGCCCATTGCAGCCCAATCTTACATGGCTATTTTAGTTTGGGGAGTAATTCCTGAAAAGTCTTCCCATTGCAACTCATTGCAGCCCACTCGTACATGGCAGTTTCAGTCATGGGTGGGGTAATTCCTGAAAAGTCCTCCCATTGCAGCCCATTGTAGCCCACTCTTACATGGCAATTTCAGTCAGGAGGTAATTCCTGAAAATTCCTCCCATTGCAGCCCATTGCACCCCACTTTTACATGGCAATTTCAGTGAGGGGGGTGTAATTCCTGAAAAGTCCCTACCATTGCAGCCCATTGCAGCCCACTCTTACATGGCAATTTCAGTCAGGGGAGGTAATTCCTGAAAATTCCTCCCATTGCAGCCCATTGCAGCCCACTCTTACTTGGCAATTTCAGTCAGGGGGTAATTCCTGAAAATTCCTCCCATTGCAGCACATTGCAGCCCATTGCAGCCCACTCTTACATGGCAATTTCAGTCAGGGAGAATTTCTGAAAAGTCCTTCCATTGCAGCCCATTGAAGCCCACTTTTACATGGCAATTTCAGTCAGGGGGGATTCCTCAAAAGTCCTCCCATTGCAGCCCAACTCTTACATCATTTTACCCCCTCTGAACAAATTACCCCCTCACGCTTGCACCGTTTTACCCCCCTAGGCAGCCAACTCTTAAATCATTAAACCCCCTCTGAACAAATTACCCCCTCACTCTTACACCATTTTACCCCCCTTGGCAGCTCAAATCTTAGCTCATGTTACCCCCTCTGGACAAAGTAACTCCTCACTCTAACAACATTTTACCCCCCTTGGCAGCCCAACTCTTACCTCATTTTACCCCCTCTGGACAAATTACCCCCTCACTCTTACACACCATTTTACCCCCCTTGGCAGCCCGACTATTGCATCATTTTACCCCCTCTGAACAAAGTACCCCCTCACTCTTGCACCATTTTACCCCCCTTGACACCCCAACTCTTACATCATTTTACCCCCTCTGAATTTCTCCCATTGCAGCCCATTGCAGCCCAATCTTACATGGCTATTTTAGTTTGGGGGGTAGTTCCTGAAAAGTCCTCCCATTGCAGCCCATTGCACCTCACTTTTACATGGCAATTTCAGTCAGGGGGGTGTAATTCCTAAAAAGTCCCTACCATTGCAGCCCATTGCAGCCCACTCTTACATGGCAATTTCAGTCAGGGGAGGTAATTCCTGAAAATTCCTCCCATTGCAGCCCATTGCAGCCCACTCTTACATGGCAATTTCAGTCAGGGGGTAATTCCTGAAAATATCTCCCATTGCAGCCCATTGCAGCCCATTGCAGCCCACTCTTACATGGCAATTTCAGTCAGGGGGGGGGGGGAATTCCTGGAAAGTCCTCCCGTTGCAGCCCATTGAAGACCACTCTTACATGGCAATTTCATTCAGGGGGGATTCCTCAAAAATCCTCCCATTGCAGCCCAACTCTTACATCATTTTACCCCCTCTGAACAAATTACCCCCTCACTCTTACACCGTTTTAACCCCCTTGGCAGCCAACTCTTACATCATTAAACCCCCTCTGAACAAATTACCCCCTCACTCTTACACCATTTTACCCCCCTTGGCGGCTCAAATCTTAGCTCAAGTTACCCCCTCTGGACAAAGTAACTCCTCACTCTTACAACATTTTACCCCCCTTGGCAGCCCAACTCTTACCTCATTTTACCCCCTCTGGACAAATTAACCCCTCAATCTTACACCTCTTTACCCCCCTTGGCAGCCCAACTCTTACATCATTAAACACCCTCTGAAAAAATTACCCCCTCACTCTTACACACCATTTTACCCCCCTTGGCAGCCCGACTCTTGCATCATTTTACCCCCTCTGGACAAATTACCCCCTCACTCTTGCACCTTTTTACCCCCCTTGACACCCCAAATCTTACATCATTTTACCCCCTCTGAATTTCTCCCATTGCAGCCCAATCTTACATGGCTATTTTAGTTTGGGGGGTAGTTCCTGAAAAGTCCTCCCATTGCAGCCCATTGCAGCCCACTCTTACATGGCAGTTTCAGTCATGGGCGGGGTAATTCCTGAAAAGTCCTCCCATTGCAGCCCATTGTAGCCCACTCTTACATGGCAATTTCAGTCAGGGGAGGTAATTCCTGAAAAGTCCCTACCATTGCAGCCCACTCTTACATGGCAATTTCAGTCAGGGGAGGTAATTCCTGAAAATTCCTCCCATTGCAGCCCATTGCAGCCCACTCCTACATGGCAATTTCAGTCAGGGGGTAATTACTGAAAATTCCTCCCATTTCAGCCCATTGCAGCCCACTCCTACATGGCAATTTCAGTCAGGGGGGGAATCCTGAAAAGTCCTCCCATTGCAGCCCATTGAAGCCCACTCTTACATGGCAATTTCAGTCAGGGGGTGATTCCTCAAAAGTCCTCCCATTGCAGCCCAACTCTTACATCATTTTACCCCCTCTGAACAAATTACCCCCACACTCTTACATCAATTTACCCCCCATGGACAAATTACCCCCCACTCTTGCATCAAAATGGGAGGATTTTAGGGAGGACATTCGACCCGGGTTCGCACTATTGTGGCGTCTTTTTCTGGTTTCTCCAACCCGTCCGCCACCTTTACCGTTGCATGAATCAATCCGTGTTTCTCTCCCACCCGCCCTTTTTAAGCGTTACGCGCTTGCGTTCAACAAGCACCCTCCTTCTGTATTTCTTGCTGGCTATTTTGGTAGTTTGCATGGCAAAGCGTCATCCCAGGTTTCGGATTACTCCATATCTGTTTGCGAAATTGCAATGCTTGCTCTTTATGTACGCTATCCTTTTGCTGTGAATTGTTTGGTTCCTTTTTTCTGTAAGATCGTGGCAACGATACAAAAAAGAGGTTGCATACTGCAAAAAAAGTTGGAAGCAAGGAAAAAATGTCATCGAAGAGCTATACAATGCCATGGATAGAGAAGATAGGCGTATTAAAGTCAAACGTCTCTTATCGAAGTGCAAACATATTTTTATGAAAATCCATGTAGAGAACACGGAGTAAGGTCACTAGCAAAAACGATGAGTTTATAACCACTGCTAGAGAATACACTGACCCTGTTGAGGACACAGCAACAGCAGCACAGCAAACCAAGTTGCGCCATACAAAATGAAACTCACGCTCAACATCATCACGCATATCAATTCATGGCAAACACGACTGACGAGATTTGAAAAAAGAGGAGGAGCTAGTAAAGCGGAAAGAATCTGTGATACGCGTAGCAAAACAGCGTCAATAAATCAAGTCGAGTCGTATTCAACTGAACTTAATTAAAAACATATATAGTGTTTAAGATTGGGTAATTAACTCATCATTAAAAGTTCCGATTCCGAATTCGCCCTCCCTTCAAATTGCACCTAATGTGCCGATAATAAGATCGTACAGAAAGTTTAAACAACTCCAACTCACGGCTCCCTTTTGCTTATAAGTTTACCAGGTAGGCTCCCGCAAACGCCTAATGAGGCAACCCCTCCACAGATTGATGCCATTGAAACTATTCTGCAACTTACACACCAATCGTTTAGCCTACAAAATAACCACGATTTTTTGGCAGAACCTGTTTCATCAAACGTGCCGACCGCCCTGCCTCCCGCCATGAATTCGCTCCTCATACAATCATAGAAACGCCGCCCCTATTCATACCAATCTCCCATTATTGCATCACCCACATTCTTCGAATCTATTATAAGTAGGTATACCTATGCCTATTACTCATGAAAACATCGCATCATCGAAAGAGTCCAAAAAATTAACTAAACCCTAGGTCCAATCCCCTCACCATATTCAGCTCTCCCTTAGCCAGATCCAAACTTTTGGCACTTTCCGTCATCATTTCCATCCAATACAGTTCAACTTGTTAGTACATCAGCCAAATTGTACCAGGTACCACCAGCCCCGTTATACAACTTTCATGCTCCCGCATCCTTGCCAAATTTATGCTTCATCAGATGTCATGCAATTTAATCCCTTTTGTTCTTCAACTGGCATTGCCCCCACCAAAACCAAAAAAAAAAATGTTTTTTATTGATAAGAGAAATTATAAGCCCGCAGCCTTTAACAAAACGTTATCGACGCTGCGAAAGTAGTTTTCGTTTTCACGCGTCGATATTTTTTCACGCGTCGAAAAGTTTTCCTTTTTCATTCAATTGATTACTATTGCGCTGCAAAAGCAGGCACCCCTCATAAATGTTTCTTCTCAAGGTAAAGCCTTTATACTTTTCCAAAAATAAGTGGTTCATTGATGAATATCTTTTTGGTAACAGAGAAAACAAAACGATTTTGATAATTTTGGGAATAAATGTTGACAAAAATTGGAATTTATACAAGAGATTTCGGAATGATTTTGCTTCCCTCAGTAGAAAAATTTTATCATTCAAACTAGGGGTTGTAATCAAAACTTTTTATCAGCGAAAGCGTTGGGAAATTCATTTGGTGACATTCTAACAGATGATTACAAAATAGCTGATTTTTTTTTAAATTACTCGTTTGTTAACCTGGGTTTTTACACTGGTGATAAAGTAAAACTTTCTTGTGCAAAACTATCTGCTTGCACTAGACTGTCCATTTTTCATAAAATAATTGAGGGTTAGGTGCTAAAAAAATTAGGGAGTTAAATCCGCATAAACCACTTGGACCATGCACTTTGTTGGCTTGGGAGGTTAAAGGGGGACATCAATTTTTCCACCTCATCCTTATAGAACTAACAAATAGGTGAAAAACAACGTTTTTCAAAAACAATTCAATTTTTCTCACAAAACACCTTTTTACAAATAAGATGATTTGATAAACGTTACAAATAATCGGCCCGCATCTTCAACAAAAGTTTTTTTTTCTAAAATAATTGAAAAAAATTTGCGTGCTCAATTATCTGCTCATCTACATATAGAACAAATACTAAACCAATTGTGCTTTGGTTTTAGAAAAAAATTTTCTACTCGTGACGCTTTGATGTACTCAAAAGAAATTTTTGTGAAGGCACTTTTTTCCAAGTATATAATTCATGCTGCACTTTTTTTTACCCCTCAGAAATATTTGATTCAATATCACACCAAAAAATGCTACAAAAAATTTTTTCAATTGGTTTCTCGCTGAATTCAATTTCACTCATAGAAAAATTTTTCCGAAAGTTTACAAAGTGTGCGTGTAAGCGAAATTTCCTCGAGCTAGTATGAGGTAAAAAGAAGCTTCCCACATGACACAGTGCTTGGTGCGCACCTTCAAAGATCTCTTGCAAAAAATTGACTGAAACAGCGCTTGGATCCAAAAAGCCGATGCCTGTTTGTTATTTTTAAATGCAAATCAAGTGAAACAGCAAAGCTTTATCTAGTGCACATTCTTGCCAACTCTAATTTGTTTTTCAAGTCACATGAGCTAATGGGCTAATGCTACCAATCCGAATTCATTTGCAAACCTAAAAATGAACGTCATAGTTTATCGCAAACAATTCAACTGAGCAACCAAAAAACAAAAATGGAAAATAAATGCAATATTTGACTGAAAATATACGAGGTAAATGACTTAAAATTCAAAACCCAAGCGTATAAAGTTAAACGAAAGATGGCAATTGGTATCAGAACAATCAAAACGTTTAGGAGTCAGCTGCCTACAAAATCTTTAAGAGTTTCTTTCGATGCCATTGTTCTTTCTCAACTTGACTACACTAGACTTTTCTTCGCTGGTAAATGGAGAAGTTTTACATTCTCTGGAACGGCAGATGAACTGGGATCTAAAAACCGGATTGTTGCGCTCATCTATAAAGTCCTCGTGTGAAATGCGCTTATATAAAAAAAGTGTTTGAGCATTGACCAATGCATTCAGCAAAATCTTTTCTCTATATTAATGACTACATCAAAGGTATCAAGAAAGCTCTCGAGGAGTATGTAAGTCCCCAGTGCTAACTATCACATAGATAACGGAACCAATCTTATATTTCATACCAGAGATCATCGGCCTTTCTAGGAAACTCATTTTCCACCAAACTTCCATGAAGTGGAGCTCCTTACCAGGTGCACTAAGAAACTTAAGCAGAATAAAAAATTATTAAAAAATTTTTTATAGAAATTTTGGATCTATTCTGTTTTGGCCCCAGTTACACATTTTATGTGTTATATGGCACGTTACTGTTACTATGCAAAAAAGCGCGTGTCCCTGAAGGGCAAAACAGAATAGATCCGAATTTTTATAGCAGAGTCGAAAGGTTGTCCAACTTATCATAATTGCGCTTGGAAGGTTTTTCGCTTTATATAATATAGCATCACTAACTTCATCCACTGTGTTTTCTAATTATTATGCGTTCAAAAAACTTCCCCTTTATATGTATTTTACTTTCAATTTGGATACCGCATTTTTGTAATACTTCAAATTGAGTTCAAGTGTCTCTCTCAAAGAAAGTAAAGCCAATTTTTCTAGTATAGCGCTTGAAAATGCGCGGAAGGATTCAGACGATGAATATTCCAGTAAAAGAAGATGATGAGTTCGCTTGGCGCGCCTTATACTCATGTTAAACATCACTTGATGCTATACAATGCTTTCTGACATACAATAAATTATTTTCTTTAGCTTAGATGCTAACATTTTGTTTATGAATACAATTACAACTGGTAGTGTCACGAGGACTGGTCGGTGATTGTGGCATCAAATGCTGTCATAGTTGCCAGCTTGGGTTTTAAATAATGATAATCAATACGTAAGCTCCACATGACCACCAGTGGATTGAGTTATCATTTCATAATGTACGAATGTTTCGCCCCATCTTAGTGAGCATAAATCTTTTATGACCCCCCAGCCGCACGTGCTATTTTCTTACATAGTAACGTGCTAGATAACAACTTATAATTTGTAACTGGGGGTCATAAAAAACACGGGGGGACAGAATAGATCCAAAAATAGTTATGCAAAAAGTTGGTGGACGGCAGACGGAGAATGGAATACGGCAGATGCATGGAATACGGCTTCTGAAAATACTCCTTTTGCCCATTAGAGTTAAGCAACAGCAACCACGAGCCCAGAAAATAATTGCCGCGTTGATCGCTGATGAAATTGTTCTTACTTTAGTTTTTGCAAACACATTCAAAACAGCAAAAAAGATGAATTTTGCTCTTGCTGTTTAGCATAAGCACTTTTGAAACAACTTATGAAAATGAATTTTGCCCCTTTGGATTTTTTTATAGCTCCGAAGCTGCAAGCTGAGTGGAGCTATATTGAGGTGCTCTTGATTTTTTACGACTCGAAGAGGAGTCTTGGTTTTCTTAAGGTTTTTTTTACATCAAGTACTATTTGTTCAAACGGCGTTATGATCTAAAATTGAAAGTGAGTAAAATTGTCGTGTGAACTATTTTTTTCTGAGCGAGAATGAGTTTTTGTAGGAATGAGTTTCCATCGCTGCTGCATGATTATGTAACCCTCTGAAATTGATATCGCAATGTTTGCGCGCCTAATAATGCGTTCCAAGCGTTAAATTGGCACATAATTCTCAATTTTTGGCTTTTTCTATCTATTTTTTCTTTTTTGGCGCTTTGGGCAGACTTTTATTCACCCGCTCAGTAAATATGGCAGCGTTCTTTTGTTGACTTATCAATTGACTGCCTCCTTGTGATGTGAGTCCTTCTTGCCTTTATAAAGTGTACAAAACTAATCCGGTTTGGCGGTTTTTAACCCAGTTTCCCAGTTTATTGCATTGTGTAGTTATTTTCTATTAAAACTCTTTTAAAAACTCTTCATCTGAACCGTCAAGAATTTTTTTTTCCTTTCTTTTTTAATTGAATTAGTTTTTGGTAATACACTTCGGGAAATAAGTAAAAAATTTGACCATTTATTGACCTTTTTCAAATTGGTTTTTAACTCTTTTCATCTCTTATTGAGACAGGGAGATGGGTATGCCATTTTTGGAGCCTCAATTTCTAAATAATGAAAAACCCTGTTTCTTTTTCGCTTAATGGTTTTTAATTTGATTTTAAATTAGATTTTCCTCTTTGTTTTGTTTTTAAAAAGTTGCGAATTAGTTTTTTTTATTTTTTTAAACAATGTCTGTGTTCTCCACACTGTAGAATATATCTTTCCAGCAATCTCCTAAGGTTTGTAGTTTTATTGGCCTTGCTTTTATTAGTTGTTAAAGTATTGATATGAACGAATATATTCAGTCTTGATTATTTTTCAATTTTTCATTTGCAGCCGTACTGAAATTTTACTAGATTCACTGTTAAAATTTTTTTGACAGCTTTTGTCTGGGATTTCTCAAAGGGCCAGGTTTTGGTAATATAAGACTTTTTGCTGTTGAATACTGATCCTTCTTATGTCTTTACTTCTTACTTGATCAAATTTTTCGCTATTGTTTGTTTATATCATCGCGTTCTCTGGGATTTAGATCAACAACTATCGCCTAAACTTATTAAGTTTTAAATGATCACAGTTTTTTGGATTAAATTAGTGTTTTTAATGAGAACAATTACGGATGTTGATATATTTTTTGAAAATTTTTCTGGCAGTTTTTTTTTCGAAATTAGAAAATTTTGACAGCTAAACATAGCTCGCACTTTGCCGCTTGTGCAAATTGATGTTTCCAATTGCGTTAAACAATTTTTGTAGTAATCTTTGTATGTATTAATTAGGACTAATGGACCTTCTTTTCTTTTAAATTCAGTTGGTTTTTATGGGCTATTTTTCAAATTTTTACCAAATTTTTTAGTTTTTAGTAGTCACCTTATTTAGTAAGTACAATTAATCTAAAAATTTTTAATAGAGAGACGACTCTGCGAACACGTTTCCGGAATTCTTCCGGCTATTTTGTTTCGCTCTTCGTTATACATTTGTTCACAAATTAAAGTTGAATATGTCAAATGTTCTGAATGACTTCATCCTTTCACTAACGGCGTTTGGGCCGCGACTTCGTTTTTCTTTCTCTCTAGCAAAGGTTTTAAGTTTATTTTCTCGATTACATTTCGATCATAGGTGACTTACCTCAATCAATGAAATTACTTTTGCACTTGAAAACTAAGATCAAAGGAACTCATATGTGCAGTAAAGCTACCTAATAGAAGGCTTCTGCGGAATGAATTCTAACTAGCTTTATTAATCTATTGCTGAATGTTTTTACCTAGTTTTTGAGCGGCGTCAATTTTTTTCAATTTAGACTTGTATCTGTTTCTATCACTATTTTAAGTCACGCAAGTCTATTCTTTTGCAGCTATTCTGGCATTCTGTTAGCTATGTTTTGAAAAAGAGGCCAATTAAAAGAAAGCCCCTCCCCTAAAAGTGGTAGTCGGTCAAATTGGGGGCAGCCAGTCAACTCAGTTGTGTTTTTATAAATCCTGAAAGTAGTCAATAATTCTGATCAGAATCCAAGATGTAGCTTTGTTTTGAACTCTCCCAATCTCAATTGTTTCGGTTTTGTTGGCGAACGAGGCTTAAAATGTTTATTTAACAATTTAGACCACACTTATGCGTAGGCATTAAGTTAGCATTGGCAATTAGCATTGAAGATGTCGATGTTTTTCTCTATAAGAAAAAGAAAGCTCTTATGCCATACAGCGTCTTCTTTCATTATTAGGTTTCCAGTTTACTTTGGGTACGATTGTAATACCTAGACCTGTTTTTGCTTTGGTTAGTAAGAGATAACACGTATTTTTGTTTAGCCTTAGTTTTTTTCAAGCACTAATCTTCAATTTGGTTTGTGTTGCATGTTTTCTATCTTCGTTGCATTGTCCTTGAAGTCGTTGGCACCACCGAAGGTTTACATTTTGACACCTATATGGGTTAATTGTTAACAATGATGAAGGATTAAGGACCCAATGAAGATCTTTGAGGTACCTTACTTGACTTTTACAAATTCTGACTTACAATTGTTTTATGCACTGTCTTTAATTGCATAAGTAGCTGGCAATTGTTTCCAGGAATTGCCGCTAACGCCCGCTAATTCAACTTTCTGTTGTAGGAGGTCATGTGGAACTCAATGGAATGCTTTTTGGATGCCCAGAAAAAGTACTAAGAGCTCATCTTCATTACCATCAAATTTGTACTGAGGATTTTTCATTGTCGCCCCCATTATCGTGTTATTAACTATAGTGTGAGGGAATACATTTTTTGACCACATATTTTTTGGTGTCTGAACAATTAGGCGGTTTTTGAGATGGATTTTTTTCAGGTGCGTCAATTTGAGTTCTGTTTTCTCTCATTCAGTGCTTTTAACACGGTAAATATGTGTTCTAATTGTGCGTATTTACATTTGCTTGATTTCATTAAGGGGCTGTTAAAACTTTTTGACTTTGCCACCATTTGTCATAATTTGTTTGTGAATTTTAAATTTTGCCCCCTTTTTAAAAAAGTGTCTGTTGTCTTATCGCTTGGTATCATCAATGACAGGTCTGATTGGTTGCTAATGAGGCATAAAAGAACCTAAATACTAGCTCGAGTTAATAATAGCTAGTGGTTTCAGGACTTTGACACTACTTTTTCTCAAAAATTTTGAGTACATTTTTGAGCTTTGCAAGTGTTTATTGTACTTTTTGTTGTTTTATCACTTATTCTCACAGGGGACAGGTCTCTAGTGCTGCTAATAGAAGGTTTTGATTTAATCGCTTTTATTCAAAGCCAGTGCTTCCTATGGCTTTGACAATAATTGATTTCAATAAATATTTTCAATAATAGAATAGGTCATTTGAGTTCATAGCTATTGCTTTTTGTGACTTATACGCTTGTTCGTTGTTAAGAAAGAATCTTAGTAATTTTTTTAGTGTTGCTAGTATTTTTATTAATTGCTGTTTTATCACTAAACTTCATTGATGACAGCTCTCAACGGTGGTCATTGTGTAATCAATTAATAATTAATTGATGTACTTGTATCCTTCAATAGCTGTTGCGTTCTGTGACTTCTATACTAAGTGTTTTCAAAAAATTTCAGCAATTTTATTGCGAAATTTAGTTAATTTTGTCTTATCATTTAATAGTATTGGTGAAAGTACTCATTGACTTTTAATGACTGGTTGCTAATCAGTAGTAGAACGCTCTGATGTCATAGAGCGTCTTCTTTCATTATTAGGTTTCCAGTTTATTTTGGGTGCGATTGTAATACTTAGACCTGTTTTTGCTTTGGTTAGTAAGAGATAACACTTATTTTTGATCAACCTCAGTTTTTTTTTCAAGCAATATTCTTCAATTCGGTTAGCGTTGCATGTTTTCTCTCTTCGTTGCATGGACATTGAAGTCGTTGGCACAACCAAAGGTTTACATTTTGACACCTGTATGGGTTAATTGTTAACAATGATGAAGGATTAGGGACCCAATGAAGATCTTTGAGGTACCTTACTTGACTTTTATAGATTCTGACTTACAGTTGTTTTATGAACTGTCTTCGTTTGCATAAGTAACTGGCAATTGTTTCCAGGAATTGCCGCTAACGCCCGCTAATTCAACTTTCTGTTGTAGGAGGTCATGTGGAACTCAATGGAATGCTTTTTGTATGCCCAGAAAAAGTACTGAGAGCTCATCTCCATTACCATCAAATTTGAACAGAGTATTAAGTAACAACAGCTTTTTTTTCATTGTCACCCCCATTATGGTGTTATTAACTATAGTGTGAGGGCATACATTTTTGGACCACGAATCGGGGGGGGGGGGGGAGGCTTAATGAGAAAGACTCAAAAAACAGCATCTGCGTTACCCTTGACCTATGTCTTCTAAATCTATGATGTGCGTTGTGTAGTTTCTATATCAAACTACTCAAAAATGACTTTTGAATAGACGCGAATTGTTTTTTTTGAAGATCTGTTAACGTTTTTTTCGGCTTTTTCACGTCAGTGAGAAGTCAAATTAGAGTGGCGAATTTGCTCACACTGAAATAGTAAAGGTAGTGAGAAATCTAGTAGGCTTGAGACGTGACTTTTTTCATAATGCCTTAAAAGTGTGGTTAGAAATTGGTGTCTGAACAATTTGGCGGTTTTTGAGATGGATTTTTTTCAGGTGCGTCAATTTGACTTCTGTTTTCTGAGTTTCCTCTCCTTCAGTGCTTTTAACACGGTAAATATGTGTTCTAATTGTGCCTATTTACATTTGCTTGAATTCATTAAGGGGCTGCTAAAACTTTTGACTTTGCCACCATTTGTCATAATTTATTTGTGAATTTTAAATTTTGCCGCCTTTTTAAAAAAAATATCTGTTGTCTTATCACTTGGTATCATCAATGACAGGTCTGATTGGTTGCTAATGAGGCATAAAAGAGCCTAAACACCAGCTCGAGTCAATAATAGCTGGTGGTTTCAGGACTTTGACACTACTTTTTCTCAAAAAGTTTGAGTACATTTTTGAGCTTTGCAAGTGTTTATTGTACTTTTTGTTGTTTTATCCCTTATTCTCACAGGGCACAGGTCTCTAGTGCTGCTAATAGAAGGTTTTGATTTAATCGCTTTTATTCAAAGCCAGTGCTTCCTATGACTTTGACAATAATTGATTTCAATAAATATTTTCAATAATAGAAAAGGTCATTTGAGTTCATAGCTATTGCTTTTTGTGACTTATACTAGTTTTGCTGGTAATTGTGTTTATTGCTGTTTTATCACTAAACTTCATTGATGACAGTTCTCAACGGTGGTCATTGAGTGCTCAATTAATAATTCAGAAAAACAGGAATATAGTTGGTAGTTTGTCATAGCTGTTTTTTTTTTAATATTGATGCTGTTTTTTCAAAAAAGTTGAATTTTTAGTCTTGCTTGTTTTTGCTGTTTTATTGCTTAGTCTCCTTACTAACAGCTATCATTGGCCTATTAAAACGGTCTAACTGACTGTCAGGTTATAAATTAATACAACTCTTTGAATTAAATTTCAGGAGGGGTCCTGCTATGTTTTTTTCAGATCCGTTTTTACATTTTCATGATTTTTGAAGTCAAATTGTAGTGATTTTGGTCACGCCGGAACAGGAAGTAGCGTGAAAAAAGCGAGTTGTTTTGCAGCTGTTAATTTCTCGCTAGTTGTTTTTTGTTTGCATGCGGCAATTTCACTTTGTTTTTTA
>NC_134472.1:48394155-48412731 GCF_964194025.1 Convolutriloba macropyga
CGGCATTCGATTCTGTCGATCGTGAGCAGATGTACCAGATAATGAAACACTATGGTCTGCCGCAAAAAGTGATAAACATCATAAGAAACAGCTATGATGGATTCAAATGTCGAGTCAAAGCCGAAGGTGAGAAGGGACGCTTATTTGATGTCAGAACAGGCGTTAGGCAGGGTGATGTGTGGTCCCCAATCCTATTCGGCCTTGTCATCAACTACATTTTAGCTAACTCGGTGCATGGAGGATTAGACATTGGGAGATTGGTGGCTGACTTAGATTTTGCTGATGATGTTGCTCTCGTGGGGGTCTCAGACAGTGAGGTGCAAGAAAACCTACATCGAATCGAGGCCCTAGCGGAAGCCGCTGGTCTGAAGATTAATGTGGCCAAAACAAAGAATATGGGCGTAAAATGCGACAACCCAAATGTTGTTGCAGTGCCTAGTATCCAACAGAACGTGGAGATACTCACTGGAACACATAAAGGCAAACTAGGACTCCTGGCAGAGACATCTAGCCAGTCACGACTAACCATCGGCACGGAGGTGCTGCTGGGAACGAAAAAGAAAGCGGGCTGGTTCGAAACACAAGATGGCCGGAAGCTCAGATTGAAAAGCTTAGCGGAGGCTAAGCCAGCGTTGGTAGCTTCACAACAACAATCTGCAGTAGCGGATTTAGAGTCGCTAGAAAATGAGAGTGGGTCAGCGGTGGCTGATCAAGAGTCTTTAAGATGTCAGAACTGTCAGCGGCAATTCAGTACAGTTACCGGACGCAAAGTGCACCAAACAAGATTCTGCAAAGCCGGTTCGTCAAAGAATGTCGTCGACAAGTCAAAGTTCGAGCAACTAGAGGCGAGCCTCACCTGTGACAAGTGTGAAAGGAAGTTCAAAACAGTCAATGGCCGAAAAGTTCACCAATCGAGATACTGTGGCAAACCTAAAGCAGCTGCCACACGCGTGTTTTCCTGCAAAGTACAAGATGTTATCGGAAACGAGTTTGAAAACATAGAAGCGTTCAAGTATCTCGGATCATATGTCAGCCTCAAGCATGGAGACCTCCAGGAAGTCAATTGCAAACTTGCAGAAGGTAGACAACGGTTTGCTAACTTCCAAAATCTCTGGAAGAGCAAGCAGCTCAGCGTGCACCTCAAGTGCAATTTGTACAAAGCACTCGTTTTATCAGCCGTGCTGTACAGCTCAGAGACTTGGACTCTTTCGAAATTAATGGAGAGAAAACTTGAGAGTTTCCACTGTGGTTGTCTTCGGAGAATTCTACGTGTGTCATATCTGGAGAAAGCAAGGAACGATGAAATTATGTCAAGATCGCGAATGCCCCAACTATCCACGATGATCATGCTCAAACGGATAAAATGGTACGGTCACATCCAGAGAATGGAACCAGGAAGATTAGCCCGCAGTGCCTTCGATTGGGACCCGCCCGATCAATACGCCCATGCCAGACGCGCTCCTGGGGGGCAACGGAAAACGTGGATGAGTCAAATCGAAGGAGACTGTGTACGAAACAAAGTATCGTTCACCAGATTGCAGGAGAAAGCAGCAACCGGGTCAAAGAATGCCTTCAACAATTTCGTCGTACAGCACTTCACAGAATAACCAAACAAATAACTCTTCTTGTTTTGTTTGTATTTGTATTTGTATTTGTATTTGTTGCCAACCGTGCCTTTATTTCATATTTGGAATTAAAGTGTTGAAACAGTAGTAGTAGTAGTAGTAGTAGTAGTAGTAGTAGTAGTAGTAGTAGTAGTAGTAGTAGTAGTATAGTAGTAGTAGTAGTAGTAGTAGTAGTAGTAGTAGTAGTAGTAGTAGTAGTAGTAGTAGTAGTAGTAGTAGTAGTAGTAGTAGTAGTAGTAGTAGTAGTACTTTTGGGGCATCACAGCAGATTTGCCGAAACTGGAGGCCCCAGTTGACCAAATTAGTTTCAAGCACTGGCGTCAACTTACGGACGAAAGAGGAACGACTTGAACGCTGGACGGAACATTTTAGTCAACTCCTGAATCCCTCAACATTCAGTTGCAGTACGAGATTGGATCCCGAAGAAGCAGCTGAAAGCTTGCCGATTGACCTGAGCCCAATTCGATTTGAAGAAGTGCTTGAAGCTGTCCGCAGGTTGAAGAATGGCAAGGCAAGTGGACCCGATAACATTTCCTGTGAGATGTTGAAAGCACACAAGGGTATTGTCGAGTGGCTCTGGGACATCATAGATACAAGTGTAAAGGAAAGAAGTCAGAGTGTTCGAACCACCGAGGGATCTCTCTATTGTCAGTACCAGGCAAAGTGTTCGCTTCCGTTACTCTCAATCGATGCAAAGATTCAGTGGATCGCGTCTTAAGGGAAGAGCAGTGCGGCTTCAGAAAAAGCAGAGGATGCGCCGATCAACTCTTTGCCCTGCGTCAAATAATAGAGAAATCAATGGCGTTTCAATTGGATATTAGCTTTTGTTTCATAGACTTTCGAGCGGCATTCGATTCTGTCGATCGTGAGCAGATGTACCAGATAATGAAACACTATGGTCTGCCGCAAAAAGTGATAAACATCATAAGAAACAGCTATGATGGATTCAAATGTCGAGTCAAAGCCGAAGGTGAGAAGGGACGCTTATTTGATGTCAGAACAGGCGTTAGGCAGGGTGATGTGTGGTCCCCAATCCTAATCGGCCTTGTCATCAACTACATTTTAGCTAACTCGGTGCATGGAGGATTAGACATTGGGAGATTGGTGGCTGACTTAGATTTTGCTGATGATGTTGCTCTCGTGGGGGTCTCAGACAGTGAGGTGCAAGAAAACCTACATCGAATCGAGGCCCTAGCGGAAGCCGCTGGTCTGAAGATTAATGTGGCCAAAACAAAGAATATGGGCGTAAAATGCGACAACCCAAATGTTGTTGCAGTGCCTAGTATCCAACAGAACGTGGAGATACTCACTGGAACACATAAAGGCAAACTAGGACTCCTGGCAGAGACATCTAGCCAGTCACGACTAACCATCGGCACGGAGGTGCTGCTGGGAACGAAAAAGAAAGCGGGCTGGTTCGAAACACAAGATGGCCGGAAGCTCAGATTGAAAAGCTTAGCGGAGGCTAAGCCAACGTTGGTAGCTTCACAACAACAATCTGCAGTAGCGGATTTAGAGTCGCTAGAAAATGAGAGTGGGTCAGCGGTGGCTGATCAAGAGTCTTTAAGATGTCAGAACTGTCAGCGGCAATTCAGTACAGTTACCGGACGCAAAGTGCACCAAACAAGATTCTGCAAAGCCGGTTTGTCAAAGAATGTCGTCGACAAGTCAAAGTTCGAGCAACTAGAGGCGAGCCTCACCTGTGACAAGTGTGAAAGGAAGTTCAAAACAGTCAATGGCCGAAAAGTTCACCAATCGAGATACTGTGGCAAACCTAAAGCAGCTGCCACACGCGTGTTTTCCTGCAAAGTACAAGATGTTATCGGAAACGAGTTTGAAAACATAGAAGCGTTCAAGTATCTCGGATCATATGTCAGCCTCAAGCATGGAGACCTCCAGGAAGTCAATTGCAAACTTGCAGAAGGTAGACAACGGTTTGCTAACTTCCAAAATCTCTGGAAGAGCAAGCAGCTCAGCGTGCACCTCAAGTGCAATTTGTACAAAGCACTCGTTTTATCAGCCGTGCTGTACAGCTCAGAGACTTGGACTCTTTCGAAATTAATGGAGAGAAAACTTGAGAGTTTCCACTGTGGTTGTCTTCGGAGAATTCTACGTGTGTCATATCTGGAGAAAGCAAGGAACGATGAAATTATGTCAAGATCGCGAATGCCCCAACTATCCACGATGATCATGCTCAAACGGATAAAATGGTACGGTCACATCCAGAGAATGGAACCAGGAAGATTAGCCCGCAGTGCCTTCGATTGGGACCCGCCCGATCAATACGCCCATGCCAGACGCGCTCCTGGGGGGCAACGGAAAACGTGGATGAGTCAAATCGAAGGAGACTGTGTACGAAACAAAGTATCGTTCACCAGATTGCAGGAGAAAGCAGCAACCGGGTCAAAGAATGCCTTCAACAATTTCGTCGTACAGCACTTCACAGAATAACCAAACAAATAACTCTTCTTGTTTTGTTTGTATTTGTATTTGTATTTGTATTTGTTGCCAACCGTGCCTTTATTTCATATTTGGAATTAAAGTGTTGAAACAGTAGTAGTAGTAGTAGTAGTAGTAGTAGTAGTAGTAGTAGTAGTAGTAGTAGTAGTAGTAGTAGTAGTAGTAGTAGTAGTAGTAGTAGTAGTAGTGGTAGTAGTAGTAGTAGTAGTAGTAGTAGTAGTAGAAGAAGTAGTAGTAGTAGCAGTAGTAGTAGTAGTAGTAGTAGTAGTAGTAGTAGTAGTAGTAGTAGTAGTAGTAGTAGTAGTAGTAGTAGTAGTAGTAATAGTAGTAGTAGTAGTAGTAGTAGTAGTAGTAGTAGTAGTAGCAGTAGTAGTAGTAGTAGTAGTAGTAGTAGTAGTAGTAGTAGTAGTAGTAGTAGTAGTAGTAGTAGTAGTAGTAGTAGTAGTAGTAGTAGTAGTAGTAGTAGTAGCAGTGGGCTTTTGGGGTTCCAGGCGCATCTTTCATCCCGATTGAGTGTTCATTTGTTTGTACAGTTGTGGTGGTAAATATTAGTGAGTTTTCCGTAGGGGTAGCATGAGCCACACAGGCATAAAATTCTCCAAATGCAAGATGTTTTCTCGTTGTAACATCCAACAAAATATTGCCAATAGATGTACGTCAGGGAGCTCTTGTTCAGTTTTACATTGGTGTACTGAGCATGTCGAGAGAGGATATTGTTGAAAATACTGGCACGTCTGACGAAGTTCTCGTCGGTTTTTCTTTTTAGGGTGCTGATCACTGCTAGTTCATTACGCTGACCCTGTCTGGTTGACTCGTCGTCAATTATAGTCAGAAGTGCTGATGGTTTTATATCAACTCTGCCGTTAAGTATCAATCGCAGGTAAAGTACATCATGCAATTCAATGTAAAGGGATACTGGTAGGAGATTGCAGCGAAGTAGCTTTGCTTTGTAGTTGTCATTGTACCCGCAGAAACAAACTGTTGCGTGCTTTTGGATTTTTTCTAACTTTTTCAGAGAGCTGACGCTAGGATAAAGGGTTTAAGAGCAGAAAGTGAGGATTGGCATGACATAACCTGTGTACGCATGGATTTTAAGCTGAGTGTTACAATGTGTCGAGATATTCCTTCCGATTTTAAATAGGGCTCTTAGGGATTTGCTCGATCTAGTAGTGCAGTATTCAGTTCAGCTCAATGAGTTACTTAATAGGAGACCCAGATCCTTTTGTAAAAAAGATCTGTAACTTATTGTTTTTGTAGTGTAGCAGTCATTTCACTTCTGATTACAACCAGACTACATTTTTTGGCATTTATTTTCATGCTGTTAAGAGTTTACCACGATTCTAGTTTTTTTGTGCCTTCATCAACTTCTTCTTGATTTCTGAAGAGGACTTTGTAGTCATCTGCGTAGCCAAAACACCATTGGAAAGAATCTGGTAAGTCGGTTATATACATGAGAAACAGTATGGGACCGAGTATGGAGCCATGAGGGACTCGACTCGTTACTCGGAGCGGCGACGACACTGTGTTGTTTAATTTGACAGAATGGCAACGACCCGATAAATAGCTTTTGATTAGTTTCAGCAATTTTCCACCTATGCCGAAGGTTCTTACTTTTCTGATGAGAAGATTGTGCGGGACTGTGTCAAATGCCTTGGAAAAATCAAGATAGAGGACACTCAAGTTTTCCAATTGTTTTTCGTCGTTGTACTGATGGATTCTGTCAAGGAAAACCGAAGTTGTATTATATCTGATCGCTTTTTTCGAAATCCAAATTGTTGAGCATGCAGAGAGGAATGTACAAAGGAATGCCTTGGATATGCAGCCTATGAGGCTAATGGGTTTATAGCACGGACACATCTCTTTTGTTTCCATCTTTGAAAACTGGGCAAATATGGCACAACCTCCATTGGGTCGGAAAATAACCTTTATTTACAAGGGTTTGATACGCAAAGGTGAGTGGTTTAGAGATGCCATTGGCGGATTTTTTATCACAATGTTCCCTATACCATTGGCTCCAGTAGATTTCCTGATGTTGATTTCTTGGAGCAATTCGTTTACATACGACTGGTCGATCATGAACAAGTTGAGGGCATTTCGGCAAGTCAGCATCGTGTGGTGCGTCTGTAGTGTTGAAAACGCTAGCGAAGAAGTTATTAAACATTTCAGCACAGTCCAATTGTGATACAGCTGTTCTTTCTTTATTATACACCTGGGTAGAAATTGCAGGGTTTTTGCGGATGCGGGAAAGGTACTTGGGAATATGGCTGAAGTAGCGAGTCTCAAAAACTTTTGCTTCGTATATCTTAAGATCATTCTCTATTGATTTGGTTACCTGTTTCTCCAGTTTCTTTATTTTGAGAGCTTGTGACACATTGAAGTATTCTTTTTTTTCTTTTTCCTTGTCTTGAGAAGGTTTTGCAGGTTGGATGTTTTGCTGGTAATCCAGGGTGGCTGGGACATTCTGTGTTTGGTACCCTTCTTCAAATTGTCCTCCATGATGACATGGAACCATGAGTACCAAGTTTGAAGGAGAACATCGACACTGCTGTAGCAGTATGGCTGAAAGGGCTTTTCAAGGGTTGCAGTGACCGAGGATTCCCAAATCGCCGATTTAAGGCTGTAAACTTGCTGGAGTTTTACAGGGGTGCATATATTGACAGTCTGTTGGATAGTGGGGATGTATGCAGAGTGGTCGGATACGTTGTAGCGGGATGCAATCTGTTTGTCCTCCTTAGAGATGTAAACTTTTTCGTCGTCATTGCAAAGGAAGACGTCGAGAGACTTTTCGTTGTTGTGTTCCATAATCTGGTTGAAACCTTGCTCACAGAGAATGTCCAAATTGCTTTGTTCGTAGTCGTCGGTTGATTCCTTGCTGTCTCATGAGGTCTTAGAGATATTAAAATCCCGGTAGTGACGACAAATTTGCCATCTAGAAGTACTTGTTTACAATTCAGTTCGTTGGGAAGAGCACATAAATTATCACGTTTCCATCGGAAGGGACTATTTACAGGGGGATTGTACAGGCAACATATGAGATTATGTTGGGAAGCGTTTACTCTAATGACAAGAGATTCCTCCGAGGTGGCATCCAATTGCCCTAGTTCGTGTGAGATTGCGGGCTTAATGCATATCAGGACTTCTCCATGTTTCGTTTTGATGACTGAGCTCAGTCTGTCAGCTCTATATAAAGTGTGGTTTGTAAGAAAAGTGCTTCATCGGCTATTTCAGGGACTAGCCATGTTTCGGACAGGCAGAATATGTCCTAACTGCCCTCATGGACAGAATTTGCGAACAGTGTCCGTCTTTCGAAGGAGAGTATGCTACGAACATTGACGCTCAGAACGTGCATATCAGGTGATATTTTGGTGTTACCAGAGCATACTCACCACCCTTCTTCTATGGTAGAGACTAGCATCCAGATTTTGTCTACTAGTTTCTGAAGTAGTAGTAGTAGTAGTAGAAGTTCAGGCTTCTGCAATGCACGGGTTGAAGCACCCTTGTTGATCGTTATAAATGAGATAGTTTCGAAATGGGGTTACAGTTTTTGCACAGTCAGCAAATTCTCCAAGTGCACATGTCATTTTCGTTAAAACTTCTGAAAAAGAATTTCCAATAAATGTCGCTGATCCGATATTTTATATTTTTATTGTCTGTAAGGTCTGTCTGTTTGTTGACAATATTATAGAGAGAGGCTGTTCTCGATCAGAAATTTTCGTCGCTTTTGAATAATTGTCTTTTCGTAAGTTTGATTTCACATTTCGCGCCTTTTCTCGTCCGATTATTTTTGTTGAAATGTATAAACTTTTCTATGGCAATGTTGTATTTATTGTTTATGAGATCACACAGTAGTAATAAACTGTGAAGTTAGAAGTAAAAAGATAGAGGTAGAATTTTCAGTTTGATTAAACGCTCCTTATATGTGAGAGAAGAATCTATTATCCATTTCGTCGCACTTTTTTGGATTCTTTCGATGAGTACTAGGTCGCATTTAGACGGATACCACACTTGGCAGGCGTAGGATATAATTGGTACAATGTAACCCGTGTATGCGTTTAATTTAACTTGAGGGAGAGTTCTGTGGTGAAGATTTCTTCTGAGGTACCAAAGTGCTTTAAGAGTTTTGGAGGCTCGTGTGCTTGCGTTTTGATGCCAAGTGAGGTTATCACAAACTTGTATTCCGATGCTCTGAATTGAAACCATCTGCAATCATTTTGCGTCTGAGGATGAGAGCCTCGTTCTCCTTTTTCATATCTTCTTTGCTCAGTTCGTGACTTATGAAGACAGGGTCTGGAATTCCCGGAATAACCTTTCAGCTTGTGGGCTGATTTTACCATTATTTCTTTCTCGAGTTTGTTATCCATGTTCACTATGATGGTGCGGGGCCCTTTCTTCGGGTCTATTTGACTAAGTCTGGTCAACCTGGTTAACTATGCTTCAACGCCTAGCTGATCCATTATGTCGAGAACATTCTTCTTGTCATCCTGGAGCCAGTCTGTTGTATCATCAGGTGCTTTGGGCACGCCCTTGATTCTGATTCCCAGTGACTGTTTGGGAGTATTATCAAAGGTCCTTCTGCCGGCCGTTGCAGGACCGCCTTTGCTTGCGTAGCTGTTGCTGGGTGGTTGTGACTCTGTCTTCAGTTTCGTCATTTCAGCTTTCAGTTAATCAATTTTGATAGCAGATTGTTCCATGGTTTTCATGAAGTCACAGACATCTTTGCTTCGAGAGCATTGATATTTGCAGCCATTGCGCTGTTCTCTTCTGCTGCGAATATTGCTGGTTTTCTTAGGTTTGCAGCCGTTGCAGACCAACAGATTTTCTTTAAGTTCCACCAGAACTTTAGTTTGCTTGTCCTCAAATCCTGTGCAATCCTTAGTAAAATGCATTGTGCAGCCACAAAAATAGCATTTGAATCCTTTATCAGTGGATGTTATTCTGCGCTCGCAGTACTTGCACTGGGTCATGTCGGAGATGTAGCTTTGTGTTAAGGTAGGGTATTGCTGAGGGACAGGGTGTCTTGTTATCTCCCCTATGGAACCTTACGGTATCTGTGGAGAGATACCAAGACAAATTTTCAATATTTTTTCAATAATTTTCTGCAAAATTTATAATTTCAGCGTAGTGTCTTGAATTTTTTGTATTTTCTAGGTTGCCAAATGTTGCAACCTCCACCTTACTCTGACTCTCCGGAGCAAGATGGAGGTGACGATTTGCGAATCCTTTCTGAAAAGGCCACCGAGAATGCAAAACTGGCGGTTGAAGCAGATAAACATGGAGAGATTGATTTTGCGTTTTATCGGTATATAGATGCTATCGAAGCGCTGCAGCTTATGATATTGCATATAAATAATTCTGGTGGAAGGAGTAGCAGTCAAAATGTTCAAGTTGTTGACAATCTAATGAAGCAAATTGATCAGTATCTGTCTCGTGCTGAGCAGTTGAAGGCGACGATGCTTCAACCCGCTGTCATTAAAACCGAAGACGGTACGCTTTTATTTTTTCAAGACTCGCGTGCGTTCAATCAATTCAACGCGTACGTTCAATCAATTTAACGCCCGACTAGTTAATTTGTTTGCTGCTTTGATTACGCCACATGCAACAATAGACTCACAAGACCCCGTCCTCAGTCTTATGTATCAAAATGAAAAGTGCACGACAGTAAACCTCCAAAAATAAGAACTTTCTCCCAAGTCGATTATAAAAAAAGGACTATTCTCCCAAGTCGATTATAAAAAGGACTATTCAATTTTTTTAACTACGTGAATTTGTTAATGAAATTTTTAAACTGAAAATTAACTTGGTTAAAATAATTATTGTTATCAATAGAACAGTTCAATCTCAACAACTTAACGAATCGCTTTTCATCAATGTATTTCATTTCTCCGCACATGAAATGTTTGTTTTTGTTCTCCCCTTTTTGGTCAATTAAGAATAAAAGCTCCTAAGGTTTTTCTGTACTGGCTTAATTACTGAAGATCTACCCAATTTAACAGGTGATAACACAATAGTGAGCAACAGTACTACAAATCAGATGCCTTTGTCAAATTTCATTTTCCTTTGCTGAGCTTGAATTGCAACTACGGAGAGTGGCTGTGACAGCCTGTCTCAAGCAATAGAAAATCCTTCCGATTGATTGCTTCTGCTGTCTGAAAGTCTGGTTATCCGTTTCAATGTTTTGAAAACTCATGATGAACCACCTACCCAATACTTCCACTGTCGATAGCACAACTGTAATACCCTGCTGAGAACATTTTGCTCATACACTGAACTTTAATCCCCGACAGCATGGTCACCCAATGCATCCAGAGTACGGGAAATGCAATATGGGCCTTTCTCTCAGTCGTAAACTTTAAATCCAAGTCTGCTTTACTCTCATCGGAAATTCATTGGGGACAATTGCATGCCTAAAGCCGACATGGAGGTGCAGCTAACCATGCGACTTGTTAGAGACAGCGACGCAAGTCTCTTGTTTTCTCTCTTTGATGTCTGATCTTTTTCACGTCCCAAAGTTTTTGGAGATCTAAAACCTCTTGGATAGTAATTGCAACGAGAAAGAATCAACACTCTTGGATAGAGTTGCAAATGCATGTTCCTCTTCGGGAGACTGACCTGTGATTTTTCTAACCAAATCACTTTATTCTATGAGGGATCTCACGTCAGCTGCTGAACGTTTGACTGAATTGGATACATTTTCAAAGCAAAGTTAATCTGAAGAAAACAAGAGGGGACTAAGAGCAGCGTACCTTTTCGAAGGTTATCTTGGCAGAATTACTTATTGCCTCTGGTCCTCCACTTAACCCAACTCCCAATTGGAACGTCTCGAACTATTCATTTGTTCGAGATTTGGCTTTTATCAAGAATTTTGCTGAGCCGTCGCACTCTTTCACTAAATGCAATGGGGGCATACTCTACCCTTTTTTTTCTGGACTGCAGTAAGTGAAACACTGCATAATGCTCGAGACAATGTTGGGAAAATCTCCCCAAGAGGCTGCGTTTGCAAATTGTTTTCTAGATATCAATGCTGACTCCGATTGATCTGGGGTTGTGCATTGCACTAAGTGGTGTAAATGCTCCGGAAACTTTTTGTAGGATCCAGCAGCAGTGTAATTGTTGAAAGTGATAATTTGGTCAAAAACGTGTTTTTCGCTAAATTAAGAAGGCTTCGATGCAAGATGGTGTGGGGAAGTAACTGAAGGCACGGTTTCCTTACAATGCAGGAATTTCAGTGCTTTTACTTTAGCTTTGTCAGGTGCGATTCCATGGGACGCCAAAATTATAGTGGCTTGTCCGTATTGACCTTAGAGACACAACATTTTTGTTCTTCGTCGAATCTTCTATTTCACTTCCCTGTTGTCTTCTCGAATGCTTCATGGAAGTTGTGTCCCTCCTGAGACTACCAAACTCACCAGTGTTCCAGCTTTCTAGGCTCTCCGATAATGTTTGAATGTTTGATCTTGATTACGTTTGTTTTATTACCTCCACGGCTGCTCTTTCTAAGAATGCACTTCGATACTGAAAATGACTTCGGGCGGTTCAAGTGAACAACTGGACTCTGAACGCAGTCGTTTACTATTTGGGTGAGCAATTGGGACCATCCGTATTTGGAACATTGCAGGGATAAAACGACAAGTCGGCATATTTGTACTCAATGTGGTCATTAGGTCAGGAAAGACTCCCATCCCCAATAATGCTGGGCTTGCTGTCTACAAACTGCATTACGGCCAAATGCAGAACAGTTTTATCCAAGAATCTTGTCCTGAGCAATGCATCGAATTTTTGTATTTTTGCTCAATATTTGCTTAATATTATTAAATAGTTTCAGTGCTTGTTTGAAAAGACCGGATTATTGTGAGCCCTTTTCGTGAAAGGGATTTAGAGGCCGGCATTTATGGTTTACATAATTGGTGCAAGCTCGCTGAATGCTACAATCAAAAGGATACCCTACAAATTCAGAAGTGAATTAGTTGGCAGAAGTTACAGTCTTGGGGGGCTCAGCTTCAACGAGAACGCTAACAACCCATTGAAGGTGTTACAAACTCTACTGAGAGGACAGGGTATACTTTCCAGAAAAGACAAAGTTATAATTTGGCACGACGTTATCAGTAATTCGATAAACAAACACAAGTGCAACAACTACAGGGCCATAAGTGTTGAAAAGTTACTCGAAATACTACGTGAATTCAGTCATCGAATCGAAGCCGTTGTGTATTGTAGACGTGAGGGAGCCCCTGACATTTTTCGCAAATTGTTGGAGAGCAAAATTACCATATTAGACGTTAAATCAAACCTTCTATCCCATCGCAAGAGTAAAGTTTTCAAAGTTTTAGACGACCTAAAACAAACCCACCCGTGTCCACTGAACTTGAAGCCCGATTGCTCTCAACTGTTTGACGGCACAGAAAGAACTTGAAAAGCCTTTACAAGAGTGAAAAGAACAAGAGGTCGAAACAGTGCAAGCCAAAGAAAAACAAGCCGTCAAAGAAGGAGAGAGAAAGAGCGAAACGGAAGAAAGAAACAGCTCAATAGGTAAATTTTGATTGTTTGACTGTTGTTGGTTTTTTTTGTTGGAGTGCCTTCGCAACCTTAACTGGTAGGAAGAGGCTCTGAAGATTTCTAAGCAGTACAGTTTTTCGATCTGTTCATCTTTCGTTATAAGCACGAGTGTGTTGTTTGATTTTGATTTTGTTAGATAGCCTTCGCAACCTTAACTGGTAGGAAGGGGCTCAGACTATTACGAAAATCCATAAATACAAGTGCCTTCGCAACCTTAACTGGTAGGAAGGGGCTTGTACTCTTGAACTCTTAAGCTCTTTGAAAATGGGAGATAAAGCTAGATTTCAATCAACGAAGTACCCATGTGGTACCTGTAATCTTGAATGCAAAGATGGATCAGTTTCGTGTTTTAAATGTGGTTGCTGGTACCATGCCTGTGATTGTTCCGGCATTGCTACAAGTGTCCTTAGATGTCTGCAAAAAACTTCAGGGCTTATTTGGTTGTGTAAAGACTGCGAAGAAAGTGGTAAAAAACTTCTCAGAGATGGCCTGATGATATAAATGAAATTGGCAGTAAGATAGCCTGCATACAAAAGCAGTTAACTGATCGACAACTGAATGAGATTAAGCTTGAAAACACAGTGCAGAAATTCATTGATGAAAGAATGTTGCATATTGAACAAAAGCTTGAACAAAATCAAATCGGATTTGACCGGATCAAATCAAGACATCATGGCAAAAAAGCAATGTATTGACTCCCATACAAAACATGAAGAAAATAATGAAAGAAACTATACAACAGCAGGAACAAAAAAAGGAGGACAATGAAAAACGGGAGAATAATCTGGTACTATTTAATGTTCCAGAAAGCAAACTCGAAACTCCCAAGGAAAGAGAAAGTGAGGACCTACAAGTCTTTCATCAATACTGCGAAGAGGGCTTAAGGATTGATCTGGATGAAAACCAAATAGAAAAAGTGGGGAAAGTTATCAATGAAGGCTCACCAAAACCGAGACCGCTGAAAATTGTCCTCAAAGAGAAAAGGGATAAAGTTAACATCTTTAGATCATTGAGAAATTTGAAGGAATCGGATTCGACACTCCAACTGATCAGTGTTTCTCATGACTACTCAAGACAGACCCGTGAAAAAATAAATTCAATGATTGAGGAAGCCAAAAAGAAGGAGACGACTCAATAAACTACAGATACACAATTAGGGGAACTGCAAGTCAGCTACTGATTCAAAAACGCCGCAGAAAAACGGTTTCAAACGCTGCTGCTTCTGGCTTCTGACTAAAATCTTTCAATATCTTACTATACAATGTAAGAAGCTTAATCGACTTGAACAAAAGAATTAAATTTACTGACTATGTATACAGACTTGATTTCGACGTTTTACTTTTAACTGAGAAATGGCTCACTACTGAGATAAAAAGTGCGGAACTGCTCCTTCCCGATTATGATATACGAGGCGATAGACCAACTGAATCAGATGCCTCTCGTCACGGCGGTGTGCTGATAGCTGTGAAGGAAACAATCAAATTCGAGGAAATTAGTGTGGCTGAATTACCCTTATCAGTTCAATCTTCACTTCGCGTTACCAAGTTAATTGGCCTAAAACCTTTTTACATCGCAGTTCTCTACAACCCTACGGCGGGAAGCAAATACCGGATTTCTTTTGAGGATTTACAGAAGTTATTCCGCTTCCTTGAGGAAACGTGCTCCAAGCGTCTCCTGTTATCCGATTACTTCAATATACCTCACACTAACTGGAGTACATATGATTCTGCCAACGAGTATGAAAATCAGATTGCTTCGCTTCTGTTCGATATGACTTTAAAACAATACATCGATTTCAATACAACAAAGAAAAGCTGTCTTGATCTTGTGCTGTGCAATGAAGATCCAATCATCAATGATACAACTTTGTGCGGAAATCTTTCTCGGTTTTCGGACCATTTTCCCATCACGATTAATGTGTCCATTAATAGTAAAGTTTCAGAAAATTCATCAACGAGATACTTTAGCTACTGCAATTGTGATTTTGATGCGTTGAATGAGGCTATTATTGCGTACCCATTCAAGCCGTACTGCTATAGCAATGTGGATGTTAACACGAATCTCTGGTATGAATGGATACTTAAACTGATCGAAATACATGATCCTGTTCGAACTAAAAATAGACAACTACTGGCTCCATGGACATCAGCAGAGACATCCCATCACATGAACAAGATTAAAACTGAGCGAAGAAAACTACAGAAAAAGGGACTCTGTACGTCTGAAAAACTGAAAAAGCTCACTGAGGAATGTAATCAATTGCAAATAAACGATAGAGTCGAGTACGAACAAAAGCTTTTTGCCAGCAGACACAAAGGACGAATCTACAAATTTTTGAAAAGCCTGAAAAAGGATAGTCTACCACCAGTCATAAAATCTGAAAACTTGAAAAGGGAAGCTAGCACAGATCTCGAGAAAGCAAACCTTTTTAATAATTACTTTGCTACGGTAGTGACTGATGACGGTTATGAATACTTCGAACCAAGAGAACAGCATAATTTTGGGGAAAATGACATCTCAATTACGGAAGATTTAATCAAAACTGAGCTGAAGTCACTTAACATCTCGAAGAGCAAAGGTCAAGATTCGATACCACCAATATTGTTTAAAAGATGCGGGGGATCAATAGCTACGTCCCTTAAAAACTTTTTCTGTAATATCAAGCGCTTGCGCAAATTTCCATTTGCTCGGAAGACTGGTATTGTCATTCCGATATACAAAGATGGTGACAAAAGAGAAGTTTTGAACTATAGGCCAGTTACTCTATTGAACATTGTTGCAAATTCATTTGAAAAATTTATCTTTGCACCACTCTACACTGCGTTTGCTGATCGTATAAGCAATTTCCAACTTGGTTTTAGGCCAAGACGTTCTGTTGTACTACAATTACTATGCACTTTATCTCATATTTACTCACACTTGAACTCGAGAGACTCTTAATTTATTTATTTTGTTTGATTTTTCCAAAGCGTTTGACAAAATAAAACATAGTATCCTGATGAAAAAGTTACTTCAAATTCCCATCTCCAAGGCTTTATTCGAACTGATACAAGACTATTTATTAGGAAGAACACAGAAAGTGCTAATAGGTGACCAGTTATCAAATGAGCGAACTGTAACATCTGGAGTACCACAGGGATCGGTATTGGGACCATTATTCTTCCTGATATACATAAACGATCTCCTCAATGCTGTTTTCTCATCGTTAGCCTTACTATTTGCTGATGATTTAAAACTTCTTTTCAATGGGAGACCTGAACAAGAATCTTTAGAAAAACGGCAAACCGACTTACAAGCCCTTCACAACTGGAGTGTGCAAAACCATCTACTATTTAATTTGAAAAAAATGTTCCATTAGCGAATTTCAGTACGCTAGAAATAAGAACACCCTAGACGATTTTTGTTTTATTATTGATGGAAGAAATTTAAACCACAAAAGCCTTGTTCGTGACGTTGGCCTGTTGATGGATGAATCACTAAACTGGAACGAGCATGTGATAGGAATAGTTGGAATGGCCAGAAAATCGTTCTTTCGGTTGAGAAGAAGTACGTCCCCGATCATTTGCAGCAAGAGTAAAGCCGACCTATACCGATCAATAATATCAATGTCGATGCTATCTGCATCCGAATGCTGGGAACTAAGAAAAACGAATTTCGAAATCATTGAAAAATTAAATCGAAATTGAAAGACTACAAGGATGCTTTGATCAAATCAAACTTATTACCACCACTCTACATCAAAGTGCTTAAAGACCTTCTACTTTTCAGTTGCATCTTGGAAGGAAGGTACAATGTCGATTTTTTGAAAGCATTCAACATCACCAACAGCGGTAGAAGGAGACGTGTTGTGCTTCCAGACACTAGATATGAAATACAGAGGCAAAATTTTTGGTTTAGGACTGGATTCAGAATAAACGTCGTGCAAAGAGCTCTTGATTTCTTTAACCCGGAGAATCTGAAGAACAAACTTATTGAATACACGTGGAGTTATTTTAATAGACATTGGACTGAAAACAATCCCTGTACTTGGATTTTTATTGGTTTATGTACAAACTGTCGTGCCAATCCTAGATTGTAAACGCGGGGTGTGATTCCCCAGTGGCATATCCACGAATTCATAATAATAATAATAATAATAAATTTGTCAGCGTTGTCACACAAAAATATTTTTGTACCCGGGGATGGGTGATGATGCTCATCGATGCTCAAATTTCGCCTTTTTGCGTTAAAACAATGTGAGCTTCTTCAAGAGACTGCATATTGTACGCATTAGTCGCAGGCACACATTTTGCATTGCTATTATTAGTTTTTTCTTTTGCCCTTTGGCTGTACTTCTTGTTTTTCATCTGTTGAGTTTTTCCCAAAAAAGCTGTATGCTAAGCTACGATGATGTGTGGTAGGACAGGAGTGAGCCAACCGGTTAGAAATGGTTTTCGTTACGTCCTTATCGTGTTGCATTGCAACACAACACGGCTCCAGCGCAGATTATAAGTTTCAAAAAATGATGGGGTTTTGTAAGAGGTCCTATGAGTTGTAAATTATAAATTCTGTCTATTTTTCGTGAATATATTTAGGCTTGTCCAACCGAGGCACGTGCAGTTGTTCTACGTGAAATAAAGTAGAATAACAATTGCCATTTAAGGTTGTTTCAGTCTTTTTTACGGTCAATTGTAAAATTTGTTTCATTAACCAACCATTTCAAATTAGCTTTCCTCTTTCCCAGTGAATTTTCCCCTCATTCCGAATTATTGTGATAGTTTTTGTACCAGAGACTACCGACAATTGGTCAACAAATTCAGCATGCAGGAAATTAGCGTTATTCGTTCACCTCGATTGTTTTGGCTTAATTTTATAAATTTGTACTCCAAGTGATTTGTGATTCCATTTTTGGTCATTGAGATGCAGAGACCTGGGTGTAACAATGAGCTGTAAGGGAAATTTGAAAGAGCACGAATAAGTGCGGATAATTCAAGCGAATTTTTCCTAAATTAATAGAAAGCAAAGTCTGGCTGACGCTGTCAGAGAAAATATTTTGCGAAAACACGCGATTTCAATCATGGGGCCCCTCTGCGACATCTTTTGGAGGAGCACGAGTAACGAATATATGAAATGGATTTTAACTAACTTAAGCTACTTCTCTAGCTATTGAAACGATTACATTTTTTGCCGGAGTACTTTCAATCTGGATAGAAAATAGAAGATTCCCGGTAAACTATGCTCCCTCCTTTTGTTCAATTCATATGAAGTCTGTTGACAAGCAATCAATGAAAAATCAATCTTACGCAAAACATAGTCGATTGTATATTGTTCGTTAGACGAATTTTCGCAAAAGGTGTTCTGAAATATACAATTTAACATCATTCAAATAGCAAGGCTCAGTCAGCACGATGTAAATACATCTGTAATTTCATTCTACTCTGAAAAGGAAGCGTGCGTGGAATTTAAAATGAAGATCTTTCCTACACTACATTGATTATTTGAAACATACATCTAAGATGGATGCTAAGTGTGTCTTTCAAATGTATCGGCGACAGAATTCTATAGTGAGGTTATTTGTTTCTCTATTTCATAACCCGTCCGATCAGGTTTACAAGTCAGATATATTATATACATTCTATTTCTCCAGAACAATAATTCAAATCATATTTAAGGGTCCCGTATTCTCTGTATCTAATGTTTCTTTTGAATGGTACAAGTTTAAAATACTGGAGCAGGTTTTTTAACTTTTGTTTAAATCTGGTTGGAAATTTTATTATCCGTATTTCAAGAGGAAGTGTATTGCAGTTCAGAACGCTTTTTGGCCTTGAACGGTTGTTTGCTTTGAATATGATAAGTTCTTTTCTACAGTTTTTTCTCACTAAAATGGTACCCCAATCGAAAAATTATCTGTACGAAATATCACTTAACTTCGAAACAACCATTTGAGTGATCAGCTATT